>NW_028126109.1:0-545903 GCF_965194825.1 Balaenoptera physalus | reverse complement strand
AAAGCAGAGAAAACATCAAACTTCCAGATAGAAGCCAAGCCTTACCCAGATCCAGTTCACCCAAAGTCCACATGTCATTTAGAGGCACCGTGGGAAGGTTATATTAGGAGCCGCTGTCCTCCGTGTTGTGGACGACCTGGATATGGTAGAAAGAGTGGGATTTTTGAATTCCAATTTTCCACTTCATGCCACAAAAACACTATTAGAACTAATAAATAAATTCAGTAAAGTTGCAAAATCAATACACAGAAATCAGTTGCATTTCTAAACACTAATAACGAACCATCAGAAAGAGAAAGAAAGCAACCCTATTTACAACTGCATCAAAAAGAACAAAATACCTGGGAATAAAGTCAACCAAGGAGGTGAAAGACCTGCACACTGAAAACTTTAAGACATTGATGAAGACATTGAAAAACACACCAATAAATGGAAAGATATCCTGTTCTCATGGAATGGAACAATTAATGTTGTTAAAATATCCATGCTACCCAAAGCAGTGGACACAGTGAATGCAATCCCTCCCAAAATTCCATGGTATTTTCCCCCCAAATAGAGCAAATCCTCCTAATATCTGTGGGGAACCACAAAGGACCCCAAATAGCCAAAGAAACCCTGAAAAAAGAGAACGGGCTGGAGGCATCTCCCTCCCTGACGTCACACTCTGCTGAGAAGCTACAGTCACCAAAACAGTGTGGAACTGGCTCAAAACGGGCACAGGGACCAGAGGAACAGGACAGAGAGACCAGAATTCAACCCCCACGGACGGGGTCGGTGAATTTATGACACAGGGACCAAGGACACACCAAGGAGCACGACACTCCCCACCATAAATGGTGCTGGGAAAACTGGACGCCCCATAACTCATGCTGGCTACCCTGCACACAAACCTGAACAAAAACCCAGCTTTCCACGCCAAGCCCTCCCTCGCTCACACGAAGACGGACCCCCTCAACGGTCAGTCGCCCACAGGAAGCTTCTCCCCACTTTTCCTCACCGTCTCTTCACCTTTTCCTCAGGCATCACCTGGGTCCTCAGGAAACCTAGTTCCCTAGTCAGCGTGGACGCAGCCCCACTTTGTCCTGAAGCCGAAACCCCAGCGAGTCCTAAGGAGACGGAGACCGAGCTCCTCTCAGCAGAGACACTGAGCCGGGCGTCCTACCGGAAGGCCTCCGCCCCCGCCCCCGCGCCTGAGGAGGCTCAACTGCTCTCAGCTGACCTCACAATCGAGTTCGCAGGGAACGAGCATGCGCTGTGGGTCAGAGAGGCGAACTCGGCGCCACCCTGTGGTCAGTGCAGGAAGTGCAGGCCGCGCCTCCCTCACAGGTCACTGGAGGCAGCGTGCCCTACTGACAGGACTGCTGAATCCATTAAACTGGACATTCAAACTAAAATGGAGTCTCTATCCCAAAAGCTTTCTAAAAGTAGTTAAGGAACAATTAATTGGAAACCATTTGGAATGAAGTGAATGTAGATGCAAACTTTACAACTTATACCAAATTCACTCAAAGTTATTCAGAGGCAAATTTGATTGTAGTTTCTAATTTATGTTTGGCTGCGTTGGGTCTTCGTTGCTGCATGTGGGCTTTCTCTAGTTGCGTCGAGCGGGGCTACTCTTCGTTGCGGTGCACGGGCTTCTCATGGCGGTGGCTTCTCTGGTGGGCGAGCATGGGCTCTAGGCGCGCAGGCTTCAGTAGTTGTGCCGCGCAGGCTTGGTTGCTCTGCGGCATGTGGGATCTTCCCGGACCAGGGCTCGAGCCCGTGTCCCCTGCATTGGCAGGCGGACTCTTAACCACTGCGTCACCAGGGAAGTCCCCACAGACAAATTTTAAATACAAACCTATTCAAGGGGCTTCCCTGGTGGCGCAGTGGTTGAGAATCTGCCTGCTAATGCAGGGGACACGGGTTCGAGCCCTGACCTGGGAAGATCCCACATGCCGCGGAGCAACTAGGCCCGTGAGCCACAACTATTGAGCCTGCACGTCTGGAGCCTGTGCTCCGCAACAAGAGAGGCCGCGGTAGTGAGAGGCCCGCGCACCGCGATGAAGAGTGGCCCCCGCTTGCCACAACTAGAGAAAGCCTTCACACAGAAACGAAGACCCAGCACAGCCAAAAATAAATTAATTAATTAATCCATTAAACAAAAAAAGCTGTCTCTCAAATTTAACTTCCAGAATATATTCAGGAAAAACGCATACGCCCTCTTTGGCCAACCAAAGAAGCGGGCAATGCAAATCAACACTACAAAGAGGTATCACTTCGAATCAGAAAAAAGGACCATCCTCACAAAGGGTAAAAACCAGATATGCAGGACAAGGAGAGGAGAAAAGGGAGCCTTGTTACGCTGAAGGGGGGAATGTAAATTGCCAACGGCCACTCTGGAGAAGTGTGTTGTGTTTCCTAAAACATCTAAAAAACAGAGCTACAAAGCATAGGGCGCTTCCACTCATGGGCCTATATGTTGGAAAAAGCAAAAATCCACAGGACGCAGGCACCCCGTTTACTGCTGCTATGTTTACAACAGCCTCGACTTGGGTACAACTTAATAGTCCTTGGAAGGAAAAAATGGTGAAGGAAAATTTGGTACTTAAGCACAATGGAATATTACTCAGCCCTGAAATCAATGAAATGAGGCCAGTTGCAGCAACTCAGGGGGACTTATGTTTGGTCATTGAGAGTGAAATAAGTTAGACAGCAAGAGAAACTTATCATAAGATATCACTTATAAAGGGAATCTAAAAATCGCCAACCATGAACTGAATTACAAACCGAACACCATCACACATTTACAAAACACACTGATGGCTGCTTAAGGGGAAAAGTGTGGTGCGGTGATGCATAAACCAGGAGGTTGAAATTGGCACAGATACCGTTCCATACGCCAATAATGTAATCGCCAAGACATACTACTCATTGTTCAAGGAACTGGACTCAGCACACTCTATTCACAGAAAAAACATCTATCTGACTACTAGAAACTAGAAAAGAATTTATTGATGTCTCTCTGTAAGTGACTCAGGTGGATGTACAGCACCAAGAAACACAACATTGCAAATCAGCTACACCCCACTATAAAAATTAATTATAAAAAAAGAAAGACAGTGAGAGAGAGAGGAATTCTTACAAAATTCAATCAGGGGCTGTGATGCAACTGGACTGACCACATCTACACTCACAGCTGAATGGGACGTAAGGCTGGACACCCTAACCCTAAACCCTAACCCTAACCCAACCCTAACCCTACCTTAACCCTAACCCTAACCCAACACTAACCCTAACCCTAAACCTAACCCCTAACCCTAACCCAACCCTAAGCCTAACCCTAACCCCTAGCCCTAGCCCTAGCCCTAACCCTGACCCTAACCCCTAACCCTTAACCCCTAACCCCTAACCCCTAACCCTAACCAAGTTCACAAGTAAACTTCTCGCCCACCTGGAGAGAGTGATTTAATTTTAAAGAGTAAAGACACAATCAGCTCAGTAATTGGCCACGGGGATGGAGGGGCCAAGGCTAACCTGAGCTGGAGGAACGTGGGTGCCTGCCTGGATGCTCAGAGGCCAAGGGCTGTTCTGAGACCTGCTTGGACACCCGTGCAGATGGAACAAAGGATCCGTCCAGTCCCAAGAGGGCCCCACCAGCCCTCACGAACGCAACACCAGACTTCCCTGGTGGCGCAGTGGTTAAGAATCCACCTGCCAATGCAGGGGACACGGGTTTGAGCCCTGGTCCGGGAAGATCCCACATGCTGTGGAGCAACTAAGCCCGTGCACCACAACTACTGAGCCTGCGCTCTAGAACCCGCGAGCCACAACTGCTGAAGCCCACGCGCTTAGAGCCTGTGCTCTGCAACAAGAGAAGCCACCGCAATGAGAAGCCCCCACTCGCCGCAACTAGAGAAAGCCTCCGTGCAGCAATGCAGACCCAACACAGCCAAAAATTAATTAATTAATTAATTAAGAAAAAAAAAAAGGCAGCACCTGGGGGCTGGCAGACTGATGCACCAAGTCTTACATCACGTCTACTTAGTATCCTGCATGTCAGGGCCATGCTGGACCTGGGGCTGCCCACACAGAGTGGGGCCTGCATCACCCTTCCCAGGAGGGAGGGTGGAGGGAAATCCTGCATGACCTCTGAGGCCCTAAGAACCCTTGACTAAGGCTGAGCTCAATTTGAAACAGTGGGTGACCAGAGCAGACATTTCATTCATCTATCAATGAGAATCCAGAACTGGAGGAGCAGAAAACAATGGCCTTGCTCAACCTTGACGCTAATCCTGACATGGACCCTAACCCTAAACTCTGATCCTGACCCTAAGCCCTGACCTAACCTTAGCCTAACCCGTACCCTAAACCTGTACCTTACCCTAACCCATGCTCTACCCGCATGCTACCTGTACCCCAATTCTCACCCATACCCTAACACCCACTCTAACACAGAACCCTAACACCCTGAGACCAAAACCATAAACCTTAACCAATAAGCCAAACCATAACCATAAGCAAACCATAAACTATATTCATTAACCATACCCATAAATAACTCATTAAGCATAAAACTTAAACCATCACAGCAACCATAAACCATACACAGCCCCAACCCTCACACCAGCCCCAGCCCTAATGCTAACCCTCCAAACCACTTACACCAAGCCAAGTCTAATCAGATTATACAAATACATCTTGAAAAAGAAAACTGGGGAATTCTCTGGTGGCCCAGTGGTTAGGACTCTGTGCTTTCACTGCCAAGGGCTCGGCTTCGATCCCTGACTGGGGAACTAAGATCCCACAAGCCATGGGACGTGGCCAAAATAAATAAATAATTAGAATGAAATAAAACCACTATTTTAAAAAAGATTTTAAAAATAGAGGAAAAAAACAAGAAAACTACCCCAGTACAACTTACAAATATGAATGTAAAAATCTATCACACAATAATAGCAACATGAAACCAACAGAACTTTAAATGGATAATGCCATAAGCAAGTATCTCTACACCAGGAATTTCAGGTTGCTCAACATATTAAAAGTAAGCAATGTATTCAACCACAATAATGGTGTGAAGTAAAAACACATAACCATATCAATTCATGCAAAAAATCTACAATGAAAATCCAGTGTTATTTCATGAAAAACACTCAAGAAAGCAGGAATAAAAGGAAATTGGTTCAATATGGAAAAGAGTAGTACAAAAAGCCACAGCAAACATCGTGCTCAATGTTAAAGACTGAAAGATTTACTCCTGAAATCAGGAACAAGGCCAGGAAGCTGGCCTTCATCACCGTTACTCAATAGTGTACTGGAAGTTCTACCCAGAATCTTGAGGAAAGAAATAAAAGGCATCCATGGGTGAATGGAAAAATTAAAACCGTGTCTCTTCACAGAACATAGGTCACATCATCTCATATATAAAACTACCTATAATCAGCAAAGAAATTATTTGAGCTAATCAACTAATTAATAAGCAAAGTTATAGAACAAAATATCAATTCATGAAAATCTATCTTATATGCATACGCTGGCAAAAAATAATCTGAAAAAGAATTTATGAGAACAATTCCATTTGTAATAATGTCAACATCAATATTTAGGAGTATATTTAATCAAGGTACAAGACTTGTTTTTATGTATGTAAAGTTGTATGTTTGAAATTACTGGAAAGTCAATTACTTTTCAAAACATCATGTATGTCAATAGCATGCCAGAAAAGCAGAGAAAACATCAAACTTCCAGATAGAAGCCAAGCCTTACCCAGATCCAGTTCACCCAAAGTCCACATGTCATTTAGAGGCACCGTGGGAAGGTTATATTAGGAGCCGCTGTCCTCCGTGTTGTGGACGACCTGGATATGGTAGAAAGAGTGGGATTTTTGAATTCCAATTTTCCACTTCATGCCACAAAAACACTATTAGAACTAATAAATAAATTCAGTAAAGTTGCAAAATCAATACACAGAAATCAGTTGCATTTCTAAACACTAATAACGAACCATCAGAAAGAGAAAGAAAGCAACCCTATTTACAACTGCATCAAAAAGAACAAAATACCTGGGAATAAAGTCAACCAAGGAGGTGAAAGACCTGCACACTGAAAACTTTAAGACATTGATGAAGACATTGAAAAACACACCAATAAATGGAAAGATATCCTGTTCTCATGGAATGGAACAATTAATGTTGTTAAAATATCCATGCTACCCAAAGCAGTGGACACAGTGAATGCAATCCCTCCCAAAATTCCATGGTATTTTCCCCCCAAATAGAGCAAATCCTCCTAATATCTGTGGGGAACCACAAAGGACCCCAAATAGCCAAAGAAACCCTGAAAAAAGAGAACGGGCTGGAGGCATCTCCCTCCCTGACGTCACACTCTGCTGAGAAGCTACAGTCACCAAAACAGTGTGGAACTGGCTCAAAACGGGCACAGGGACCAGAGGAACAGGACAGAGAGACCAGAATTCAACCCCCACGGACGGGGTCGGTGAATTTATGACACAGGGACCAAGGACACACCAAGGAGCACGACACTCCCCACCATAAATGGTGCTGGGAAAACTGGACGCCCCATAACTCATGCTGGCTACCCTGCACACAAACCTGAACAAAAACCCAGCTTTCCACGCCAAGCCCTCCCTCGCTCACACGAAGACGGACCCCCTCAACGGTCAGTCGCCCACAGGAAGCTTCTCCCCACTTTTCCTCACCGTCTCTTCACCTTTTCCTCAGGCATCACCTGGGTCCTCAGGAAACCTAGTTCCCTAGTCAGCGTGGACGCAGCCCCACTTTGTCCTGAAGCCGAAACCCCAGCGAGTCCTAAGGAGACGGAGACCGAGCTCCTCTCAGCAGAGACACTGAGCCGGGCGTCCTACCGGAAGGCCTCCGCCCCCGCCCCCGCGCCTGAGGAGGCTCAACTGCTCTCAGCTGACCTCACAATCGAGTTCGCAGGGAACGAGCATGCGCTGTGGGTCAGAGAGGCGAACTCGGCGCCACCCTGTGGTCAGTGCAGGAAGTGCAGGCCGCGCCTCCCTCACAGGTCACTGGAGGCAGCGTGCCCTACTGACAGGACTGCTGAATCCATTAAACTGGACATTCAAACTAAAATGGAGTCTCTATCCCAAAAGCTTTCTAAAAGTAGTTAAGGAACAATTAATTGGAAACCATTTGGAATGAAGTGAATGTAGATGCAAACTTTACAACTTATACCAAATTCACTCAAAGTTATTCAGAGGCAAATTTGATTGTAGTTTCTAATTTATGTTTGGCTGCGTTGGGTCTTCGTTGCTGCATGTGGGCTTTCTCTAGTTGCGTCGAGCGGGGCTACTCTTCGTTGCGGTGCACGGGCTTCTCATGGCGGTGGCTTCTCTGGTGGGCGAGCATGGGCTCTAGGCGCGCAGGCTTCAGTAGTTGTGCCGCGCAGGCTTGGTTGCTCTGCGGCATGTGGGATCTTCCCGGACCAGGGCTCGAGCCCGTGTCCCCTGCATTGGCAGGCGGACTCTTAACCACTGCGTCACCAGGGAAGTCCCCACAGACAAATTTTAAATACAAACCTATTCAAGGGGCTTCCCTGGTGGCGCAGTGGTTGAGAATCTGCCTGCTAATGCAGGGGACACGGGTTCGAGCCCTGACCTGGGAAGATCCCACATGCCGCGGAGCAACTAGGCCCGTGAGCCACAACTATTGAGCCTGCACGTCTGGAGCCTGTGCTCCGCAACAAGAGAGGCCGCGGTAGTGAGAGGCCCGCGCACCGCGATGAAGAGTGGCCCCCGCTTGCCACAACTAGAGAAAGCCTTCACACAGAAACGAAGACCCAGCACAGCCAAAAATAAATTAATTAATTAATCCATTAAACAAAAAAAGCTGTCTCTCAAATTTAACTTCCAGAATATATTCAGGAAAAACGCATACGCCCTCTTTGGCCAACCAAAGAAGCGGGCAATGCAAATCAACACTACAAAGAGGTATCACTTCGAATCAGAAAAAAGGACCATCCTCACAAAGGGTAAAAACCAGATATGCAGGACAAGGAGAGGAGAAAAGGGAGCCTTGTTACGCTGAAGGGGGGAATGTAAATTGCCAACGGCCACTCTGGAGAAGTGTGTTGTGTTTCCTAAAACATCTAAAAAACAGAGCTACAAAGCATAGGGCGCTTCCACTCATGGGCCTATATGTTGGAAAAAGCAAAAATCCACAGGACGCAGGCACCCCGTTTACTGCTGCTATGTTTACAACAGCCTCGACTTGGGTACAACTTAATAGTCCTTGGAAGGAAAAAATGGTGAAGGAAAATTTGGTACTTAAGCACAATGGAATATTACTCAGCCCTGAAATCAATGAAATGAGGCCAGTTGCAGCAACTCAGGGGGACTTATGTTTGGTCATTGAGAGTGAAATAAGTTAGACAGCAAGAGAAACTTATCATAAGATATCACTTATAAAGGGAATCTAAAAATCGCCAACCATGAACTGAATTACAAACCGAACACCATCACACATTTACAAAACACACTGATGGCTGCTTAAGGGGAAAAGTGTGGTGCGGTGATGCATAAACCAGGAGGTTGAAATTGGCACAGATACCGTTCCATACGCCAATAATGTAATCGCCAAGACATACTACTCATTGTTCAAGGAACTGGACTCAGCACACTCTATTCACAGAAAAAACATCTATCTGACTACTAGAAACTAGAAAAGAATTTATTGATGTCTCTCTGTAAGTGACTCAGGTGGATGTACAGCACCAAGAAACACAACATTGCAAATCAGCTACACCCCACTATAAAAATTAATTATAAAAAAAGAAAGACAGTGAGAGAGAGAGGAATTCTTACAAAATTCAATCAGGGGCTGTGATGCAACTGGACTGACCACATCTACACTCACAGCTGAATGGGACGTAAGGCTGGACACCCTAACCCTAAACCCTAACCCTAACCCAACCCTAACCCTACCTTAACCCTAACCCTAACCCAACACTAACCCTAACCCTAAACCTAACCCCTAACCCTAACCCAACCCTAAGCCTAACCCTAACCCCTAGCCCTAGCCCTAGCCCTAACCCTGACCCTAACCCCTAACCCTTAACCCCTAACCCCTAACCCCTAACCCTAACCAAGTTCACAAGTAAACTTCTCGCCCACCTGGAGAGAGTGATTTAATTTTAAAGAGTAAAGACACAATCAGCTCAGTAATTGGCCACGGGGATGGAGGGGCCAAGGCTAACCTGAGCTGGAGGAACGTGGGTGCCTGCCTGGATGCTCAGAGGCCAAGGGCTGTTCTGAGACCTGCTTGGACACCCGTGCAGATGGAACAAAGGATCCGTCCAGTCCCAAGAGGGCCCCACCAGCCCTCACGAACGCAACACCAGACTTCCCTGGTGGCGCAGTGGTTAAGAATCCACCTGCCAATGCAGGGGACACGGGTTTGAGCCCTGGTCCGGGAAGATCCCACATGCTGTGGAGCAACTAAGCCCGTGCACCACAACTACTGAGCCTGCGCTCTAGAACCCGCGAGCCACAACTGCTGAAGCCCACGCGCTTAGAGCCTGTGCTCTGCAACAAGAGAAGCCACCGCAATGAGAAGCCCCCACTCGCCGCAACTAGAGAAAGCCTCCGTGCAGCAATGCAGACCCAACACAGCCAAAAATTAATTAATTAATTAATTAAGAAAAAAAAAAAGGCAGCACCTGGGGGCTGGCAGACTGATGCACCAAGTCTTACATCACGTCTACTTAGTATCCTGCATGTCAGGGCCATGCTGGACCTGGGGCTGCCCACACAGAGTGGGGCCTGCATCACCCTTCCCAGGAGGGAGGGTGGAGGGAAATCCTGCATGACCTCTGAGGCCCTAAGAACCCTTGACTAAGGCTGAGCTCAATTTGAAACAGTGGGTGACCAGAGCAGACATTTCATTCATCTATCAATGAGAATCCAGAACTGGAGGAGCAGAAAACAATGGCCTTGCTCAACCTTGACGCTAATCCTGACATGGACCCTAACCCTAAACTCTGATCCTGACCCTAAGCCCTGACCTAACCTTAGCCTAACCCGTACCCTAAACCTGTACCTTACCCTAACCCATGCTCTACCCGCATGCTACCTGTACCCCAATTCTCACCCATACCCTAACACCCACTCTAACACAGAACCCTAACACCCTGAGACCAAAACCATAAACCTTAACCAATAAGCCAAACCATAACCATAAGCAAACCATAAACTATATTCATTAACCATACCCATAAATAACTCATTAAGCATAAAACTTAAACCATCACAGCAACCATAAACCATACACAGCCCCAACCCTCACACCAGCCCCAGCCCTAATGCTAACCCTCCAAACCACTTACACCAAGCCAAGTCTAATCAGATTATACAAATACATCTTGAAAAAGAAAACTGGGGAATTCTCTGGTGGCCCAGTGGTTAGGACTCTGTGCTTTCACTGCCAAGGGCTCGGCTTCGATCCCTGACTGGGGAACTAAGATCCCACAAGCCATGGGACGTGGCCAAAATAAATAAATAATTAGAATGAAATAAAACCACTATTTTAAAAAAGATTTTAAAAATAGAGGAAAAAAACAAGAAAACTACCCCAGTACAACTTACAAATATGAATGTAAAAATCTATCACACAATAATAGCAACATGAAACCAACAGAACTTTAAATGGATAATGCCATAAGCAAGTATCTCTACACCAGGAATTTCAGGTTGCTCAACATATTAAAAGTAAGCAATGTATTCAACCACAATAATGGTGTGAAGTAAAAACACATAACCATATCAATTCATGCAAAAAATCTACAATGAAAATCCAGTGTTATTTCATGAAAAACACTCAAGAAAGCAGGAATAAAAGGAAATTGGTTCAATATGGAAAAGAGTAGTACAAAAAGCCACAGCAAACATCGTGCTCAATGTTAAAGACTGAAAGATTTACTCCTGAAATCAGGAACAAGGCCAGGAAGCTGGCCTTCATCACCGTTACTCAATAGTGTACTGGAAGTTCTACCCAGAATCTTGAGGAAAGAAATAAAAGGCATCCATGGGTGAATGGAAAAATTAAAACCGTGTCTCTTCACAGAACATAGGTCACATCATCTCATATATAAAACTACCTATAATCAGCAAAGAAATTATTTGAGCTAATCAACTAATTAATAAGCAAAGTTATAGAACAAAATATCAATTCATGAAAATCTATCTTATATGCATACGCTGGCAAAAAATAATCTGAAAAAGAATTTATGAGAACAATTCCATTTGTAATAATGTCAACATCAATATTTAGGAGTATATTTAATCAAGGTACAAGACTTGTTTTTATGTATGTAAAGTTGTATGTTTGAAATTACTGGAAAGTCAATTACTTTTCAAAACATCATGTATGTCAATAGCATGCCAGAAAAGCAGAGAAAACATCAAACTTCCAGATAGAAGCCAAGCCTTACCCAGATCCAGTTCACCCAAAGTCCACATGTCATTTAGAGGCACCGTGGGAAGGTTATATTAGGAGCCGCTGTCCTCCGTGTTGTGGACGACCTGGATATGGTAGAAAGAGTGGGATTTTTGAATTCCAATTTTCCACTTCATGCCACAAAAACACTATTAGAACTAATAAATAAATTCAGTAAAGTTGCAAAATCAATACACAGAAATCAGTTGCATTTCTAAACACTAATAACGAACCATCAGAAAGAGAAAGAAAGCAACCCTATTTACAACTGCATCAAAAAGAACAAAATACCTGGGAATAAAGTCAACCAAGGAGGTGAAAGACCTGCACACTGAAAACTTTAAGACATTGATGAAGACATTGAAAAACACACCAATAAATGGAAAGATATCCTGTTCTCATGGAATGGAACAATTAATGTTGTTAAAATATCCATGCTACCCAAAGCAGTGGACACAGTGAATGCAATCCCTCCCAAAATTCCATGGTATTTTCCCCCCAAATAGAGCAAATCCTCCTAATATCTGTGGGGAACCACAAAGGACCCCAAATAGCCAAAGAAACCCTGAAAAAAGAGAACGGGCTGGAGGCATCTCCCTCCCTGACGTCACACTCTGCTGAGAAGCTACAGTCACCAAAACAGTGTGGAACTGGCTCAAAACGGGCACAGGGACCAGAGGAACAGGACAGAGAGACCAGAATTCAACCCCCACGGACGGGGTCGGTGAATTTATGACACAGGGACCAAGGACACACCAAGGAGCACGACACTCCCCACCATAAATGGTGCTGGGAAAACTGGACGCCCCATAACTCATGCTGGCTACCCTGCACACAAACCTGAACAAAAACCCAGCTTTCCACGCCAAGCCCTCCCTCGCTCACACGAAGACGGACCCCCTCAACGGTCAGTCGCCCACAGGAAGCTTCTCCCCACTTTTCCTCACCGTCTCTTCACCTTTTCCTCAGGCATCACCTGGGTCCTCAGGAAACCTAGTTCCCTAGTCAGCGTGGACGCAGCCCCACTTTGTCCTGAAGCCGAAACCCCAGCGAGTCCTAAGGAGACGGAGACCGAGCTCCTCTCAGCAGAGACACTGAGCCGGGCGTCCTACCGGAAGGCCTCCGCCCCCGCCCCCGCGCCTGAGGAGGCTCAACTGCTCTCAGCTGACCTCACAATCGAGTTCGCAGGGAACGAGCATGCGCTGTGGGTCAGAGAGGCGAACTCGGCGCCACCCTGTGGTCAGTGCAGGAAGTGCAGGCCGCGCCTCCCTCACAGGTCACTGGAGGCAGCGTGCCCTACTGACAGGACTGCTGAATCCATTAAACTGGACATTCAAACTAAAATGGAGTCTCTATCCCAAAAGCTTTCTAAAAGTAGTTAAGGAACAATTAATTGGAAACCATTTGGAATGAAGTGAATGTAGATGCAAACTTTACAACTTATACCAAATTCACTCAAAGTTATTCAGAGGCAAATTTGATTGTAGTTTCTAATTTATGTTTGGCTGCGTTGGGTCTTCGTTGCTGCATGTGGGCTTTCTCTAGTTGCGTCGAGCGGGGCTACTCTTCGTTGCGGTGCACGGGCTTCTCATGGCGGTGGCTTCTCTGGTGGGCGAGCATGGGCTCTAGGCGCGCAGGCTTCAGTAGTTGTGCCGCGCAGGCTTGGTTGCTCTGCGGCATGTGGGATCTTCCCGGACCAGGGCTCAAGCCCGTGTCCTCTGCATTGGCAGGCGGACTCTTAACCACTGCGTCACCAGGGAAGTCCCCACAGACAAATTTTAAATACAAACCTATTCAAGGGGCTTCCCTGGTGGCGCAGTGGTTGAGAATCTGCCTGCTAATGCAGGGGACACGGGTTCGAGCCCTGACCTGGGAAGATCCCACATGCCGCGGAGCAACTAGGCCCGTGAGCCACAACTATTGAGCCTGCACGTCTGGAGCCTGTGCTCCGCAACAAGAGAGGCCGCGGTAGTGAGAGGCCCGCGCACCGCGATGAAGAGTGGCCCCCGCTTGCCACAACTAGAGAAAGCCTTCACACAGAAACGAAGACCCAGCACAGCCAAAAATAAATTAATTAATTAATCCATTAAACAAAAAAAGCTGTCTCTCAAATTTAACTTCCAGAATATATTCAGGAAAAACGCATACGCCCTCTTTGGCCAACCAAAGAAGCGGGCAATGCAAATCAACACTACAAAGAGGTATCACTTCGAATCAGAAAAAAGGACCATCCTCACAAAGGGTAAAAACCAGATATGCAGGACAAGGAGAGGAGAAAAGGGAGCCTTGTTACGCTGAAGGGGGGAATGTAAATTGCCAACGGCCACTCTGGAGAAGTGTGTTGTGTTTCCTAAAACATCTAAAAAACAGAGCTACAAAGCATAGGGCGCTTCCACTCATGGGCCTATATGTTGGAAAAAGCAAAAATCCACAGGACGCAGGCACCCCGTTTACTGCTGCTATGTTTACAACAGCCTCGACTTGGGTACAACTTAATAGTCCTTGGAAGGAAAAAATGGTGAAGGAAAATTTGGTACTTAAGCACAATGGAATATTACTCAGCCCTGAAATCAATGAAATGAGGCCAGTTGCAGCAACTCAGGGGGACTTATGTTTGGTCATTGAGAGTGAAATAAGTTAGACAGCAAGAGAAACTTATCATAAGATATCACTTATAAAGGGAATCTAAAAATCGCCAACCATGAACTGAATTACAAACCGAACACCATCACACATTTACAAAACACACTGATGGCTGCTTAAGGGGAAAAGTGTGGTGCGGTGATGCATAAACCAGGAGGTTGAAATTGGCACAGATACCGTTCCATACGCCAATAATGTAATCGCCAAGACATACTACTCATTGTTCAAGGAACTGGACTCAGCACACTCTATTCACAGAAAAAACATCTATCTGACTACTAGAAACTAGAAAAGAATTTATTGATGTCTCTCTGTAAGTGACTCAGGTGGATGTACAGCACCAAGAAACACAACATTGCAAATCAGCTACACCCCACTATAAAAATTAATTATAAAAAAAGAAAGACAGTGAGAGAGAGAGGAATTCTTACAAAATTCAATCAGGGGCTGTGATGCAACTGGACTGACCACATCTACACTCACAGCTGAATGGGACGTAAGGCTGGACACCCTAACCCTAAACCCTAACCCTAACCCAACCCTAACCCTACCTTAACCCTAACCCTAACCCAACACTAACCCTAACCCTAAACCTAACCCCTAACCCTAACCCAACCCTAAGCCTAACCCTAACCCCTAGCCCTAGCCCTAGCCCTAACCCTGACCCTAACCCCTAACCCTTAACCCCTAACCCCTAACCCCTAACCCTAACCAAGTTCACAAGTAAACTTCTCGCCCACCTGGAGAGAGTGATTTAATTTTAAAGAGTAAAGACACAATCAGCTCAGTAATTGGCCACGGGGATGGAGGGGCCAAGGCTAACCTGAGCTGGAGGAACGTGGGTGCCTGCCTGGATGCTCAGAGGCCAAGGGCTGTTCTGAGACCTGCTTGGACACCCGTGCAGATGGAACAAAGGATCCGTCCAGTCCCAAGAGGGCCCCACCAGCCCTCACGAACGCAACACCAGACTTCCCTGGTGGCGCAGTGGTTAAGAATCCACCTGCCAATGCAGGGGACACGGGTTTGAGCCCTGGTCCGGGAAGATCCCACATGCTGTGGAGCAACTAAGCCCGTGCACCACAACTACTGAGCCTGCGCTCTAGAACCCGCGAGCCACAACTGCTGAAGCCCACGCGCTTAGAGCCTGTGCTCTGCAACAAGAGAAGCCACCGCAATGAGAAGCCCCCACTCGCCGCAACTAGAGAAAGCCTCCGTGCAGCAATGCAGACCCAACACAGCCAAAAATTAATTAATTAATTAATTAAGAAAAAAAAAAAGGCAGCACCTGGGGGCTGGCAGACTGATGCACCAAGTCTTACATCACGTCTACTTAGTATCCTGCATGTCAGGGCCATGCTGGACCTGGGGCTGCCCACACAGAGTGGGGCCTGCATCACCCTTCCCAGGAGGGAGGGTGGAGGGAAATCCTGCATGACCTCTGAGGCCCTAAGAACCCTTGACTAAGGCTGAGCTCAATTTGAAACAGTGGGTGACCAGAGCAGACATTTCATTCATCTATCAATGAGAATCCAGAACTGGAGGAGCAGAAAACAATGGCCTTGCTCAACCTTGACGCTAATCCTGACATGGACCCTAACCCTAAACTCTGATCCTGACCCTAAGCCCTGACCTAACCTTAGCCTAACCCGTACCCTAAACCTGTACCTTACCCTAACCCATGCTCTACCCGCATGCTACCTGTACCCCAATTCTCACCCATACCCTAACACCCACTCTAACACAGAACCCTAACACCCTGAGACCAAAACCATAAACCTTAACCAATAAGCCAAACCATAACCATAAGCAAACCATAAACTATATTCATTAACCATACCCATAAATAACTCATTAAGCATAAAACTTAAACCATCACAGCAACCATAAACCATACACAGCCCCAACCCTCACACCAGCCCCAGCCCTAATGCTAACCCTCCAAACCACTTACACCAAGCCAAGTCTAATCAGATTATACAAATACATCTTGAAAAAGAAAACTGGGGAATTCTCTGGTGGCCCAGTGGTTAGGACTCTGTGCTTTCACTGCCAAGGGCTCGGCTTCGATCCCTGACTGGGGAACTAAGATCCCACAAGCCATGGGACGTGGCCAAAATAAATAAATAATTAGAATGAAATAAAACCACTATTTTAAAAAAGATTTTAAAAATAGAGGAAAAAAACAAGAAAACTACCCCAGTACAACTTACAAATATGAATGTAAAAATCTATCACACAATAATAGCAACATGAAACCAACAGAACTTTAAATGGATAATGCCATAAGCAAGTATCTCTACACCAGGAATTTCAGGTTGCTCAACATATTAAAAGTAAGCAATGTATTCAACCACAATAATGGTGTGAAGTAAAAACACATAACCATATCAATTCATGCAAAAAATCTACAATGAAAATCCAGTGTTATTTCATGAAAAACACTCAAGAAAGCAGGAATAAAAGGAAATTGGTTCAATATGGAAAAGAGTAGTACAAAAAGCCACAGCAAACATCGTGCTCAATGTTAAAGACTGAAAGATTTACTCCTGAAATCAGGAACAAGGCCAGGAAGCTGGCCTTCATCACCGTTACTCAATAGTGTACTGGAAGTTCTACCCAGAATCTTGAGGAAAGAAATAAAAGGCATCCATGGGTGAATGGAAAAATTAAAACCGTGTCTCTTCACAGAACATAGGTCACATCATCTCATATATAAAACTACCTATAATCAGCAAAGAAATTATTTGAGCTAATCAACTAATTAATAAGCAAAGTTATAGAACAAAATATCAATTCATGAAAATCTATCTTATATGCATACGCTGGCAAAAAATAATCTGAAAAAGAATTTATGAGAACAATTCCATTTGTAATAATGTCAACATCAATATTTAGGAGTATATTTAATCAAGGTACAAGACTTGTTTTTATGTATGTAAAGTTGTATGTTTGAAATTACTGGAAAGTCAATTACTTTTCAAAACATCATGTATGTCAATAGCATGCCAGAAAAGCAGAGAAAACATCAAACTTCCAGATAGAAGCCAAGCCTTACCCAGATCCAGTTCACCCAAAGTCCACATGTCATTTAGAGGCACCGTGGGAAGGTTATATTAGGAGCCGCTGTCCTCCGTGTTGTGGACGACCTGGATATGGTAGAAAGAGTGGGATTTTTGAATTCCAATTTTCCACTTCATGCCACAAAAACACTATTAGAACTAATAAATAAATTCAGTAAAGTTGCAAAATCAATACACAGAAATCAGTTGCATTTCTAAACACTAATAACGAACCATCAGAAAGAGAAAGAAAGCAACCCTATTTACAACTGCATCAAAAAGAACAAAATACCTGGGAATAAAGTCAACCAAGGAGGTGAAAGACCTGCACACTGAAAACTTTAAGACATTGATGAAGACATTGAAAAACACACCAATAAATGGAAAGATATCCTGTTCTCATGGAATGGAACAATTAATGTTGTTAAAATATCCATGCTACCCAAAGCAGTGGACACAGTGAATGCAATCCCTCCCAAAATTCCATGGTATTTTCCCCCCAAATAGAGCAAATCCTCCTAATATCTGTGGGGAACCACAAAGGACCCCAAATAGCCAAAGAAACCCTGAAAAAAGAGAACGGGCTGGAGGCATCTCCCTCCCTGACGTCACACTCTGCTGAGAAGCTACAGTCACCAAAACAGTGTGGAACTGGCTCAAAACGGGCACAGGGACCAGAGGAACAGGACAGAGAGACCAGAATTCAACCCCCACGGACGGGGTCGGTGAATTTATGACACAGGGACCAAGGACACACCAAGGAGCACGA
Organism: Balaenoptera physalus; assembly: GCF_965194825.1. Taxonomy (NCBI): domain Eukaryota; kingdom Metazoa; phylum Chordata; class Mammalia; order Artiodactyla; family Balaenopteridae; genus Balaenoptera; species Balaenoptera physalus. The sequence goes on along the minus strand of NW_028126109.1, from coordinate 527,976 downwards.
CACTCCCCACCATAAATGGTGCTGGGAAAACTGGACGCCCCATAACTCATGCTGGCTACCCTGCACACAAACCTGAACAAAAACCCAGCTTTCCACGCCAAGCCCTCCCTCGCTCACACGAAGACGGACCCCCTCAACGGTCAGTCGCCCACAGGAAGCTTCTCCCCACTTTTCCTCACCGTCTCTTCACCTTTTCCTCAGGCATCACCTGGGTCCTCAGGAAACCTAGTTCCCTAGTCAGCGTGGACGCAGCCCCACTTTGTCCTGAAGCCGAAACCCCAGCGAGTCCTAAGGAGACGGAGACCGAGCTCCTCTCAGCAGAGACACTGAGCCGGGCGTCCTACCGGAAGGCCTCCGCCCCCGCCCCCGCGCCTGAGGAGGCTCAACTGCTCTCAGCTGACCTCACAATCGAGTTCGCAGGGAACGAGCATGCGCTGTGGGTCAGAGAGGCGAACTCGGCGCCACCCTGTGGTCAGTGCAGGAAGTGCAGGCCGCGCCTCCCTCACAGGTCACTGGAGGCAGCGTGCCCTACTGACAGGACTGCTGAATCCATTAAACTGGACATTCAAACTAAAATGGAGTCTCTATCCCAAAAGCTTTCTAAAAGTAGTTAAGGAACAATTAATTGGAAACCATTTGGAATGAAGTGAATGTAGATGCAAACTTTACAACTTATACCAAATTCACTCAAAGTTATTCAGAGGCAAATTTGATTGTAGTTTCTAATTTATGTTTGGCTGCGTTGGGTCTTCGTTGCTGCATGTGGGCTTTCTCTAGTTGCGTCGAGCGGGGCTACTCTTCGTTGCGGTGCACGGGCTTCTCATGGCGGTGGCTTCTCTGGTGGGCGAGCATGGGCTCTAGGCGCGCAGGCTTCAGTAGTTGTGCCGCGCAGGCTTGGTTGCTCTGCGGCATGTGGGATCTTCCCGGACCAGGGCTCGAGCCCGTGTCCCCTGCATTGGCAGGCGGACTCTTAACCACTGCGTCACCAGGGAAGTCCCCACAGACAAATTTTAAATACAAACCTATTCAAGGGGCTTCCCTGGTGGCGCAGTGGTTGAGAATCTGCCTGCTAATGCAGGGGACACGGGTTCGAGCCCTGACCTGGGAAGATCCCACATGCCGCGGAGCAACTAGGCCCGTGAGCCACAACTATTGAGCCTGCACGTCTGGAGCCTGTGCTCCGCAACAAGAGAGGCCACGGTAGTGAGAGGCCCGCGCACCGCGATGAAGAGTGGCCCCCGCTTGCCACAACTAGAGAAAGCCTTCACACAGAAACGAAGACCCAGCACAGCCAAAAATAAATTAATTAATTAATCCATTAAACAAAAAAAGCTGTCTCTCAAATTTAACTTCCAGAATATATTCAGGAAAAACGCATACGCCCTCTTTGGCCAACCAAAGAAGCGGGCAATGCAAATCAACACTACAAAGAGGTATCACTTCGAATCAGAAAAAAGGACCATCCTCACAAAGGGTAAAAACCAGATATGCAGGACAAGGAGAGGAGAAAAGGGAGCCTTGTTACGCTGAAGGGGGGAATGTAAATTGCCAACGGCCACTCTGGAGAAGTGTGTTGTGTTTCCTAAAACATCTAAAAAACAGAGCTACAAAGCATAGGGCGCTTCCACTCATGGGCCTATATGTTGGAAAAAGCAAAAATCCACAGGACGCAGGCACCCCGTTTACTGCTGCTATGTTTACAACAGCCTCGACTTGGGTACAACTTAATAGTCCTTGGAAGGAAAAAATGGTGAAGGAAAATTTGGTACTTAAGCACAATGGAATATTACTCAGCCCTGAAATCAATGAAATGAGGCCAGTTGCAGCAACTCAGGGGGACTTATGTTTGGTCATTGAGAGTGAAATAAGTTAGACAGCAAGAGAAACTTATCATAAGATATCACTTATAAAGGGAATCTAAAAATCGCCAACCATGAACTGAATTACAAACCGAACACCATCACACATTTACAAAACACACTGATGGCTGCTTAAGGGGAAAAGTGTGGTGCGGTGATGCATAAACCAGGAGGTTGAAATTGGCACAGATACCGTTCCATACGCCAATAATGTAATCGCCAAGACATACTACTCATTGTTCAAGGAACTGGACTCAGCACACTCTATTCACAGAAAAAACATCTATCTGACTACTAGAAACTAGAAAAGAATTTATTGATGTCTCTCTGTAAGTGACTCAGGTGGATGTACAGCACCAAGAAACACAACATTGCAAATCAGCTACACCCCACTATAAAAATTAATTATAAAAAAAGAAAGACAGTGAGAGAGAGAGGAATTCTTACAAAATTCAATCAGGGGCTGTGATGCAACTGGACTGACCACATCTACACTCACAGCTGAATGGGACGTAAGGCTGGACACCCTAACCCTAAACCCTAACCCTAACCCAACCCTAACCCTACCTTAACCCTAACCCTAACCCAACACTAACCCTAACCCTAAACCTAACCCCTAACCCTAACCCAACCCTAAGCCTAACCCTAACCCCTAGCCCTAGCCCTAGCCCTAACCCTGACCCTAACCCCTAACCCTTAACCCCTAACCCCTAACCCCTAACCCTAACCAAGTTCACAAGTAAACTTCTCGCCCACCTGGAGAGAGTGATTTAATTTTAAAGAGTAAAGACACAATCAGCTCAGTAATTGGCCACGGGGATGGAGGGGCCAAGGCTAACCTGAGCTGGAGGAACGTGGGTGCCTGCCTGGATGCTCAGAGGCCAAGGGGTGTTCTGAGACCTGCTTGGACACCCGTGCAGATGGAACAAAGGATCCGTCCAGTCCCAAGAGGGCCCCACCAGCCCTCACGAACGCAACACCAGACTTCCCTGGTGGCGCAGTGGTTAAGAATCCACCTGCCAATGCAGGGGACACGGGTTTGAGCCCTGGTCCGGGAAGATCCCACATGCTGTGGAGCAACTAAGCCCGTGCACCACAACTACTGAGCCTGCGCTCTAGAACCCGCGAGCCACAACTGCTGAAGCCCACGCGCTTAGAGCCTGTGCTCTGCAACAAGAGAAGCCACCGCAATGAGAAGCCCCCACTCGCCGCAACTAGAGAAAGCCTCCGTGCAGCAATGCAGACCCAACACAGCCAAAAATTAATTAATTAATTAATTAAGAAAAAAAAAAGGCAGCACCTGGGGGCTGGCAGACTGATGCACCAAGTCTTACATCACGTCTACTTAGTATCCTGCATGTCAGGGCCATGCTGGACCTGGGGCTGCCCACACAGAGTGGGGCCTGCATCACCCTTCCCAGGAGGGAGGGTGGAGGGAAACCCTGCATGACCTCTGAGGCCCTAAGAACCCTTGACTAAGGCTGAGCTCAATTTGAAACAGTGGGTGACCAGAGCAGACATTTCATTCATCTATCAATGAGAATCCAGAACTGGAGGAGCAGAAAACAATGGCCTTGCTCAACCTTGACGCTAATCCTGACATGGACCCTAACCCTAAACTCTGATCCTGACCCTAAGCCCTGACCTAACCTTAGCCTAACCCGTACCCTAAACCTGTACCTTACCCTAACCCATGCTCTACCCGCATGCTACCTGTACCCCAATTCTCACCCATACCCTAACACCCACTCTAACACAGAACCCTAACACCCTGAGACCAAAACCATAAACCTTAACCAATAAGCCAAACCATAACCATAAGCAAACCATAAACTATATTCATTAACCATACCCATAAATAACTCATTAAGCATAAAACTTAAACCATCACAGCAACCATAAACCATACACAGCCCCAACCCTCACACCAGCCCCAGCCCTAATGCTAACCCTCCAAACCACTTACACCAAGCCAAGTCTAATCAGATTATACAAATACATCTTGAAAAAGAAAACTGGGGAATTCTCTGGTGGCCCAGTGGTTAGGACTCTGTGCTTTCACTGCCAAGGGCTCGGCTTCGATCCCTGACTGGGGAACTAAGATCCCACAAGCCATGGGACGTGGCCAAAATAAATAAATAATTAGAATGAAATAAAACCACTATTTTAAAAAAGATTTTAAAAATAGAGGAAAAAAACAAGAAAACTACCCCAGTACAACTTACAAATATGAATGTAAAAATCTATCACACAATAATAGCAACATGAAACCAACAGAACTTTAAATGGATAATGCCATAAGCAAGTATCTCTACACCAGGAATTTCAGGTTGCTCAACATATTAAAAGTAAGCAATGTATTCAACCACAATAATGGTGTGAAGTAAAAACACATAACCATATCAATTCATGCAAAAAATCTACAATGAAAATCCAGTGTTATTTCATGAAAAACACTCAAGAAAGCAGGAATAAAAGGAAATTGGTTCAATATGGAAAAGAGTAGTACAAAAAGCCACAGCAAACATCGTGCTCAATGTTAAAGACTGAAAGATTTACTCCTGAAATCAGGAACAAGGCCAGGAAGCTGGCCTTCATCACCGTTACTCAATAGTGTACTGGAAGTTCTACCCAGAATCTTGAGGAAAGAAATAAAAGGCATCCATGGGTGAATGGAAAAATTAAAACCGTGTCTCTTCACAGAACATAGGTCACATCATCTCATATATAAAACTACCTATAATCAGCAAAGAAATTATTTGAGCTAATCAACTAATTAATAAGCAAAGTTATAGAACAAAATATCAATTCATGAAAATCTATCTTATATGCATACGCTGGCAAAAAATAATCTGAAAAAGAATTTATGAGAACAATTCCATTTGTAATAATGTCAACATCAATATTTAGGAGTATATTTAATCAAGGTACAAGACTTGTTTTTATGTATGTAAAGTTGTATGTTTGAAATTACTGGAAAGTCAATTACTTTTCAAAACATCATGTATGTCAATAGCATGCCAGAAAAGCAGAGAAAACATCAAACTTCCAGATAGAAGCCAAGCCTTACCCAGATCCAGTTCACCCAAAGTCCACATGTCATTTAGAGGCACCGTGGGAAGGTTATATTAGGAGCCGCTGTCCTCCGTGTTGTGGACGACCTGGATATGGTAGAAAGAGTGGGATTTTTGAATTCCAATTTTCCACTTCATGCCACAAAAACACTATTAGAACTAATAAATAAATTCAGTAAAGTTGCAAAATCAATACACAGAAATCAGTTGCATTTCTAAACACTAATAACAAACCATCAGAAAGAGAAAGAAAGCAACCCTATTTACAACTGCATCAAAAAGAACAAAATACCTGGGAATAAAGTCAACCAAGGAGGTGAAAGACCTGCACACTGAAAACTTTAAGACATTGATGAAGACATTGAAAAACACACCAATAAATGGAAAGATATCCTGTTCTCATGGAATGGAACAATTAATGTTGTTAAAATATCCATGCTACCCAAAGCAGTGGACACAGTGAATGCAATCCCTCCCAAAATTCCATGGTATTTTCCCCCCAAATAGAGCAAATCCTCCTAATATCTGTGGGGAACCACAAAGGACCCCAAATAGCCAAAGAAACCCTGAAAAAAGAGAACGGGCTGGAGGCATCTCCCTCCCTGACGTCACACTCTGCTGAGAAGCTACAGTCACCAAAACAGTGTGGAACTGGCTCAAAACGGGCACAGGGACCAGAGGAACAGGACAGAGAGACCAGAATTCAACCCCCACGGACGGGGTCGGTGAATTTATGACACAGGGACCAAGGACACACCAAGGAGCACGACACTCCCCACCATAAATGGTGCTGGGAAAACTGGACGCCCCATAACTCATGCTGGCTACCCTGCACACAAACCTGAACAAAAACCCAGCTTTCCACGCCAAGCCCTCCCTCGCTCACACGAAGACGGACCCCCTCAACGGTCAGTCGCCCACAGGAAGCTTCTCCCCACTTTTCCTCACCGTCTCTTCACCTTTTCCTCAGGCATCACCTGGGTCCTCAGGAAACCTAGTTCCCTAGTCAGCGTGGACGCAGCCCCACTTTGTCCTGAAGCCGAAACCCCAGCGAGTCCTAAGGAGACGGAGACCGAGCTCCTCTCAGCAGAGACACTGAGCCGGGCGTCCTACCGGAAGGCCTCCGCCCCCGCCCCCGCGCCTGAGGAGGCTCAACTGCTCTCAGCTGACCTCACAATCGAGTTCGCAGGGAACGAGCATGCGCTGTGGGTCAGAGAGGCGAACTCGGCGCCACCCTGTGGTCAGTGCAGGAAGTGCAGGCCGCGCCTCCCTCACAGGTCACTGGAGGCAGCGTGCCCTACTGACAGGACTGCTGAATCCATTAAACTGGACATTCAAACTAAAATGGAGTCTCTATCCCAAAAGCTTTCTAAAAGTAGTTAAGGAACAATTAATTGGAAACCATTTGGAATGAAGTGAATGTAGATGCAAACTTTACAACTTATACCAAATTCACTCAAAGTTATTCAGAGGCAAATTTGATTGTAGTTTCTAATTTATGTTTGGCTGCGTTGGGTCTTCGTTGCTGCATGTGGGCTTTCTCTAGTTGCGTCGAGCGGGGCTACTCTTCGTTGCGGTGCACGGGCTTCTCATGGCGGTGGCTTCTCTGGTGGGCGAGCATGGGCTCTAGGCGCGCAGGCTTCAGTAGTTGTGCCGCGCAGGCTTGGTTGCTCTGCGGCATGTGGGATCTTCCCGGACCAGGGCTCGAGCCCGTGTCCCCTGCATTGGCAGGCGGACTCTTAACCACTGCGTCACCAGGGAAGTCCCCACAGACAAATTTTAAATACAAACCTATTCAAGGGGCTTCCCTGGTGGCGCAGTGGTTGAGAATCTGCCTGCTAATGCAGGGGACACGGGTTCGAGCCCTGACCTGGGAAGATCCCACATGCCGCGGAGCAACTAGGCCCGTGAGCCACAACTATTGAGCCTGCACGTCTGGAGCCTGTGCTCCGCAACAAGAGAGGCCGCGGTAGTGAGAGGCCCGCGCACCGCGATGAAGAGTGGCCCCCGCTTGCCACAACTAGAGAAAGCCTTCACACAGAAACGAAGACCCAGCACAGCCAAAAATAAATTAATTAATTAATCCATTAAACAAAAAAAGCTGTCTCTCAAATTTAACTTCCAGAATATATTCAGGAAAAACGCATACGCCCTCTTTGGCCAACCAAAGAAGCGGGCAATGCAAATCAACACTACAAAGAGGTATCACTTCGAATCAGAAAAAAGGACCATCCTCACAAAGGGTAAAAACCAGATATGCAGGACAAGGAGAGGAGAAAAGGGAGCCTTGTTACGCTGAAGGGGGGAATGTAAATTGCCAACGGCCACTCTGGAGAAGTGTGTTGTGTTTCCTAAAACATCTAAAAAACAGAGCTACAAAGCATAGGGCGCTTCCACTCATGGGCCTATATGTTGGAAAAAGCAAAAATCCACAGGACGCAGGCACCCCGTTTACTGCTGCTATGTTTACAACAGCCTCGACTTGGGTACAACTTAATAGTCCTTGGAAGGAAAAAATGGTGAAGGAAAATTTGGTACTTAAGCACAATGGAATATTACTCAGCCCTGAAATCAATGAAATGAGGCCAGTTGCAGCAACTCAGGGGGACTTATGTTTGGTCATTGAGAGTGAAATAAGTTAGACAGCAAGAGAAACTTATCATAAGATATCACTTATAAAGGGAATCTAAAAATCGCCAACCATGAACTGAATTACAAACCGAACACCATCACACATTTACAAAACACACTGATGGCTGCTTAAGGGGAAAAGTGTGGTGCGGTGATGCATAAACCAGGAGGTTGAAATTGGCACAGATACCGTTCCATACGCCAATAATGTAATCGCCAAGACATACTACTCATTGTTCAAGGAACTGGACTCAGCACACTCTATTCACAGAAAAAACATCTATCTGACTACTAGAAACTAGAAAAGAATTTATTGATGTCTCTCTGTAAGTGACTCAGGTGGATGTACAGCACCAAGAAACACAACATTGCAAATCAGCTACACCCCACTATAAAAATTAATTATAAAAAAAGAAAGACAGTGAGAGAGAGAGGAATTCTTACAAAATTCAATCAGGGGCTGTGATGCAACTGGACTGACCACATCTACACTCACAGCTGAATGGGACGTAAGGCTGGACACCCTAACCCTAAACCCTAACCCTAACCCAACCCTAACCCTACCTTAACCCTAACCCTAACCCAACACTAACCCTAACCCTAAACCTAACCCCTAACCCTAACCCAACCCTAAGCCTAACCCTAACCCCTAGCCCTAGCCCTAGCCCTAACCCTGACCCTAACCCCTAACCCTTAACCCCTAACCCCTAACCCCTAACCCTAACCAAGTTCACAAGTAAACTTCTCGCCCACCTGGAGAGAGTGATTTAATTTTAAAGAGTAAAGACACAATCAGCTCAGTAATTGGCCACGGGGATGGAGGGGCCAAGGCTAACCTGAGCTGGAGGAACGTGGGTGCCTGCCTGGATGCTCAGAGGCCAAGGGCTGTTCTGAGACCTGCTTGGACACCCGTGCAGATGGAACAAAGGATCCGTCCAGTCCCAAGAGGGCCCCACCAGCCCTCACGAACGCAACACCAGACTTCCCTGGTGGCGCAGTGGTTAAGAATCCACCTGCCAATGCAGGGGACACGGGTTTGAGCCCTGGTCCGGGAAGATCCCACATGCTGTGGAGCAACTAAGCCCGTGCACCACAACTACTGAGCCTGCGCTCTAGAACCCGCGAGCCACAACTGCTGAAGCCCACGCGCTTAGAGCCTGTGCTCTGCAACAAGAGAAGCCACCGCAATGAGAAGCCCCCACTCGCCGCAACTAGAGAAAGCCTCCGTGCAGCAATGCAGACCCAACACAGCCAAAAATTAATTAATTAATTAATTAAGAAAAAAAAAAAGGCAGCACCTGGGGGCTGGCAGACTGATGCACCAAGTCTTACATCACGTCTACTTAGTATCCTGCATGTCAGGGCCATGCTGGACCTGGGGCTGCCCACACAGAGTGGGGCCTGCATCACCCTTCCCAGGAGGGAGGGTGGAGGGAAATCCTGCATGACCTCTGAGGCCCTAAGAACCCTTGACTAAGGCTGAGCTCAATTTGAAACAGTGGGTGACCAGAGCAGACATTTCATTCATCTATCAATGAGAATCCAGAACTGGAGGAGCAGAAAACAATGGCCTTGCTCAACCTTGACGCTAATCCTGACATGGACCCTAACCCTAAACTCTGATCCTGACCCTAAGCCCTGACCTAACCTTAGCCTAACCCGTACCCTAAACCTGTACCTTACCCTAACCCATGCTCTACCCGCATGCTACCTGTACCCCAATTCTCACCCATACCCTAACACCCACTCTAACACAGAACCCTAACACCCTGAGACCAAAACCATAAACCTTAACCAATAAGCCAAACCATAACCATAAGCAAACCATAAACTATATTCATTAACCATACCCATAAATAACTCATTAAGCATAAAACTTAAACCATCACAGCAACCATAAACCATACACAGCCCCAACCCTCACACCAGCCCCAGCCCTAATGCTAACCCTCCAAACCACTTACACCAAGCCAAGTCTAATCAGATTATACAAATACATCTTGAAAAAGAAAACTGGGGAATTCTCTGGTGGCCCAGTGGTTAGGACTCTGTGCTTTCACTGCCAAGGGCTCGGCTTCGATCCCTGACTGGGGAACTAAGATCCCACAAGCCATGGGACGTGGCCAAAATAAATAAATAATTAGAATGAAATAAAACCACTATTTTAAAAAAGATTTTAAAAATAGAGGAAAAAAACAAGAAAACTACCCCAGTACAACTTACAAATATGAATGTAAAAATCTATCACACAATAATAGCAACATGACACCAACAGAACTTTAAATGGATAATGCCATAAGCAAGTATCTCTACACCAGGAATTTCAGGTTGCTCAACATATTAAAAGTAAGCAATGTATTCAACCACAATAATGGTGTGAAGTAAAAACACATAACCATATCAATTCATGCAAAAAATCTACAATGAAAATCCAGTGTTATTTCATGAAAAACACTCAAGAAAGCAGGAATAAAAGGAAATTGGTTCAATATGGAAAAGAGTAGTACAAAAAGCCACAGCAAACATCGTGCTCAATGTTAAAGACTGAAAGATTTACTCCTGAAATCAGGAACAAGGCCAGGAAGCTGGCCTTCATCACCGTTACTCAATAGTGTACTGGAAGTTCTACCCAGAATCTTGAGGAAAGAAATAAAAGGCATCCATGGGTGAATGGAAAAATTAAAACCGTGTCTCTTCACAGAACATAGGTCACATCATCTCATATATAAAACTACCTATAATCAGCAAAGAAATTATTTGAGCTAATCAACTAATTAATAAGCAAAGTTATAGAACAAAATATCAATTCATGAAAATCTATCTTATATGCATACGCTGGCAAAAAATAATCTGAAAAAGAATTTATGAGAACAATTCCATTTGTAATAATGTCAACATCAATATTTAGGAGTATATTTAATCAAGGTACAAGACTTGTTTTTATGTATGTAAAGTTGTATGTTTGAAATTACTGGAAAGTCAATTACTTTTCAAAACATCATGTATGTCAATAGCATGCCAGAAAAGCAGAGAAAACATCAAACTTCCAGATAGAAGCCAAGCCTTACCCAGATCCAGTTCACCCAAAGTCCACATGTCATTTAGAGGCACCGTGGGAAGGTTATATTAGGAGCCGCTGTCCTCCGTGTTGTGGACGACCTGGATATGGTAGAAAGAGTGGGATTTTTGAATTCCAATTTTCCACTTCATGCCACAAAAACACTATTAGAACTAATAAATAAATTCAGTAAAGTTGCAAAATCAATACACAGAAATCAGTTGCATTTCTAAACACTAATAACGAACCATCAGAAAGAGAAAGAAAGCAACCCTATTTACAACTGCATCAAAAAGAACAAAATACCTGGGAATAAAGTCAACCAAGGAGGTGAAAGACCTGCACACTGAAAACTTTAAGACATTGATGAAGACATTGAAAAACACACCAATAAATGGAAAGATATCCTGTTCTCATGGAATGGAACAATTAATGTTGTTAAAATATCCATGCTACCCAAAGCAGTGGACACAGTGAATGCAATCCCTCCCAAAATTCCATGGTATTTTCCCCCCAAATAGAGCAAATCCTCCTAATATCTGTGGGGAACCACAAAGGACCCCAAATAGCCAAAGAAACCCTGAAAAAAGAGAACGGGCTGGAGGCATCTCCCTCCCTGACGTCACACTCTGCTGAGAAGCTACAGTCACCAAAACAGTGTGGAACTGGCTCAAAACGGGCACAGGGACCAGAGGAACAGGACAGAGAGACCAGAATTCAACCCCCACGGACGGGGTCGGTGAATTTATGACACAGGGACCAAGGACACACCAAGGAGCACGACACTCCCCACCATAAATGGTGCTGGGAAAACTGGACGCCCCATAACTCATGCTGGCTACCCTGCACACAAACCTGAACAAAAACCCAGCTTTCCACGCCAAGCCCTCCCTCGCTCACACGAAGACGGACCCCCTCAACGGTCAGTCGCCCACAGGAAGCTTCTCCCCACTTTTCCTCACCGTCTCTTCACCTTTTCCTCAGGCATCACCTGGGTCCTCAGGAAACCTAGTTCCCTAGTCAGCGTGGACGCAGCCCCACTTTGTCCTGAAGCCGAAACCCCAGCGAGTCCTAAGGAGACGGAGACCGAGCTCCTCTCAGCAGAGACACTGAGCCGGGCGTCCTACCGGAAGGCCTCCGCCCCCGCCCCCGCGCCTGAGGAGGCTCAACTGCTCTCAGCTGACCTCACAATCGAGTTCGCAGGGAACGAGCATGCGCTGTGGGTCAGAGAGGCGAACTCGGCGCCACCCTGTGGTCAGTGCAGGAAGTGCAGGCCGCGCCTCCCTCACAGGTCACTGGAGGCAGCGTGCCCTACTGACAGGACTGCTGAATCCATTAAACTGGACATTCAAACTAAAATGGAGTCTCTATCCCAAAAGCTTTCTAAAAGTAGTTAAGGAACAATTAATTGGAAACCATTTGGAATGAAGTGAATGTAGATGCAAACTTTACAACTTATACCAAATTCACTCAAAGTTATTCAGAGGCAAATTTGATTGTAGTTTCTAATTTATGTTTGGCTGCGTTGGGTCTTCGTTGCTGCATGTGGGCTTTCTCTAGTTGCGTCGAGCGGGGCTACTCTTCGTTGCGGTGCACGGGCTTCTCATGGCGGTGGCTTCTCTGGTGGGCGAGCATGGGCTCTAGGCGCGCAGGCTTCAGTAGTTGTGCCGCGCAGGCTTGGTTGCTCTGCGGCATGTGGGATCTTCCCGGACCAGGGCTCGAGCCCGTGTCCCCTGCATTGGCAGGCGGACTCTTAACCACTGCGTCACCAGGGAAGTCCCCACAGACAAATTTTAAATACAAACCTATTCAAGGGGCTTCCCTGGTGGCGCAGTGGTTGAGAATCTGCCTGCTAATGCAGGGGACACGGGTTCGAGCCCTGACCTGGGAAGATCCCACATGCCGCGGAGCAACTAGGCCCGTGAGCCACAACTATTGAGCCTGCACGTCTGGAGCCTGTGCTCCGCAACAAGAGAGGCCGCGGTAGTGAGAGGCCCGCGCACCGCGATGAAGAGTGGCCCCCGCTTGCCACAACTAGAGAAAGCCTTCACACAGAAACGAAGACCCAGCACAGCCAAAAATAAATTAATTAATTAATCCATTAAACAAAAAAAGCTGTCTCTCAAATTTAACTTCCAGAATATATTCAGGAAAAACGCATACGCCCTCTTTGGCCAACCAAAGAAGCGGGCAATGCAAATCAACAGTACAAAGAGGTATCACTTCGAATCAGAAAAAAGGACCATCCTCACAAAGGGTAAAAACCAGATATGCAGGACAAGGAGAGGAGAAAAGGGAGCCTTGTTACGCTGAAGGGGGGAATGTAAATTGCCAACGGCCACTCTGGAGAAGTGTGTTGTGTTTCCTAAAACATCTAAAAAACAGAGCTACAAAGCATAGGGCGCTTCCACTCATGGGCCTATATGTTGGAAAAAGCAAAAATCCACAGGACGCAGGCACCCCGTTTACTGCTGCTATGTTTACAACAGCCTCGACTTGGGTACAACTTAATAGTCCTTGGAAGGAAAAAATGGTGAAGGAAAATTTGGTACTTAAGCACAACGGAATATTACTCAGCCCTGAAATCAATGAAATGAGGCCAGTTGCAGCAACTCAGGGGGACTTATGTTTGGTCATTGAGAGTGAAATAAGTTAGACAGCAAGAGAAACTTATCATAAGATATCACTTATAAAGGGAATCTAAAAATCGCCAACCATGAACTGAATTACAAACCGAACACCATCACACATTTACAAAACACACTGATGGCTGCTTAAGGGGAAAAGTGTGGTGCGGTGATGCATAAACCAGGAGGTTGAAATTGGCACAGATACCGTTCCATACGCCAATAATGTAATCGCCAAGACATACTACTCATTGTTCAAGGAACTGGACTCAGCACACTCTATTCACAGAAAAAACATCTATCTGACTACTAGAAACTAGAAAAGAATTTATTGATGTCTCTCTGTAAGTGACTCAGGTGGATGTACAGCACCAAGAAACACAACATTGCAAATCAGCTACACCCCACTATAAAAATTAATTATAAAAAAAGAAAGACAGTGAGAGAGAGAGGAATTCTTACAAAATTCAATCAGGGGCTGTGATGCAACTGGACTGACCACATCTACACTCACAGCTGAATGGGACGTAAGGCTGGACACCCTAACCCTAAACCCTAACCCTAACCCAACCCTAACCCTACCTTAACCCTAACCCTAACCCAACACTAACCCTAACCCTAAACCTAACCCCTAACCCTAACCCAACCCTAAGCCTAACCCTAACCCCTAGCCCTAGCCCTAACCCTGACCCTAACCCCTAACCCTTAACCCCTAACCCCTAACCCCTAACCCTAACCAAGTTCACAAGTAAACTTCTCGCCCACCTGGAGAGAGTGATTTAATTTTAAAGAGTAAAGACACAATCAGCTCAGTAATTGGCCACGGGGATGGAGGGGCCAAGGCTAACCTGAGCTGGAGGAACGTGGGTGCCTGCCTGGATGCTCAGAGGCCAAGGGCTGTTCTGAGACCTGCTTGGACACCCGTGCAGATGGAACAAAGGATCCGTCCAGTCCCAAGAGGGCCCCACCAGCCCTCACGAACGCAACACCAGACTTCCCTGGTGGCGCAGTGGTTAAGAATCCACCTGCCAATGCAGGGGACACGGGTTTGAGCCCTGGTCCGGGAAGATCCCACATGCTGTGGAGCAACTAAGCCCGTGCACCACAACTACTGAGCCTGCGCTCTAGAACCCGCGAGCCACAACTGCTGAAGCCCACGCGCTTAGAGCCTGTGCTCTGCAACAAGAGAAGCCACCGCAATGAGAAGCCCCCACTCGCCGCAACTAGAGAAAGCCTCCGTGCAGCAATGCAGACCCAACACAGCCCCAAATTAATTAATTAATTAATTAAGAAAAAAAAAAGGCAGCACCTGGGGGCTGGCAGACTGATGCACCAAGTCTTACATCACGTCTACTTAGTATCCTGCATGTCAGGGCCATGCTGGACCTGGGGCTGCCCACACAGAGTGGGGCCTGCATCACCCTTCCCAGGAGGGAGGGTGGAGGGAAACCCTGCATGACCTCTGAGGCCCTAAGAACCCTTGACTAAGGCTGAGCTCAATTTGAAACAGTGGGTGACCAGAGCAGACATTTCATTCATCTATCAATGAGAATCCAGAACTGGAGGAGCAGAAAACAATGGCCTCGCTCAACCTTGACGCTAATCCTGACATGGACCCTAACCCTAAACTCTGATCCTGACCCTAAGCCCTGACCTAACCTTAGCCTAACCCGTACCCTAAACCTGTACCTTACCCTAACCCATGCTCTACCCGCATCCTACCTGTACCCCAATTCTCACCCATACCCTAACACCCACTCTAACACAGAACCCTAACACCCTGAGACCAAAACCATAAACCTTAACCAATAAGCCAAACCATAACCATAAGCAAACCATAAACTATATTCATTAACCATACCCATAAATAACTCATTAAGCATAAAACTTAAACCATCACAGCAACCATAAACCATACACAGCCCCAACCCTCACACCAGCCCCAGCCCTAATGCTAACCCTCCAAACCACTTACACCAAGCCAAGTCTAATCAGATTATACAAATACATCTTGAAAAAGAAAACTGGGGAATTCTCTGGTGGCCCAGTGGTTAGGACTCTGTGCTTTCACTGCCAAGGGCTCGGCTTCGATCCCTGACTGGGGAACTAAGATCCCACAAGCCATGGGACGTGGCCAAAATAAATAAATAATTAGAATGAAATAAAACCACTATTTTAAAAAAGATTTTAAAAATAGAGGAAAAAAACAAGAAAACTACCCCAGTACAACTTACAAATATGAATGTAAAAATCTATCACACAATAATAGCAACATGACACCAACAGAACTTTAAATGGATAATGCCATAAGCAAGTATCTCTACACCAGGAATTTCAGGTTGCTCAACATATTAAAAGTAAGCAATGTATTCAACCACAATAATGGTGTGAAGTAAAAACACATAACCATATCAATTCATGCAAAAAATCTACAATGAAAATCCAGTGTTATTTCATGAAAAACACTCAAGAAAGCAGGAATAAAAGGAAATTGGTTCAATATGGAAAAGAGTAGTACAAAAAGCCACAGCAAACATCGTGCTCAATGTTAAAGACTGAAAGATTTACTCCTGAAATCAGGAACAAGGCCAGGAAGCTGGCCTTCATCACCGTTACTCAATAGTGTACTGGAAGTTCTACCCAGAATCTTGAGGAAAGAAATAAAAGGCATCCATGGGTGAATGGAAAAATTAAAACCGTGTCTCTTCACAGAACATAGGTCACATCATCTCATATATAAAACTACCTATAATCAGCAAAGAAATTATTTGAGCTAATCAACTAATTAATAAGCAAAGTTATAGAACAAAATATCAATTCATGAAAATCTATCTTATATGCATACGCTGGCAAAAAATAATCTGAAAAAGAATTTATGAGAACAATTCCATTTGTAATAATGTCAACATCAATATTTAGGAGTATATTTAATCAAGGTACAAGACTTGTTTTTATGTATGTAAAGTTGTATGTTTGAAATTACTGGAAAGTCAATTACTTTTCAAAACATCATGTATGTCAATAGCATGCCAGAAAAGCAGAGAAAACATCAAACTTCCAGATAGAAGCCAAGCCTTACCCAGATCCAGTTCACCCAAAGTCCACATGTCATTTAGAGGCACCGTGGGAAGGTTATATTAGGAGCCGCTGTCCTCCGTGTTGTGGACGACCTGGATATGGTAGAAAGAGTGGGATTTTTGAATTCCAATTTTCCACTTCATGCCACAAAAACACTATTAGAACTAATAAATAAATTCAGTAAAGTTGCAAAATCAATACACAGAAATCAGTTGCATTTCTAAACACTAATAACGAACCATCAGAAAGAGAAAGAAAGCAACCCTATTTACAACTGCATCAAAAAGAACAAAATACCTGGGAATAAAGTCAACCAAGGAGGTGAAAGACCTGCACACTGAAAACTTTAAGACATTGATGAAGACATTGAAAAACACACCAATAAATGGAAAGATATCCTGTTCTCATGGAATGGAACAATTAATGTTGTTAAAATATCCATGCTACCCAAAGCAGTGGACACAGTGAATGCAATCCCTCCCAAAATTCCATGGTATTTTCCCCCCAAATAGAGCAAATCCTCCTAATATCTGTGGGGAACCACAAAGGACCCCAAATAGCCAAAGAAACCCTGAAAAAAGAGAACGGGCTGGAGGCATCTCCCTCCCTGACGTCACACTCTGCTGAGAAGCTACAGTCACCAAAACAGTGTGGAACTGGCTCAAAACGGGCACAGGGACCAGAGGAACAGGACAGAGAGACCAGAATTCAACCCCCACGGACGGGGTCGGTGAATTTATGACACAGGGACCAAGGACACACCAAGGAGCACGACACTCCCCACCATAAATGGTGCTGGGAAAACTGGACGCCCCATAACTCATGCTGGCTACCCTGCACACAAACCTGAACAAAAACCCAGCTTTCCACGCCAAGCCCTCCCTCGCTCACACGAAGACGGACCCCCTCAACGGTCAGTCGCCCACAGGAAGCTTCTCCCCACTTTTCCTCACCGTCTCTTCACCTTTTCCTCAGGCATCACCTGGGTCCTCAGGAAACCTAGTTCCCTAGTCAGCGTGGACGCAGCCCCACTTTGTCCTGAAGCCGAAACCCCAGCGAGTCCTAAGGAGACGGAGACCGAGCTCCTCTCAGCAGAGACACTGAGCCGGGCGTCCTACCGGAAGGCCTCCGCCCCCGCCCCCGCGCCTGAGGAGGCTCAACTGCTCTCAGCTGACCTCACAATCGAGTTCGCAGGGAACGAGCATGCGCTGTGGGTCAGAGAGGCGAACTCGGCGCCACCCTGTGGTCAGTGCAGGAAGTGCAGGCCGCGCCTCCCTCACAGGTCACTGGAGGCAGCGTGCCCTACTGACAGGACTGCTGAATCCATTAAACTGGACATTCAAACTAAAATGGAGTCTCTATCCCAAAAGCTTTCTAAAAGTAGTTAAGGAACAATTAATTGGAAACCATTTGGAATGAAGTGAATGTAGATGCAAACTTTACAACTTATACCAAATTCACTCAAAGTTATTCAGAGGCAAATTTG
Organism: Balaenoptera physalus; assembly: GCF_965194825.1. Classification (NCBI taxonomy): domain Eukaryota; kingdom Metazoa; phylum Chordata; class Mammalia; order Artiodactyla; family Balaenopteridae; genus Balaenoptera; species Balaenoptera physalus. Next base: position 510,163 of record NW_028126109.1, on the reverse strand, counting down.
ATTGTAGTTTCTAATTTATGTTTGGCTGCGTTGGGTCTTCGTTGCTGCATGTGGGCTTTCTCTAGTTGCGTCGAGCGGGGCTACTCTTCGTTGCGGTGCACGGGCTTCTCATGGCGGTGGCTTCTCTGGTGGGCGAGCATGGGCTCTAGGCGCGCAGGCTTCAGTAGTTGTGCCGCGCAGGCTTGGTTGCTCTGCGGCATGTGGGATCTTCCCGGACCAGGGCTCGAGCCCGTGTCCCCTGCATTGGCAGGCGGACTCTTAACCACTGCGTCACCAGGGAAGTCCCCACAGACAAATTTTAAATACAAACCTATTCAAGGGGCTTCCCTGGTGGCGCAGTGGTTGAGAATCTGCCTGCTAATGCAGGGGACACGGGTTCGAGCCCTGACCTGGGAAGATCCCACATGCCGCGGAGCAACTAGGCCCGTGAGCCACAACTATTGAGCCTGCACGTCTGGAGCCTGTGCTCCGCAACAAGAGAGGCCGCGGTAGTGAGAGGCCCGCGCACCGCGATGAAGAGTGGCCCCCGCTTGCCACAACTAGAGAAAGCCTTCACACAGAAACGAAGACCCAGCACAGCCAAAAATAAATTAATTAATTAATCCATTAAACAAAAAAAGCTGTCTCTCAAATTTAACTTCCAGAATATATTCAGGAAAAACGCATACGCCCTCTTTGGCCAACCAAAGAAGCGGGCAATGCAAATCAACACTACAAAGAGGTATCACTTCGAATCAGAAAAAAGGACCATCCTCACAAAGGGTAAAAACCAGATATGCAGGACAAGGAGAGGAGAAAAGGGAGCCTTGTTACGCTGAAGGGGGGAATGTAAATTGCCAACGGCCACTCTGGAGAAGTGTGTTGTGTTTCCTAAAACATCTAAAAAACAGAGCTACAAAGCATAGGGCGCTTCCACTCATGGGCCTATATGTTGGAAAAAGCAAAAATCCACAGGACGCAGGCACCCCGTTTACTGCTGCTATGTTTACAACAGCCTCGACTTGGGTACAACTTAATAGTCCTTGGAAGGAAAAAATGGTGAAGGAAAATTTGGTACTTAAGCACAATGGAATATTACTCAGCCCTGAAATCAATGAAATGAGGCCAGTTGCAGCAACTCAGGGGGACTTATGTTTGGTCATTGAGAGTGAAATAAGTTAGACAGCAAGAGAAACTTATCATAAGATATCACTTATAAAGGGAATCTAAAAATCGCCAACCATGAACTGAATTACAAACCGAACACCATCACACATTTACAAAACACACTGATGGCTGCTTAAGGGGAAAAGTGTGGTGCGGTGATGCATAAACCAGGAGGTTGAAATTGGCACAGATACCGTTCCATACGCCAATAATGTAATCGCCAAGACATACTACTCATTGTTCAAGGAACTGGACTCAGCACACTCTATTCACAGAAAAAACATCTATCTGACTACTAGAAACTAGAAAAGAATTTATTGATGTCTCTCTGTAAGTGACTCAGGTGGATGTACAGCACCAAGAAACACAACATTGCAAATCAGCTACACCCCACTATAAAAATTAATTATAAAAAAAGAAAGACAGTGAGAGAGAGAGGAATTCTTACAAAATTCAATCAGGGGCTGTGATGCAACTGGACTGACCACATCTACACTCACAGCTGAATGGGACGTAAGGCTGGACACCCTAACCCTAAACCCTAACCCTAACCCAACCCTAACCCTACCTTAACCCTAACCCTAACCCAACACTAACCCTAACCCTAAACCTAACCCCTAACCCTAACCCAACCCTAAGCCTAACCCTAACCCCTAGCCCTAGCCCTAGCCCTAACCCTGACCCTAACCCCTAACCCTTAACCCCTAACCCCTAACCCCTAACCCTAACCAAGTTCACAAGTAAACTTCTCGCCCACCTGGAGAGAGTGATTTAATTTTAAAGAGTAAAGACACAATCAGCTCAGTAATTGGCCACGGGGATGGAGGGGCCAAGGCTAACCTGAGCTGGAGGAACGTGGGTGCCTGCCTGGATGCTCAGAGGCCAAGGGCTGTTCTGAGACCTGCTTGGACACCCGTGCAGATGGAACAAAGGATCCGTCCAGTCCCAAGAGGGCCCCACCAGCCCTCACGAACGCAACACCAGACTTCCCTGGTGGCGCAGTGGTTAAGAATCCACCTGCCAATGCAGGGGACACGGGTTTGAGCCCTGGTCCGGGAAGATCCCACATGCTGTGGAGCAACTAAGCCCGTGCACCACAACTACTGAGCCTGCGCTCTAGAACCCGCGAGCCACAACTGCTGAAGCCCACGCGCTTAGAGCCTGTGCTCTGCAACAAGAGAAGCCACCGCAATGAGAAGCCCCCACTCGCCGCAACTAGAGAAAGCCTCCGTGCAGCAATGCAGACCCAACACAGCCAAAAATTAATTAATTAATTAATTAAGAAAAAAAAAAAGGCAGCACCTGGGGGCTGGCAGACTGATGCACCAAGTCTTACATCACGTCTACTTAGTATCCTGCATGTCAGGGCCATGCTGGACCTGGGGCTGCCCACACAGAGTGGGGCCTGCATCACCCTTCCCAGGAGGGAGGGTGGAGGGAAATCCTGCATGACCTCTGAGGCCCTAAGAACCCTTGACTAAGGCTGAGCTCAATTTGAAACAGTGGGTGACCAGAGCAGACATTTCATTCATCTATCAATGAGAATCCAGAACTGGAGGAGCAGAAAACAATGGCCTTGCTCAACCTTGACGCTAATCCTGACATGGACCCTAACCCTAAACTCTGATCCTGACCCTAAGCCCTGACCTAACCTTAGCCTAACCCGTACCCTAAACCTGTACCTTACCCTAACCCATGCTCTACCCGCATGCTACCTGTACCCCAATTCTCACCCATACCCTAACACCCACTCTAACACAGAACCCTAACACCCTGAGACCAAAACCATAAACCTTAACCAATAAGCCAAACCATAACCATAAGCAAACCATAAACTATATTCATTAACCATACCCATAAATAACTCATTAAGCATAAAACTTAAACCATCACAGCAACCATAAACCATACACAGCCCCAACCCTCACACCAGCCCCAGCCCTAATGCTAACCCTCCAAACCACTTACACCAAGCCAAGTCTAATCAGATTATACAAATACATCTTGAAAAAGAAAACTGGGGAATTCTCTGGTGGCCCAGTGGTTAGGACTCTGTGCTTTCACTGCCAAGGGCTCGGCTTCGATCCCTGACTGGGGAACTAAGATCCCACAAGCCATGGGACGTGGCCAAAATAAATAAATAATTAGAATGAAATAAAACCACTATTTTAAAAAAGATTTTAAAAATAGAGGAAAAAAACAAGAAAACTACCCCAGTACAACTTACAAATATGAATGTAAAAATCTATCACACAATAATAGCAACATGAAACCAACAGAACTTTAAATGGATAATGCCATAAGCAAGTATCTCTACACCAGGAATTTCAGGTTGCTCAACATATTAAAAGTAAGCAATGTATTCAACCACAATAATGGTGTGAAGTAAAAACACATAACCATATCAATTCATGCAAAAAATCTACAATGAAAATCCAGTGTTATTTCATGAAAAACACTCAAGAAAGCAGGAATAAAAGGAAATTGGTTCAATATGGAAAAGAGTAGTACAAAAAGCCACAGCAAACATCGTGCTCAATGTTAAAGACTGAAAGATTTACTCCTGAAATCAGGAACAAGGCCAGGAAGCTGGCCTTCATCACCGTTACTCAATAGTGTACTGGAAGTTCTACCCAGAATCTTGAGGAAAGAAATAAAAGGCATCCATGGGTGAATGGAAAAATTAAAACCGTGTCTCTTCACAGAACATAGGTCACATCATCTCATATATAAAACTACCTATAATCAGCAAAGAAATTATTTGAGCTAATCAACTAATTAATAAGCAAAGTTATAGAACAAAATATCAATTCATGAAAATCTATCTTATATGCATACGCTGGCAAAAAATAATCTGAAAAAGAATTTATGAGAACAATTCCATTTGTAATAATGTCAACATCAATATTTAGGAGTATATTTAATCAAGGTACAAGACTTGTTTTTATGTATGTAAAGTTGTATGTTTGAAATTACTGGAAAGTCAATTACTTTTCAAAACATCATGTATGTCAATAGCATGCCAGAAAAGCAGAGAAAACATCAAACTTCCAGATAGAAGCCAAGCCTTACCCAGATCCAGTTCACCCAAAGTCCACATGTCATTTAGAGGCACCGTGGGAAGGTTATATTAGGAGCCGCTGTCCTCCGTGTTGTGGACGACCTGGATATGGTAGAAAGAGTGGGATTTTTGAATTCCAATTTTCCACTTCATGCCACAAAAACACTATTAGAACTAATAAATAAATTCAGTAAAGTTGCAAAATCAATACACAGAAATCAGTTGCATTTCTAAACACTAATAACGAACCATCAGAAAGAGAAAGAAAGCAACCCTATTTACAACTGCATCAAAAAGAACAAAATACCTGGGAATAAAGTCAACCAAGGAGGTGAAAGACCTGCACACTGAAAACTTTAAGACATTGATGAAGACATTGAAAAACACACCAATAAATGGAAAGATATCCTGTTCTCATGGAATGGAACAATTAATGTTGTTAAAATATCCATGCTACCCAAAGCAGTGGACACAGTGAATGCAATCCCTCCCAAAATTCCATGGTATTTTCCCCCCAAATAGAGCAAATCCTCCTAATATCTGTGGGGAACCACAAAGGACCCCAAATAGCCAAAGAAACCCTGAAAAAAGAGAACGGGCTGGAGGCATCTCCCTCCCTGACGTCACACTCTGCTGAGAAGCTACAGTCACCAAAACAGTGTGGAACTGGCTCAAAACGGGCACAGGGACCAGAGGAACAGGACAGAGAGACCAGAATTCAACCCCCACGGACGGGGTCGGTGAATTTATGACACAGGGACCAAGGACACACCAAGGAGCACGACACTCCCCACCATAAATGGTGCTGGGAAAACTGGACGCCCCATAACTCATGCTGGCTACCCTGCACACAAACCTGAACAAAAACCCAGCTTTCCACGCCAAGCCCTCCCTCGCTCACACGAAGACGGACCCCCTCAACGGTCAGTCGCCCACAGGAAGCTTCTCCCCACTTTTCCTCACCGTCTCTTCACCTTTTCCTCAGGCATCACCTGGGTCCTCAGGAAACCTAGTTCCCTAGTCAGCGTGGACGCAGCCCCACTTTGTCCTGAAGCCGAAACCCCAGCGAGTCCTAAGGAGACGGAGACCGAGCTCCTCTCAGCAGAGACACTGAGCCGGGCGTCCTACCGGAAGGCCTCCGCCCCCGCCCCCGCGCCTGAGGAGGCTCAACTGCTCTCAGCTGACCTCACAATCGAGTTCGCAGGGAACGAGCATGCGCTGTGGGTCAGAGAGGCGAACTCGGCGCCACCCTGTGGTCAGTGCAGGAAGTGCAGGCCGCGCCTCCCTCACAGGTCACTGGAGGCAGCGTGCCCTACTGACAGGACTGCTGAATCCATTAAACTGGACATTCAAACTAAAATGGAGTCTCTATCCCAAAAGCTTTCTAAAAGTAGTTAAGGAACAATTAATTGGAAACCATTTGGAATGAAGTGAATGTAGATGCAAACTTTACAACTTATACCAAATTCACTCAAAGTTATTCAGAGGCAAATTTGATTGTAGTTTCTAATTTATGTTTGGCTGCGTTGGGTCTTCGTTGCTGCATGTGGGCTTTCTCTAGTTGCGTCGAGCGGGGCTACTCTTCGTTGCGGTGCACGGGCTTCTCATGGCGGTGGCTTCTCTGGTGGGCGAGCATGGGCTCTAGGCGCGCAGGCTTCAGTAGTTGTGCCGCGCAGGCTTGGTTGCTCTGCGGCATGTGGGATCTTCCCGGACCAGGGCTCGAGCCCGTGTCCCCTGCATTGGCAGGCGGACTCTTAACCACTGCGTCACCAGGGAAGTCCCCACAGACAAATTTTAAATACAAACCTATTCAAGGGGCTTCCCTGGTGGCGCAGTGGTTGAGAATCTGCCTGCTAATGCAGGGGACACGGGTTCGAGCCCTGACCTGGGAAGATCCCACATGCCGCGGAGCAACTAGGCCCGTGAGCCACAACTATTGAGCCTGCACGTCTGGAGCCTGTGCTCCGCAACAAGAGAGGCCGCGGTAGTGAGAGGCCCGCGCACCGCGATGAAGAGTGGCCCCCGCTTGCCACAACTAGAGAAAGCCTTCACACAGAAACGAAGACCCAGCACAGCCAAAAATAAATTAATTAATTAATCAATTAAACAAAAAAAGCTGTCTCTCAAATTTAACTTCCAGAATATATTCAGGAAAAACGCATACGGCCTTTTTGGCCAACCAAAGAAGCGGGCAATGCAAATCAACACTACAAAGAGGTATCACTTCGAATCAGAAAAAAGGACCATCCTCACAAAGGGTAAAAACCAGATATGCAGGACAAGGAGAGGAGAAAAGGGAGCCTTGTTACGCTGAAGGGGGGAATGTAAATGGCCAACGGCCACTCTGGAGAAGTGTGCTGTGTTTCCTAAAACATCTAAAAAACAGCTACAAAGCATAGGGCGCTTCCACTCATGGGCCTATATGTTGGAAAAACCAAAAATCCACAGGACGCAGGCACCCCGTTTACTGCTGCTATGTTTACAACAGCCTCGACTTGGGTACAACTTAATAGTCCTTGGAAGGAAAAAATGGTGAAAGAAAATTTGGTACTTAAGCACAACGGAATATTACTCAGCCCTGAAATCAATGAAATGAGGCCAGTTGCAGCAACTCAGGGGGACTTGTGTTTGGTCATTGAGAGTGAAATAAGTTAGACAGCAAGAGAAACTTATCATAAGATATCACTTATAAAGGGAATCTAAAAATCGCCAACCATGAACTGAATTACAAACCGAACACCATCACACATTTACAAAACACACTGATGGCTGCTTAAGGGGAAAAGTGTGGTGCGGTGATGCATAAACCAGGAGGTTGAAATTGGCACAGATACCGTTCCATACGCCAATAATGTAATCGCCAAGACATACTCATTGTTCAAGGAACTGGACTCACCACACTCTATTCACAGAAAAAACATCTATCGGACTACTAGAAACTAGAAAAGAATTTATTAATGTCTCTCTGTAAGTGACTCAGGTGGATGTACAGCACCAAGAAACACAACATTGCAAATCAGCTACACCCCACTATAAAAATTAATTATAAAAAAAGAAAGACAGTGAGAGAGAGAGGAATTCTTACAAAATTCAATCAGGGGCTGTGATGCAACTGGACTGACCACATCTACACTCACAGCTGAATGGGACGTAAGGCTGGACACCCTAACCCTAAACCCTAACCCTAACCCAACCCTAACCCTACCTTAACCCTAACCCTAACCCAACACTAACCCTAACCCTAAACCTAACCCCTAACCCTAACCCAACCCTAAGCCTAACCCTAACCCCTAGCCCTAGCCCTAGCCCTAACCCTGACCTTAACCCCTAACCCTTAACCCCTAACCCCTAACCCTAACCAAGTTCACAAGTAAACTTCTCGCCCATCTGGAGAGAGTGATTTAATTTTAAAGAGTAAAGACACAATCAGCTCAGTAATTGGCCACAGGGATGGAGGGGCCAAGGCTAACCTGAGCTGGAGGAACGTGGGTGCCTGCCTGGATGCTCAGAGGCCAAGGGCTGTTCTGAGACCTGCTTGGACACCCGTGCAGATGGAACAAAGGATCCGTCCAGTCCCAAGAGGGCCCCACCAGCCCTCACGAACGCAACACCAGACTTCCCTGGTGGCGCAGTGGTTAAGAATCCACCTGACAATGCAGGGGACACGGGTTTGAGTCCTGGTCCGGGAAGATCCCACATGCTGTGGAGCAACTAAGCCCGTGCACCACAACTACTGAGCCTGCGCTCTAGAACCCGCGAGCCACAACTGCTGAAGCCCACGCGCTTAAAGCCTGTGCTCTGCAACAAGAGAAGCCACCGCAATGAGAAGCCCCCACTCGCCGCAACTAGAGAAAGCCTCCGTGCAGCAATGCAGACCCAACACAGCCCCAAATTAATTAATTAATTAATTAAGAAAAAAAAAAAGGCAGCACCTGGGGGCTGGCAGACTGATGCACCAAGTCTTACATCACGTCTACTTAGTATCCTGCATGTCAGGGCCATGCTGGACCTGGGGCTGCCCACACAGAGTGGGGCCTGCATCACCCTTCCCAGGAGGGAGGGTGGAGGGAAACCCTGCATGACCTCTGAGGCCCTAAGAACCCTTGACTAAGGCTGAGCTCAATTTGAAACAGTGGGTGACCAGAGCAGACATTTCATTCATCTATCAATGAGAATCCAGAACTGGAGGAGCAGAAAACAATGGCCTCGCTCAACCTTGACGCTAATCCTGACATGGACCCTAACCCTAAACTCTGATCCTGACCCTAAGCCCTGACCTAACCTTAGCCTAACCCGTACCCTAAACCTGTACCTTACCCTAACCCATGCTCTACCCGCATCCTACCTGTACCCCAATTCTCACCCATACCCTAACACCCACTCTAACACAGAACCCTAACACCCTGAGACCAAAACCATAAACCTTAACCAATAAGCCAAACCATAACCATAAGCAAACCATAAACTATATTCATTAACCATACCCATAAATAACTCATTAAGCATAAAACTTAAACCATCACAGCAACCATAAACCATACACAGCCCCAACCCTCACACCAGCCCCAGCCCTAATGCTAACCCTCCAAACCACTTACACCAAGCCAAGTCTAATCAGATTATACAAATACATCTTGAAAAAGAAAACTGGGGAATTCTCTGGTGGCCCAGTGGTTAGGACTCTGTGCTTTCACTGCCAAGGGCTCGGCTTCGATCCCTGACTGGGGAACTAAGATCCCACAAGCCATGGGACGTGGCCAAAATAAATAAATAATTAGAATGAAATAAAACCACTATTTTAAAAAAGATTTTAAAAATAGAGGAAAAAAACAAGAAAACTACCCCAGTACAACTTACAAATATGAATGTAAAAATCTATCACACAATAATAGCAACATGACACCAACAGAACTTTAAATGGATAATGCCATAAGCAAGTATCTCTACACCAGGAATTTCAGGTTGCTCAACATATTAAAAGTAAGCAATGTATTCAACCACAATAATGGTGTGAAGTAAAAACACATAACCATATCAATTCATGCAAAAAATCTACAATGAAAATCCAGTGTTATTTCATGAAAAACACTCAAGAAAGCAGGAATAAAAGGAAATTGGTTCAATATGGAAAAGAGTAGTACAAAAAGCCACAGCAAACATCGTGCTCAATGTTAAAGACTGAAAGATTTACTCCTGAAATCAGGAACAAGGCCAGGAAGCTGGCCTTCATCACCGTTACTCAATAGTGTACTGGAAGTTCTACCCAGAATCTTGAGGAAAGAAATAAAAGGCATCCATGGGTGAATGGAAAAATTAAAACCGTGTCTCTTCACAGAACATAGGTCACATCATCTCATATATAAAACTACCTATAATCAGCAAAGAAATTATTTGAGCTAATCAACTAATTAATAAGCAAAGTTATAGAACAAAATATCAATTCATGAAAATCTATCTTATATGCATACGCTGGCAAAAAATAATCTGAAAAAGAATTTATGAGAACAATTCCATTTGTAATAATGTCAACATCAATATTTAGGAGTATATTTAATCAAGGTACAAGACTTGTTTTTATGTATGTAAAGTTGTATGTTTGAAATTACTGGAAAGTCAATTACTTTTCAAAACATCATGTATGTCAATAGCATGCCAGAAAAGCAGAGAAAACATCAAACTTCCAGATAGAAGCCAAGCCTTACCCAGATCCAGTTCACCCAAAGTCCACATGTCATTTAGAGGCACCGTGGGAAGGTTATATTAGGAGCCGCTGTCCTCCGTGTTGTGGACGACCTGGATATGGTAGAAAGAGTGGGATTTTTGAATTCCAATTTTCCACTTCATGCCACAAAAACACTATTAGAACTAATAAATAAATTCAGTAAAGTTGCAAAATCAATACACAGAAATCAGTTGCATTTCTAAACACTAATAACGAACCATCAGAAAGAGAAAGAAAGCAACCCTATTTACAACTGCATCAAAAAGAACAAAATACCTGGGAATAAAGTCAACCAAGGAGGTGAAAGACCTGCACACTGAAAACTTTAAGACATTGATGAAGACATTGAAAAACACACCAATAAATGGAAAGATATCCTGTTCTCATGGAATGGAACAATTAATGTTGTTAAAATATCCATGCTACCCAAAGCAGTGGACACAGTGAATGCAATCCCTCCCAAAATTCCATGGTATTTTCCCCCCAAATAGAGCAAATCCTCCTAATATCTGTGGGGAACCACAAAGGACCCCAAATAGCCAAAGAAACCCTGAAAAAAGAGAACGGGCTGGAGGCATCTCCCTCCCTGACGTCACACTCTGCTGAGAAGCTACAGTCACCAAAACAGTGTGGAACTGGCTCAAAACGGGCACAGGGACCAGAGGAACAGGACAGAGAGACCAGAATTCAACCCCCACGGACGGGGTCGGTGAATTTATGACACAGGGACCAAGGACACACCAAGGAGCACGACACTCCCCACCATAAATGGTGCTGGGAAAACTGGACGCCCCATAACTCATGCTGGCTACCCTGCACACAAACCTGAACAAAAACCCAGCTTTCCACGCCAAGCCCTCCCTCGCTCACACGAAGACGGACCCCCTCAACGGTCAGTCGCCCACAGGAAGCTTCTCCCCACTTTTCCTCACCGTCTCTTCACCTTTTCCTCAGGCATCACCTGGGTCCTCAGGAAACCTAGTTCCCTAGTCAGCGTGGACGCAGCCCCACTTTGTCCTGAAGCCGAAACCCCAGCGAGTCCTAAGGAGACGGAGACCGAGCTCCTCTCAGCAGAGACACTGAGCCGGGCGTCCTACCGGAAGGCCTCCGCCCCCGCCCCCGCGCCTGAGGAGGCTCAACTGCTCTCAGCTGACCTCACAATCGAGTTCGCAGGGAACGAGCATGCGCTGTGGGTCAGAGAGGCGAACTCGGCGCCACCCTGTGGTCAGTGCAGGAAGTGCAGGCCGCGCCTCCCTCACAGGTCACTGGAGGCAGCGTGCCCTACTGACAGGACTGCTGAATCCATTAAACTGGACATTCAAACTAAAATGGAGTCTCTATCCCAAAAGCTTTCTAAAAGTAGTTAAGGAACAATTAATTGGAAACCATTTGGAATGAAGTGAATGTAGATGCAAACTTTACAACTTATACCAAATTCACTCAAAGTTATTCAGAGGCAAATTTGATTGTAGTTTCTAATTTATGTTTGGCTGCGTTGGGTCTTCGTTGCTGCATGTGGGCTTTCTCTAGTTGCGTCGAGCGGGGCTACTCTTCGTTGCGGTGCACGGGCTTCTCATGGCGGTGGCTTCTCTTGTGGGCGAGCATGGGCTCTAGGCGCGCAGGCTTCAGTAGTTGTGCCGCGCAGGCTTGGTTGCTCTGCGGCATGTGGGATCTTCCCGGACCAGGGCTCGAGCCCGTGTCCCCTGCATTGGCAGGTGGACTCTTAACCACTGCGTCACCAGGGAAGTCCCCACAGACAAATTTTAAATACAAACCTATTCAAGGGGCTTCCCTGGTGGCGCAGTGGTTGAGAATCTGCCTGCTAATGCAGGGGACACGGGTTCGAGCCCTGACCTGGGAAGATCCCACATGCCGCGGAGCAACTAGGCCCGTGAGCCACAACTATTGAGCCTGCACGTCTGGAGCCTGTGCTCCGCAACAAGAGAGGCCGCGGTAGTGAGAGGCCCGCGCACCGCGATGAAGAGTGGCCCCCGCTTGCCACAACTAGAGAAAGCCTTCACACAGAAACGAAGACCCAGCACAGCCAAAAATAAATTAATTAATTAATCAATTAAACAAAAAAAGCTGTCTCTCAAATTTAACTTCCAGAATATATTCAGGAAAAACGCATACGGCCTTTTTGGCCAACCAAAGAAGCGGGCAATGCAAATCAACACTACAAAGAGGTATCACTTCGAATCAGAAAAAAGGACCATCCTCACAAAGGGTAAAAACCAGATATGCAGGACAAGGAGAGGAGAAAAGGGAGCCTTGTTACGCTGAAGGGGGGAATGTAAATGGCCAACGGCCACTCTGGAGAAGTGTGCTGTGTTTCCTAAAACATCTAAAAAACAGCTACAAAGCATAGGGCGCTTCCACTCATGGGCCTATATGTTGGAAAAACCAAAAATCCACAGGACGCAGGCACCCCGTTTACTGCTGCTATGTTTACAACAGCCTCGACTTGGGTACAACTTAATAGTCCTTGGAAGGAAAAAATGGTGAAAGAAAATTTGGTACTTAAGCACAACGGAATATTACTCAGCCCTGAAATCAATGAAATGAGGCCAGTTGCAGCAACTCAGGGGGACTTGTGTTTGGTCATTGAGAGTGAAATAAGTTAGACAGCAAGAGAAACTTATCATAAGATATCACTTATAAAGGGAATCTAAAAATCGCCAACCATGAACTGAATTACAAACCGAACACCATCACACATTTACAAAACACACTGATGGCTGCTTAAGGGGAAAAGTGTGGTGCGGTGATGCATAAACCAGGAGGTTGAAATTGGCACAGATACCGTTCCATACGCCAATAATGTAATCGCCAAGACATACTCATTGTTCAAGGAACTGGACTCACCACACTCTATTCACAGAAAAAACATCTATCGGACTACTAGAAACTAGAAAAGAATTTATTAATGTCTCTCTGTAAGTGACTCAGGTGGATGTACAGCACCAAGAAACACAACATTGCAAATCAGCTACACCCCACTATAAAAATTAATTATAAAAAAAGAAAGACAGTGAGAGAGAGAGGAATTCTTACAAAATTCAATCAGGGGCTGTGATGCAACTGGACTGACCACATCTACACTCACAGCTGAATGGGACGTAAGGCTGGACACCCTAACCCTAAACCCTAACCCTAACCCAACCCTAACCCTACCTTAACCCTAACCCTAACCCAACACTAACCCTAACCCTAAACCTAACCCCTAACCCTAACCCAACCCTAAGCCTAACCCTAACCCCTAGCCCTAGCCCTAGCCCTAACCCTGACCTTAACCCCTAACCCTTAACCCCTAACCCCTAACCCTAACCAAGTTCACAAGTAAACTTCTCGCCCATCTGGAGAGAGTGATTTAATTTTAAAGAGTAAAGACACAATCAGCTCAGTAATTGGCCACAGGGATGGAGGGGCCAAGGCTAACCTGAGCTGGAGGAACGTGGGTGCCTGCCTGGATGCTCAGAGGCCAAGGGCTGTTCTGAGACCTGCTTGGACACCCGTGCAGATGGAACAAAGGATCCGTCCAGTCCCAAGAGGGCCCCACCAGCCCTCACGAACGCAACACCAGACTTCCCTGGTGGCGCAGTGGTTAAGAATCCACCTGACAATGCAGGGGACACGGGTTTGAGTCCTGGTCCGGGAAGATCCCACATGCTGTGGAGCAACTAAGCCCGTGCACCACAACTACTGAGCCTGCGCTCTAGAACCCGCGAGCCACAACTGCTGAAGCCCACGCGCTTAAAGCCTGTGCTCTGCAACAAGAGAAGCCACCGCAATGAGAAGCCCCCACTCGCCGCAACTAGAGAAAGCCTCCGTGCAGCAATGCAGACCCAACACAGCCCCAAATTAATTAATTAATTAATTAAGAAAAAAAAAAAGGCAGCACCTGGGGGCTGGCAGACTGATGCACCAAGTCTTACATCACGTCTACTTAGTATCCTGCATGTCAGGGCCATGCTGGACCTGGGGCTGCCCACACAGAGTGGGGCCTGCATCACCCTTCCCAGGAGGGAGGGTGGAGGGAAACCCTGCATGACCTCTGAGGCCCTAAGAACCCTTGACTAAGGCTGAGCTCAATTTGAAACAGTGGGTGACCAGAGCAGACATTTCATTCATCTATCAATGAGAATCCAGAACTGGAGGAGCAGAAAACAATGGCCTCGCTCAACCTTGACGCTAATCCTGACATGGACCCTAACCCTAAACTCTGATCCTGACCCTAAGCCCTGACCTAACCTTAGCCTAACCCGTACCCTAAACCTGTACCTTACCCTAACCCATGCTCTACCCGCATCCTACCTGTACCCCAATTCTCACCCATACCCTAACACCCACTCTAACACAGAACCCTAACACCCTGAGACCAAAACCATAAACCTTAACCAATAAGCCAAACCATAACCATAAGCAAACCATAAACTATATTCATTAACCATACCCATAAATAACTCATTAAGCATAAAACTTAAACCATCACAGCAACCATAAACCATACACAGCCCCAACCCTCACACCAGCCCCAGCCCTAATGCTAACCCTCCAAACCACTTACACCAAGCCAAGTCTAATCAGATTATACAAATACATCTTGAAAAAGAAAACTGGGGAATTCTCTGGTGGCCCAGTGGTTAGGACTCTGTGCTTTCACTGCCAAGGGCTCGGGTTCGATCCCTGACTGGGGAACTAAGATCCCACAAGCCATGGGACGTGGCCAAAATAAATAAATAATTAGAATGAAATAAAACCACTATTTTAAAAAAGATTTTAAAAATAGAGGAAAAAAACAAGAAAACTACCCCAGTACAACTTACAAATATGAATGTAAAAATCTATCACACAATAATAGCAACATGACACCAACAGAACTTTAAATGGATAATGCCATAAGCAAGTATCTCTACACCAGGAATTTCAGGTTGCTCAACATATTAAAAGTAAGCAATGTATTCAACCACAATAATGGTGTGAAGTAAAAACACATAACCATATCAATTCATGCAAAAAATCTACAATGAAAATCCAGTGTTATTTCATGAAAAACACTCAAGAAAGCAGGAATAAAAGGAAATTGGTTCAATATGGAAAAGAGTAGTACAAAAAGCCACAGCAAACATCGTGCTCAATGTTAAAGACTGAAAGATTTACTCCTGAAATCAGGAACAAGGCCAGGAAGCTGGCCTTCATCACCGTTACTCAATAGTGTACTGGAAGTTCTACCCAGAATCTTGAGGAAAGAAATAAAAGGCATCCATGGGTGAATGGAAAAATTAAAACCGTGTCTCTTCACAGAACATAGGTCACATCATCTCATATATAAAACTACCTATAATCAGCAAAGAAATTATTTGAGCTAATCAACTAATTAATAAGCAAAGTTATAGAACAAAATATCAATTCATGAAAATCTATCTTATATGCATACGCTGGCAAAAAATAATCTGAAAAAGAATTTATGAGAACAATTCCACTTGTAATAATGTCAACATCAATATTTAGGAGTATATTTAATCAAGGTACAAGACTTGTTTTTATGTATGTAAAGTTGTATGTTTGAAATTACTGGAAAGTCAATTACTTTTCAAAACATCATGTATGTCAATAGCATGCCAGAAAAGCAGAGAAAACATCAAACTTCCAGATAGAAGCCAAGCCTTACCCAGATCCAGTTCACCCAAAGTCCACATGTCATTTAGAGGCACCGTGGGAAGGTTATATTAGGAGCCGCTGTCCTCCGTGTTGTGGACGACCTGGATATGGTAGAAAGAGTGGGATTTTTGAATTCCAATTTTCCACTTCATGCCACAAAAACACTATTAGAACTAATAAATAAATTCAGTAAAGTTGCAAAATCAATACACAGAAATCAGTTGCATTTCTAAACACTAATAACGAACCATCAGAAAGAGAAAGAAAGCAACCCTATTTACAACTGCATCAAAAAGAACAAAATACCTGGGAATAAAGTCAACCAAGGAGGTGAAAGACCTGCACACTGAAAACTTTAAGACATTGATGAAGACATTGAAAAACACACCAATAAATGGAAAGATATCCTGTTCTCATGGAATGGAACAATTAATGTTGTTAAAATATCCATGCTACCCAAAGCAGTGGACACAGTGAATGCAATCCCTCCCAAAATTCCATGGTATTTTCCCCCCAAATAGAGCAAATCCTCCTAATATCTGTGGGGAACCACAAAGGACCCCAAATAGCCAAAGAAACCCTGAAAAAAGAGAACGGGCTGGAGGCATCTCCCTCCCTGACGTCACACTCTGCTGAGAAGCTACAGTCACCAAAACAGTGTGGAACTGGCTCAAAACGGGCACAGGGACCAGAGGAACAGGACAGAGAGACCAGAATTCAACCCCCACGGACGGGGTCGGTGAATTTATGACACAGGGACCAAGGACACACCAAGGAGCACGACACTCCCCACCATAAATGGTGCTGGGAAAACTGGACGCCCCATAACTCATGCTGGCTACCCTGCACACAAACCTGAACAAAAACCCAGCTTTCCACGCCAAGCCCTCCCTCGCTCACACGAAGACGGACCCCCTCAACGGTCAGTCGCCCACAGGAAGCTTCTCCCCACTTTTCCTCACCGTCTCTTCACCTTTTCCTCAGGCATCACCTGGGTCCTCAGGAAACCTAGTTCCCTAGTCAGCGTGGACGCAGCCCCACTTTGTCCTGAAGCCGAAACCCCAGCGAGTCCTAAGGAGACGGAGACCGAGCTCCTCTCAGCAGAGACACTGAGCCGGGCGTCCTACCGGAAGGCCTCCGCCCCCGCCCCCGCGCCTGAGGAGGCTCAACTGCTCTCAGCTGACCTCACAATCGAGTTTGCAGGGAACGAGCATGCGCTGTGGGTCAGAGAGGCGAACTCGGCGCCACCCTGTGGTCAGTGCAGGAAGTGCAGGCCGCGCCTCCCTCACAGGTCACTGGAGGCAGCGTGCCCTACTGACAGGACTGCTGAATCCATTAAACTGGACATTCAAACTAAAATGGAGTCTCTATCCCAAAAGCTTTCTAAAAGTAGTTAAGGAACAATTAATTGGAAACCATTTGGAATGAAGTGAATGTAGATGCAAACTTTACAACTTATACCAAATTCACTCAAAGTTATTCAGAGGCAAATTTGATTGTAGTTTCTAATTTATGTTTGGCTGCGTTGGGTCTTCGTTGCTGCATGTGGGCTTTCTCTAGTTGCGTCGAGCGGGGCTACTCTTCGTTGCGGTGCACGGGCTTCTCATGGCGGTGGCTTCTCTGGTGGGCGAGCATGGGCTCTAGGCGCGCAGGCTTCAGTAGTTGTGCCGCGCAGGCTTGGTTGCTCTGCGGCATGTGGGATCTTCCCGGACCAGGGCTCGAGCCCGTGTCCCCTGCATTGGCAGGCGGACTCTTAACCACTGCGTCACCAGGGAAGTCCCCACAGACAAATTTTAAATACAAACCTATTCAAGGGGCTTCCCTGGTGGCGCAGTGGTTGAGAATCTGCCTGCTAATGCAGGGGACACGGGTTCGAGCCCTGACCTGGGAAGATCCCACATGCCGCGGAGCAACTAGGCCCGTGAGCCACAACTATTGAGCCTGCACGTCTGGAGCCTGTGCTCCGCAACAAGAGAGGCCGCGGTAGTGAGAGGCCCGCGCACCGCGATGAAGAGTGGCCCCCGCTTGCCACAACTAGAGAAAGCCTTCACACAGAAACGAAGACCCAGCACAGCCAAAAATAAATTAATTAATTAATCCATTAAACAAAAAAAGCTGTCTCTCAAATTTAACTTCCAGAATATATTCAGGAAAAACGCATACGCCCTCTTTGGCCAACCAAAGAAGCGGGCAATGCAAATCAACAGTACAAAGAGGTATCACTTCGAATCAGAAAAAAGGACCATCCTCACAAAGGGTAAAAACCAGATATGCAGGACAAGGAGAGGAGAAAAGGGAGCCTTGTTACGCTGAAGGGGGGAATGTAAATTGCCAACGGCCACTCTGGAGAAGTGTGTTGTGTTTCCTAAAACATCTAAAAAACAGAGCTACAAAGCATAGGGCGCTTCCACTCATGGGCCTATATGTTGGAAAAAGCAAAAATCCACAGGACGCAGGCACCCCGTTTACTGCTGCTATGTTTACAACAGCCTCGACTTGGGTACAACTTAATAGTCCTTGGAAGGAAAAAATGGTGAAGGAAAATTTGGTACTTAAGCACAACGGAATATTACTCAGCCCTGAAATCAATGAAATGAGGCCAGTTGCAGCAACTCAGGGGGACTTATGTTTGGTCATTGAGAGTGAAATAAGTTAGACAGCAAGAGAAACTTATCATAAGATATCACTTATAAAGGGAATCTAAAAATCGCCAACCATGAACTGAATTACAAACCGAACACCATCACACATTTACAAAACACACTGATGGCTGCTTAAGGGGAAAAGTGTGGTGCGGTGATGCATAAACCAGGAGGTTGAAATTGGCACAGATACCGTTCCATACGCCAATAATGTAATCGCCAAGACATACTACTCATTGTTCAAGGAACTGGACTCAGCACACTCTATTCACAGAAAAAACATCTATCTGACTACTAGAAACTAGAAAAGAATTTATTGATGTCTCTCTGTAAGTGACTCAGGTGGATGTACAGCACCAAGAAACACAACATTGCAAATCAGCTACACCCCACTATAAAAATTAATTATAAAAAAAGAAAGACAGTGAGAGAGAGAGGAATTCTTACAAAATTCAATCAGGGGCTGTGATGCAACTGGACTGACCACATCTACACTCACAGCTGAATGGGACGTAAGGCTGGACACCCTAACCCTAAACCCTAACCCTAACCCAACCCTAACCCTACCTTAACCCTAACCCTAACCCAACACTAACCCTAACCCTAAACCTAACCCCTAACCCTAACCCAACCCTAAGCCTAACCCTAACCCCTAGCCCTAGCCCTAGCCCTAACCCTGACCCTAACCCCTAACCCTTAACCCCTAACCCCTAACCCCTAACCCTAACCAAGTTCACAAGTAAACTTCTCGCCCACCTGGAGAGAGTGATTTAATTTTAAAGAGTAAAGACACAATCAGCTCAGTAATTGGCCACGGGGATGGAGGGGCCAAGGCTAACCTGAGCTGGAGGAACGTGGGTGCCTGCCTGGATGCTCAGAGGCCAAGGGCTGTTCTGAGACCTGCTTGGACACCCGTGCAGATGGAACAAAGGATCCGTCCAGTCCCAAGAGGGCCCCACCAGCCCTCACGAACGCAACACCAGACTTCCCTGGTGGCGCAGTGGTTAAGAATCCACCTGCCAATGCAGGGGACACGGGTTTGAGCCCTGGTCCGGGAAGATCCCACATGCTGTGGAGCAACTAAGCCCGTGCACCACAACTACTGAGCCTGCGCTCTAGAACCCGCGAGCCACAACTGCTGAAGCCCACGCGCTTAGAGCCTGTGCTCTGCAACAAGAGAAGCCACCGCAATGAGAAGCCCCCACTCGCCGCAACTAGAGAAAGCCTCCGTGCAGCAATGCAGACCCAACACAGCCCCAAATTAATTAATTAATTAATTAAGAAAAAAAAAAAGGCAGCACCTGGGGGCTGGCAGACTGATGCACCAAGTCTTACATCACGTCTACTTAGTATCCTGCATGTCAGGGCCATGCTGGACCTGGGGCTGCCCACACAGAGTGGGGCCTGCATCACCCTTCCCAGGAGGGAGGGTGGAGGGAAACCCTGCATGACCTCTGAGGCCCTAAGAACCCTTGACTAAGGCTGAGCTCAATTTGAAACAGTGGGTGACCAGAGCAGACATTTCATTCATCTATCAATGAGAATCCAGAACTGGAGGAGCAGAAAACAATGGCCTCGCTCAACCTTGACGCTAATCCTGACATGGACCCTAACCCTAAACTCTGATCCTGACCCTAAGCCCTGACCTAACCTTAGCCTAACCCGTACCCTAAACCTGTACCTTACCCTAACCCATGCTCTACCCGCATCCTACCTGTACCCCAATTCTCACCCATACCCTAACACCCACTCTAACACAGAACCCTAACACCCTGAGACCAAAACCATAAACCTTAACCAATAAGCCAAACCATAACCATAAGCAAACCATAAACTATATTCATTAACCATACCCATAAATAACTCATTAAGCATAAAACTTAAACCATCACAGCAACCATAAACCATACACAGCCCCAACCCTCACACCAGCCCCAGCCCTAATGCTAACCCTCCAAACCACTTACACCAAGCCAAGTCTAATCAGATTATACAAATACATCTTGAAAAAGAAAACTGGGGAATTCTCTGGTGGCCCAGTGGTTAGGACTCTGTGCTTTCACTGCCAAGGGCTCGGGTTCGATCCCTGACTGGGGAACTAAGATCCCACAAGCCATGGGACGTGGCCAAAATAAATAAATAATTAGAATGAAATAAAACCACTATTTTAAAAAAGATTTTAAAAATAGAGGAAAAAAACAAGAAAACTACCCCAGTACAACTTACAAATATGAATGTAAAAATCTATCACACAATAATAGCAACATGACACCAACAGAACTTTAAATGGATAATGCCATAAGCAAGTATCTCTACACCAGGAATTTCAGGTTGCTCAACATATTAAAAGTAAGCAATGTATTCAACCACAATAATGGTGTGAAGTAAAAACACATAACCATATCAATTCATGCAAAAAATCTACAATGAAAATCCAGTGTTATTTCATGAAAAACACTCAAGAAAGCAGGAATAAAAGGAAATTGGTTCAATATGGAAAAGAGTAGTACAAAAAGCCACAGCAAACATCGTGCTCAATGTTAAAGACTGAAAGATTTACTCCTGAAATCAGGAACAAGGCCAGGAAGCTGGCCTTCATCACCGTTACTCAATAGTGTACTGGAAGTTCTACCCAGAATCTTGAGGAAAGAAATAAAAGGCATCCATGGGTGAATGGAAAAATTAAAACCGTGTCTCTTCACAGAACATAGGTCACATCATCTCATATATAAAACTACCTATAATCAGCAAAGAAATTATTTGAGCTAATCAACTAATTAATAAGCAAAGTTATAGAACAAAATATCAATTCATGAAAATCTATCTTATATGCATACGCTGGCAAAAAATAATCTGAAAAAGAATTTATGAGAACAATTCCACTTGTAATAATGTCAACATCAATATTTAGGAGTATATTTAATCAAGGTACAAGACTTGTTTTTATGTATGTAAAGTTGTATGTTTGAAATTACTGGAAAGTCAATTACTTTTCAAAACATCATGTATGTCAATAGCATGCCAGAAAAGCAGAGAAAACATCAAACTTCCAGATAGAAGCCAAGCCTTACCCAGATCCAGTTCACCCAAAGTCCACATGTCATTTAGAGGCACCGTGGGAAGGTTATATTAGGAGCCGCTGTCCTCCGTGTTGTGGACGACCTGGATATGGTAGAAAGAGTGGGATTTTTGAATTCCAATTTTCCACTTCATGCCACAAAAACACTATTAGAACTAATAAATAAATTCAGTAAAGTTGCAAAATCAATACACAGAAATCAGTTGCATTTCTAAACACTAATAACGAACCATCAGAAAGAGAAAGAAAGCAACCCTATTTACAACTGCATCAAAAAGAACAAAATACCTGGGAATAAAGTCAACCAAGGAGGTGAAAGACCTGCACACTGAAAACTTTAAGACATTGATGAAGACATTGAAAAACACACCAATAAATGGAAAGATATCCTGTTCTCATGGAATGGAACAATTAATGTTGTTAAAATATCCATGCTACCCAAAGCAGTGGACACAGTGAATGCAATCCCTCCCAAAATTCCATGGTATTTTCCCCCCAAATAGAGCAAATCCTCCTAATATCTGTGGGGAACCACAAAGGACCCCAAATAGCCAAAGAAACCCTGAAAAAAGAGAACGGGCTGGAGGCATCTCCCTCCCTGACGTCACACTCTGCTGAGAAGCTACAGTCACCAAAACAGTGTGGAACTGGCTCAAAACGGGCACAGGGACCAGAGGAACAGGACAGAGAGACCAGAATTCAACCCCCACGGACGGGGTCGGTGAATTTATGACACAGGGACCAAGGACACACCAAGGAGCACGACACTCCCCACCATAAATGGTGCTGGGAAAACTGGACGCCCCATAACTCATGCTGGCTACCCTGCACACAAACCTGAACAAAAACCCAGCTTTCCACGCCAAGCCCTCCCTCGCTCACACGAAGACGGACCCCCTCAACGGTCAGTCGCCCACAGGAAGCTTCTCCCCACTTTTCCTCACCGTCTCTTCACCTTTTCCTCAGGCATCACCTGGGTCCTCAGGAAACCTAGTTCCCTAGTCAGCGTGGACGCAGCCCCACTTTGTCCTGAAGCCGAAACCCCAGCGAGTCCTAAGGAGACGGAGACCGAGCTCCTCTCAGCAGAGACACTGAGCCGGGCGTCCTACCGGAAGGCCTCCGCCCCCGCCCCCGCGCCTGAGGAGGCTCAACTGCTCTCAGCTGACCTCACAATCGAGTTTGCAGGGAACGAGCATGCGCTGTGGGTCAGAGAGGCGAACTCGGCGCCACCCTGTGGTCAGTGCAGGAAGTGCAGGCCGCGCCTCCCTCACAGGTCACTGGAGGCAGCGTGCCCTACTGACAGGACTGCTGAATCCATTAAACTGGACATTCAAACTAAAATGGAGTCTCTATCCCAAAAGCTTTCTAAAAGTAGTTAAGGAACAATTAATTGGAAACCATTTGGAATGAAGTGAATGTAGATGCAAACTTTACAACTTATACCAAATTCACTCAAAGTTATTCAGAGGCAAATTTGATTGTAGTTTCTAATTTATGTTTGGCTGCGTTGGGTCTTCGTTGCTGCATGTGGGCTTTCTCTAGTTGCGTCGAGCGGGGCTACTCTTCGTTGCGGTGCACGGGCTTCTCATGGCGGTGGCTTCTCTTGTGGGCGAGCATGGGCTCTAGGCGCGCAGGCTTCAGTAGTTGTGCCGCGCAGGCTTGGTTGCTCTGCGGCATGTGGGATCTTCCCGGACCAGGGCTCGAGCCCGTGTCCCCTGCATTGGCAGGCGGACTCTTAACCACTGCGTCACCAGGGAAGTCCCCACAGACAAATTTTAAATACAAACCTATTCAAGGGGCTTCCCTGGTGGCGCAGTGGTTGAGAATCTGCCTGCTAATGCAGGGGACACGGGTTCGAGCCCTGACCTGGGAAGATCCCACATGCCGCGGAGCAACTAGGCCCGTGAGCCACAACTATTGAGCCTGCACGTCTGGAGCCTGTGCTCCGCAACAAGAGAGGCCGCGGTAGTGAGAGGCCCGCGCACCGCGATGAAGAGTGGCCCCCGCTTGCCACAACTAGAGAAAGCCTTCACACAGAAACGAAGACCCAGCACAGCCAAAAATAAATTAATTAATTAATCCATTAAACAAAAAAAGCTGTCTCTCAAATTTAACTTCCAGAATATATTCAGGAAAAACGCATACGCCCTCTTTGGCCAACCAAAGAAGCGGGCAATGCAAATCAACACTACAAAGAGGTATCACTTCGAATCAGAAAAAAGGACCATCCTCACAAAGGGTAAAAACCAGATATGCAGGACAAGGAGAGGAGAAAAGGGAGCCTTGTTACGCTGAAGGGGGGAATGTAAATTGCCAACGGCCACTCTGGAGAAGTGTGTTGTGTTTCCTAAAACATCTAAAAAACAGAGCTACAAAGCATAGGGCGCTTCCACTCATGGGCCTATATGTTGGAAAAAGCAAAAATCCACAGGACGCAGGCACCCCGTTTACTGCTGCTATGTTTACAACAGCCTCGACTTGGGTACAACTTAATAGTCCTTGGAAGGAAAAAATGGTGAAGGAAAATTTGGTACTTAAGCACAACGGAATATTACTCAGCCCTGAAATCAATGAAATGAGGCCAGTTGCAGCAACTCAGGGGGACTTATGTTTGGTCATTGAGAGTGAAATAAGTTAGACAGCAAGAGAAACTTATCATAAGATATCACTTATAAAGGGAATCTAAAAATCGCCAACCATGAACTGAATTACAAACCGAACACCATCACACATTTACAAAACACACTGATGGCTGCTTAAGGGGAAAAGTGTGGTGCGGTGATGCATAAACCAGGAGGTTGAAATTGGCACAGATACCGTTCCATACGCCAATAATGTAATCGCCAAGACATACTACTCATTGTTCAAGGAACTGGACTCAGCACACTCTATTCACAGAAAAAACATCTATCTGACTACTAGAAACTAGAAAAGAATTTATTGATGTCTCTCTGTAAGTGACTCAGGTGGATGTACAGCACCAAGAAACACAACATTGCAAATCAGCTACACCCCACTATAAAAATTAATTATAAAAAAAGAAAGACAGTGAGAGAGAGAGGAATTCTTACAAAATTCAATCAGGGGCTGTGATGCAACTGGACTGACCACATCTACACTCACAGCTGAATGGGACGTAAGGCTGGACACCCTAACCCTAAACCCTAACCCTAACCCAACCCTAACCCTACCTTAACCCTAACCCTAACCCAACACTAACCCTAACCCTAAACCTAACCCCTAACCCTAACCCAACCCTAAGCCTAACCCTAACCCCTAGCCCTAGCCCTAGCCCTAACCCTGACCCTAACCCCTAACCCTTAACCCCTAACCCCTAACCCCTAACCCTAACCAAGTTCACAAGTAAACTTCTCGCCCACCTGGAGAGAGTGATTTAATTTTAAAGAGTAAAGACACAATCAGCTCAGTAATTGGCCACGGGGATGGAGGGGCCAAGGCTAACCTGAGCTGGAGGAACGTGGGTGCCTGCCTGGATGCTCAGAGGCCAAGGGCTGTTCTGAGACCTGCTTGGACACCCGTGCAGATGGAACAAAGGATCCGTCCAGTCCCAAGAGGGCCCCACCAGCCCTCACGAACGCAACACCAGACTTCCCTGGTGGCGCAGTGGTTAAGAATCCACCTGCCAATGCAGGGGACACGGGTTTGAGCCCTGGTCCGGGAAGATCCCACATGCTGTGGAGCAACTAAGCCCGTGCACCACAACTACTGAGCCTGCGCTCTAGAACCCGCGAGCCACAACTGCTGAAGCCCACGCGCTTAGAGCCTGTGCTCTGCAACAAGAGAAGCCACCGCAATGAGAAGCCCCCACTCGCCGCAACTAGAGAAAGCCTCCGTGCAGCAATGCAGACCCAACACAGCCAAAAATTAATTAATTAATTAATTAAGAAAAAAAAAAAGGCAGCACCTGGGGGCTGGCAGACTGATGCACCAAGTCTTACATCACGTCTACTTAGTATCCTGCATGTCAGGGCCATGCTGGACCTGGGGCTGCCCACACAGAGTGGGGCCTGCATCACCCTTCCCAGGAGGGAGGGTGGAGGGAAACCCTGCATGACCTCTGAGGCCCTAAGAACCCTTGACTAAGGCTGAGCTCAATTTGAAACAGTGGGTGACCAGAGCAGACATTTCATTCATCTATCAATGAGAATCCAGAACTGGAGGAGCAGAAAACAATGGCCTTGCTCAACCTTGACGCTAATCCTGACATGGACCCTAACCCTAAACTCTGATCCTGACCCTAAGCCCTGACCTAACCTTAGCCTAACCCGTACCCTAAACCTGTACCTTACCCTAACCCATGCTCTACCCGCATGCTACCTGTACCCCAATTCTCACCCATACCCTAACACCCACTCTAACACAGAACCCTAACACCCTGAGACCAAAACCATAAACCTTAACCAATAAGCCAAACCATAACCATAAGCAAACCATAAACTATATTCATTAACCATACCCATAAATAACTCATTAAGCATAAAACTTAAACCATCACAGCAACCATAAACCATACACAGCCCCAACCCTCACACCAGCCCCAGCCCTAATGCTAACCCTCCAAACCACTTACACCAAGCCAAGTCTAATCAGATTATACAAATACATCTTGAAAAAGAAAACTGGGGAATTCTCTGGTGGCCCAGTGGTTAGGACTCTGTGCTTTCACTGCCAAGGGCTCGGCTTCGATCCCTGACTGGGGAACTAAGATCCCACAAGCCATGGGACGTGGCCAAAATAAATAAATAATTAGAATGAAATAAAACCACTATTTTAAAAAAGATTTTAAAAATAGAGGAAAAAAACAAGAAAACTACCCCAGTACAACTTACAAATATGAATGTAAAAATCTATCACACAATAATAGCAACATGAAACCAACAGAACTTTAAATGGATAATGCCATAAGCAAGTATCTCTACACCAGGAATTTCAGGTTGCTCAACATATTAAAAGTAAGCAATGTATTCAACCACAATAATGGTGTGAAGTAAAAACACATAACCATATCAATTCATGCAAAAAATCTACAATGAAAATCCAGTGTTATTTCATGAAAAACACTCAAGAAAGCAGGAATAAAAGGAAATTGGTTCAATATGGAAAAGAGTAGTACAAAAAGCCACAGCAAACATCGTGCTCAATGTTAAAGACTGAAAGATTTACTCCTGAAATCAGGAACAAGGCCAGGAAGCTGGCCTTCATCACCGTTACTCAATAGTGTACTGGAAGTTCTACCCAGAATCTTGAGGAAAGAAATAAAAGGCATCCATGGGTGAATGGAAAAATTAAAACCGTGTCTCTTCACAGAACATAGGTCACATCATCTCATATATAAAACTACCTATAATCAGCAAAGAAATTATTTGAGCTAATCAACTAATTAATAAGCAAAGTTATAGAACAAAATATCAATTCATGAAAATCTATCTTATATGCATACGCTGGCAAAAAATAATCTGAAAAAGAATTTATGAGAACAATTCCATTTGTAATAATGTCAACATCAATATTTAGGAGTATATTTAATCAAGGTACAAGACTTGTTTTTATGTATGTAAAGTTGTATGTTTGAAATTACTGGAAAGTCAATTACTTTTCAAAACATCATGTATGTCAATAGCATGCCAGAAAAGCAGAGAAAACATCAAACTTCCAGATAGAAGCCAAGCCTTACCCAGATCCAGTTCACCCAAAGTCCACATGTCATTTAGAGGCACCGTGGGAAGGTTATATTAGGAGCCGCTGTCCTCCGTGTTGTGGACGACCTGGATATGGTAGAAAGAGCGGGATTTTTGAATTCCAATTTTCCACTTCATGCCACAAAAACACTATTAGAACTAATAAATAAATTCAGTAAAGTTGCAAAATCAATACACAGAAATCAGTTGCATTTCTAAACACTAATAACGAACCATCAGAAAGAGAAAGAAAGCAACCCTATTTACAACTGCATCAAAAAGAACAAAATACCTGGGAATAAAGTCAACCAAGGAGGTGAAAGACCTGCACACTGAAAACTTTAAGACATTGATGAAGACATTGAAAAACACACCAATAAATGGAAAGATATCCTGTTCTCATGGAATGGAACAATTAATGTTGTTAAAATATCCATGCTACCCAAAGCAGTGGACACAGTGAATGCAATCCCTCCCAAAATTCCATGGTATTTTCCCCCCAAATAGAGCAAATCCTCCTAATATCTGTGGGGAACCACAAAGGACCCCAAATAGCCAAAGAAACCCTGAAAAAAGAGAACGGGCTGGAGGCATCTCCCTCCCTGACGTCACACTCTGCTGAGAAGCTACAGTCACCAAAACAGTGTGGAACTGGCTCAAAACGGGCACAGGGACCAGAGGAACAGGACAGAGAGACCAGAATTCAACCCCCACGGACGGGGTCGGTGAATTTATGACACAGGGACCAAGGACACACCAAGGAGCACGACACTCCCCACCATAAATGGTGCTGGGAAAACTGGACGCCCCATAACTCATGCTGGCTACCCTGCACACAAACCTGAACAAAAACCCAGCTTTCCACGCCAAGCCCTCCCTCGCTCACACGAAGACGGACCCCCTCAACGGTCAGTCGCCCACAGGAAGCTTCTCCCCACTTTTCCTCACCGTCTCTTCACCTTTTCCTCAGGCATCACCTGGGTCCTCAGGAAACCTAGTTCCCTAGTCAGCGTGGACGCAGCCCCACTTTGTCCTGAAGCCGAAACCCCAGCGAGTCCTAAGGAGACGGAGACCGAGCTCCTCTCAGCAGAGACACTGAGCCGGGCGTCCTACCGGAAGGCCTCCGCCCCCGCCCCCGCGCCTGAGGAGGCTCAACTGCTCTCAGATGACCTCACAATCGAGTTCGCAGGGAACGAGCATGCGCTGTGGGTCAGAGAGGCGAACTCGGCGCCACCCTGTGGTCAGTGCAGGAAGTGCAGGCCGCGCCTCCCTCACAGGTCACTGGAGGCAGCGTGCCCTACTGACAGGACTGCTGAATCCATTAAACTGGACATTCAAACTAAAATGGAGTCTCTATCCCAAAAGCTTTCTAAAAGTAGTTAAGGAACAATTAATTGGAAACCATTTGGAATGAAGTGAATGTAGATGCAAACTTTACAACTTATACCAAATTCACTCAAAGTTATTCAGAGGCAAATTTGATTGTAGTTTCTAATTTATGTTTGGCTGCGTTGGGTCTTCGTTGCTGCATGTGGGCTTTCTCTAGTTGCGTCGAGCGGGGCTACTCTTCGTTGCGGTGCACGGGCTTCTCATGGCGGTGGCTTCTCTTGTGGGCGAGCATGGGCTCTAGGCGCGCAGGCTTCAGTAGTTGTGCCGCGCAGGCTTGGTTGCTCTGCGGCATGTGGGATCTTCCCGGACCAGGGCTCGAGCCCGTGTCCCCTGCATTGGCAGGTGGACTCTTAACCACTGCGTCACCAGGGAAGTCCCCACAGACAAATTTTAAATACAAACCTATTCAAGGGGCTTCCCTGGTGGCGCAGTGGTTGAGAATCTGCCTGCTAATGCAGGGGACACGGGTTCGAGCCCTGACCTGGGAAGATCCCACATGCCGCGGAGCAACTAGGCCCGTGAGCCACAACTATTGAGCCTGCACGTCTGGAGCCTGTGCTCCGCAACAAGAGAGGCCGCGGTAGTGAGAGGCCCGCGCACCACGATGAAGAGTGGCCCCCGCTTGCCACAACTAGAGAAAGCCTTCACACAGAAACGAAGACCCAACACAGCCAAAAATAAATTAATTAATTAATCAATTAAACAAAAAAAGCTGTCTCTCAAATTTAACTTCCAGAATATATTCAGGAAAAACGCATACGGCCTTTTTGGCCAACCAAAGAAGCGGGCAATGCAAATCAACACTACAAAGAGGTATCACTTCGAATCAGAAAAAAGGACCATCCTCACAAAGGGTAAAAACCAGATATGCAGGACAAGGAGAGGAGAAAAGGGAGCCTTGTTACGCTGAAGGGGGGAATGTAAATTGCCAACGGCCACTCTGGAGAAGTGTGCTGTGTTTCCTAAAACATCTAAAAAACAGCTACAAAGCATAGGGCGCTTCCACTCATGGGCCTATATGTTGGAAAAACCAAAAATCCACAGGACGCAGGTACCCCGTTTACTGCTGCTATGTTTACAACAGCCTCGACTTGGGTACAACTTAATAGTCCTTGGAAGGAAAAAATGGTGAAAGAAAATTTGGTACTTAAGCACAACGGAATATTACTCAGCCCTGAAATCAATGAAATGAGGCCAGTTGCAGCAACTCAGGGGGACTTGTGTTTGGTCATTGAGAGTGAAATAAGTTAGACAGCAAGAGAAACTTATCATAAGATATCACTTATAAAGGGAATCTAAAAATCGCCAAGCATGAACTGAATTACAAACCGAACACCATCACACATTTACAAAACACACTGATGGCTGCTTAAGGGGAAAAGTGTGGTGCGGTGATGCATAAACCAGGAGGTTGAAATTGGCACAGATACCGTTCCATACGCCAATAATGTAATCGCCAAGACATACTCATTGTTCAAGGAACTGGACTCACCACACTCTATTCACAGAAAAAACATCTATCTGACTACTAGAAACTAGAAAAGAATTTATTGATGTCTCTCTGTAAGTGACTCAGGTGGATGTACAGCACCAAGAAACACAACATTGCAAATCAGCTACACCCCACTATAAAAATTAATTATAAAAAAAGAAAGACAGTGAGAGAGAGAGGAATTCTTACAAAATTCAATCAGGGGCTGTGATGCAACTGGACTGACCACATCTACACTCACAGCTGAATGGGACGTAAGGCTGGACACCCTAACCCTAAACCCTAACCCTAACCCAACCCTAACCCTACCTTAACCCTAACCCTAACCCAACACTAACCCTAACCCTAAACCTAACCCCTAACCCTAACCCAACCCTAAGCCTAACCCTAACCCCTAGCCCTAGCCCTAGCCCTAGCCCTAACCCTGACCCTAACCCCTAACCCTTAACCCCTAACCCCTAACCCTAACCAAGTTCACAAGTAAACTTCTCGCCCACCTGGAGAGAGTGATTTAATTTTAAAGAGTAAAGACACAATCAGCTCAGTAATTGGCCACGGGGATGGAGGGGCCAAGGCTAACCTGAGCTGGAGGAACGTGGGTGCCTGCCTGGATGCTCAGAGGCCAAGGGCTGTTCTGAGACCTGCTTGGACACCCGTGCAGATGGAACAAAGGATCCGTCCAGTCCCAAGAGGGCCCCACCAGCCCTCACGAACGCAACACCAGACTTCCCTGGTGGCGCAGTGGTTAAGAATCCACCTGCCAATGCAGGGGACACGGGTTTGAGCCCTGGTCCGGGAAGATCCCACATGCTGTGGAGCAACTAAGCCCGTGCACCACAACTACTGAGCCTGCGCTCTAGAACCCGCGAGCCACAACTGCTGAAGCCCACGCGCTTAGAGCCTGTGCTCTGCAACAAGAGAAGCCACCGCAATGAGAAGCCCCCACTCGCCGCAACTAGAGAAAGCCTCCGTGCAGCAATGCAGACCCAACACAGCCCCAAATTAATTAATTAATTAATTAAGAAAAAAAAAAAAAGGCAGCACCTGGGGGCTGGCAGACTGATGCACCAAGTCTTACATCACGTCTACTTAGTATCCTGCATGTCAGGGCCATGCTGGACCTGGGGCTGCCCACACAGAGTGGGGCCTGCATCACCCTTCCCAGGAGGGAGGGTGGAGGGAAACCCTGCATGACCTCTGAGGCCCTAAGAACCCTTGACTAAGGCTGAGCTCAATTTGAAACAGTGGGTGACCAGAGCAGACATTTCATTCATCTATCAATGAGAATCCAGAACTGGAGGAGCAGAAAACAATGGCCTTGCTCAACCTTGACGCTAATCCTGACATGGACCCTAACCCTAAACTCTGATCCTGACCCTAAGCCCTGACCTAACCTTAGCCTAACCCGTACCCTAAACCTGTACCTTACCCTAACCCATGCTCTACCCGCATCCTACCTGTACCCCAATTCTCACCCATACCCTAACACCCACTCTAACACAGAACCCTAACACCCTGAGACCAAAACCATAAACCTTAACCAATAAGCCAAACCATAACCATAAGCAAACCATAAACTATATTCATTAACCATACCCATAAATAACTCATTAAGCATAAAACTTAAACCATCACAGCAACCATAAACCATACACAGCCCCAACCCTCACACCAGCCCCAGCCCTAATGCTAACCCTCCAAACCACTTACACCAAGCCAAGTCTAATCAGATTATACAAATACATCTTGAAAAAGAAAACTGGGGAATTCTCTGGTGGCCCAGTGGTTAGGACTCTGTGCTTTCACTGCCAAGGGCTCGGCTTCGATCCCTGACTGGGGAACTAAGATCCCACAAGCCATGGGACGTGACCAAAATAAATAAATAATTAGAATGAAATAAAACCACTATTTTAAAAAAGATTTTAAAAATAGAGGAAAAAAACAAGAAAACTACCCCAGTACAACTTACAAATATGAATGTAAAAATCTATCACACAATAATAGCAACATGAAACCAACAGAACTTTAAATGGATAATGCCATAAGCAAGTATCTCTACACCAGGAATTTCAGGTTGCTCAACATATTAAAAGTAAGCAATGTATTCAACCACAATAATGGTGTGAAGTAAAAACACATAACCATATCAATTCATGCAAAAAATCTACAATGAAAATCCAGTGTTATTTCATGAAAAACACTCAAGAAAGCAGGAATAAAAGGAAATTGGTTCAATATGGAAAAGAGTAGTACAAAAAGCCACAGCAAACATCGTGCTCAATGTTAAAGACTGAAAGATTTACTCCTGAAATCAGGAACAAGGCCAGGAAGCTGGCCTTCATCACCGTTACTCAATAGTGTACTGGAAGTTCTACCCAGAATCTTGAGGAAAGAAATAAAAGGCATCCATGGGTGAATGGAAAAATTAAAACCGTGTCTCTTCACAGAACATAGGTCACATCATCTCATATATAAAACTACCTATAATCAGCAAAGAAATTATTTGAGCTAATCAACTAATTAATAAGCAAAGTTATAGAACAAAATATCAATTCATGAAAATCTATCTTAAATGCATACGCTGGCAAAAAATAATCTGAAAAAGAATTTATGAGAACAATTCCATTTGTAATAATGTCAACATCAATATTTAGGAGTATATTTAATCAAGGTACAAGACTTGTTTTTATGTATGTAAAGTTGTATGTTTGAAATTACTGGAAAGTCAATTACTTTTCAAAACATCATGTATGTCAATAGCATGCCAGAAAAGCAGAGAAAACATCAAACTTCCAGATAGAAGCCAAGCCTTACCCAGATCCAGTTCACCCAAAGTCCACATGTCATTTAGAGGCACCGTGGGAAGGTTATATTAGGAGCCGCTGTCCTCCGTGTTGTGGACGACCTGGATATGGTAGAAACAGTGGGATTTTTGAATTCCAATTTTCCACTTCATGCCACAAAAACACTATTAGAACTAATAAATAAATTCAGTAAAGTTGCAAAATCAATACACAGAAATCAGTTGCATTTCTAAACACCAATAATGAACCATCAGAAAGAGAAAGAAAGCAACCCTATTTACAACTGCATCAAAAAGAACAAAATACCTGGGAATAAAGTCAACCAAGGAGGTGAAAGACCTGCACACTGAAAACTTTAAGACATTGATGAAGACATTGAAAAACACACCAATAAATGGAAAGATATCCTGTTCTCATGGAATGGAACAATTAATGTTGTTAAAATATCCATGCTACCCAAAGCAGTGGACACAGTGAATGCAATCCCTCCCAAAATTCCATGGTATTTTCCCCCCAAATAGAGCAAATCCTCCTAATATCTGTGGGGAACCACAAAGGACCCCAAATAGCCAAAGAAACCCTGAAAAAAGAGAACGGGCTGGAGGCATCTCCCTCCCTGACGTCACACTCTGCTGAGAAGCTACAGTCACCAAAACAGTGTGGAACTGGCTCAAAACGGGCACAGGGACCAGAGGAACAGGACAGAGAGACCAGAATTCAACCCCCACGGACGGGGTCGGTGAATTTATGACACAGGGACCAAGGACACACCAAGGAGCACGACACTCCCAACCATACATGGTGCTGGGAAATCTGGACGCCTCATAACTCATGCTGGCTACCCTGCACACAAACCTGAACAAAAACCCAGCTTTCCACGTCAAGCCCTCCCTCGCTCACACGAAGACGGACCCCCTCAACGGTCAGTCGCCCACAGGAAGCTTCTCCCCACTTTTCCTCACCGTCTCTTCACCTTTTCCTCAGGCATCACCTGGGTCCTCAGGAAACCTAGTTCCCTAGTCAGCGTGGACGCAGCCCCACTTTGTCCTGAAGCCGAAACCCCAGCGAGTCCTAAGGAGACAGAGACCGAGCTCCTCTCAGCAGAGACACTAAGCCGGGCGTCCTACCGGAAGGCCTCCGCCCCCGCCCCCGCGCCTGAGGAGGCTCAACTGCTCTCAGCTGACCTCACAATCGAGTTCGCAGGGAACGAGCATGCGCTGTGGGTCAGAGAGGCGAACTCGGCGCCACCCTGTGGTCAGTGCAGGAAGTGCAGGCCGCGCCTCCCTCACAGGTCACTGGAGGCAGCGTGCCCTACTGACAGGACTGCTGAATCCATTAAACTGGACATTCAAACTAAAATGGAGTCTCTATCCCAAAAGCTTTCTAAAAGTAGTTAAGGAACAATTAATTGGAAACCATTTGGAATGAAGTGAATGTAGATGCAAACTTTACAACTTATACCAAATTCACTCAAAGTTATTCAGAGGCAAATTTGATTGTAGTTTCTAATTTATGTTTGGCTGCGTTGGGTCTTCGTTGCTGCATGTGGGCTTTCTCTAGTTGCGTCGAGCGGGGCTACTCTTCGTTGCGGTGCACGGGCTTCTCATGGCGGTGGCTTCTCTGGTGGGCGAGCATGGGCTCTAGGCGCGCAGGCTTCAGTAGTTGTGCCGCGCAGGCTTGGTTGCTCTGCGGCATGTGGGATCTTCCCGGACCAGGGCTCGAGCCCGTGTCCCCTGCATTGGCAGGCGGACTCTTAACCACTGCGTCACCAGGGAAGTCCCCACAGACAAATTTTAAATACAAACCTATTCAAGGGGCTTCCCTGGTGGCACAGTGGTTGAGAATCTGCCTGCTAATGCTGGGGACACGGGTTCGAGCCCTGACCTGGGAAGATCCCACATGCCGCGGAGCAACTAGGCCCGTGAGCCACAACTATTGAGCCTGCACGTCTGGAGCCTGTGCTCCGCAACAAGAGAGGCCGCGGTAGTGAGAGGCCCGCGCACCGCGATGAAGAGTGGCCCCCGCTTGCCACAACTAGAGAAAGCCTTCACACAGAAACGAAGACCCAACACAGCCAAAAATAAATTAATTAATTAATCAATTAAACAAAAAAAGCTGTCTCTCAAATTTAACTTCCAGAATACATTCAGGAAAAACGCATACGGCCTTTTTGGCCAACCAAAGAAGCGGGCAATGCAAATCATCACTACAAAGAGGTATCACTTCGAATCAGAAAAAAGGACCATCCTCACAAAGGGTAAAAACCAGATATGCAGGACAAGGAGAGGAGAAAAGGGAGCCTTGTTACGCTGAAGGGGGGAATGTAAATTGCCAACGGCCACTCTGGAGAAGTGTGCTGTGTTTCCTAAAACATCTAAAAAACAGAGCTACAAAGCATAGGGCGCTTCCACTCATGGGCCTATATGTTGGAAAAACCAAAAATCCACAGGACGCAGGTACCCCGTTTACTGCTGCTATGTTTACAACAGCCTCGACTTGGGTACATCTTAATAGTCCTTGGAAGGAAAAAATGGTGAAAGAAAATTTGGTACTTAAGCACAACGGAATATTACTCAGCCCTGAAATCAATGAAATGAGGCCAGTTGCAGCAACTCAGGGGGACTTGTGTTTGGTCATTGAGAGTGAAATAAGTTAGACAGCAAGAGAAACTTATCATAAGATATCACTTATAAAGGGAATCTAAAAATCGCCAACCATGAACTGAATTACAAACCGAACACCATCACACATTTACAAAACACACTGATGGCTGCTTAAGGGGAAAAGTGTGGTGCGGTGATGCATAAACCAGGAGGTTGAAATTGGCACAGATACCGTTCCATACGCCAATAATGTAATCGCCAAGACATACTCATTTTTCAAGGAACTGGACTCAGCACACTCTATTCACAGAAAAAACATCTATCTGACTACTAGAAACTAGAAAAGAATTTATTGATGTCTCTCTGTAAGTGACTCAGGTGGATGTACAGCACCAAGAAACACAACATTGC
Source organism: Balaenoptera physalus (assembly GCF_965194825.1). NCBI lineage: Eukaryota > Metazoa > Chordata > Mammalia > Artiodactyla > Balaenopteridae > Balaenoptera > Balaenoptera physalus. The sequence continues at coordinate 474,454 of NW_028126109.1, read as the reverse complement.
AAATCAGCTACACCCCACTATAAAAATTAATTATAAAAAAAGAAAGACAGTGAGAGAGAGAGGAATTCTTACAAAATTCAATCAGGGGCTGTGATGCAACTGGACTGACCACATCTACACTCACAGCTGAATGGGACGTAAGGCTGGACACCCTAACCCTAAACCCTAACCCTAACCCAACCCTAACCCTACCTTAACCCTAACCCTAACCCAACACTAACCCTAACCCTAAACCTAACCCCTAACCCTAACCCAACCCTAAGCCTAACCCTAACCCCTAGCCCTAGCCCTAGCCCTAACCCTGACCCTAACCCCTAACCCTTAACCCCTAACCCCTAACCCTAACCAAGTTCACAAGTAAACTTCTCGCCCACCTGGAGAGAGTGATTTAATTTTAAAGAGTAAAGACACAATCAGCTCAGTAATTGGCCACGGGGATGGAGGGGCCAAGGCTAACCTGAGCTGGAGGAACGTGGGTGCCTGCCTGGATGCTCAGAGGCCAAGGGCTGTTCTGAGACCTGCTTGGACACCCGTGCAGATGGAACAAAGGATCCGTCCAGTCCCAAGAGGGCCCCACCAGCCCTCACGAACGCAACACCAGACTTCCCTGGTGGCGCAGCGGTTAAGAATCCACCTGCCAATGCAGGGGACACGGGTTTGAGCCCTGGTCCGGGAAGATCCCACATGCTGTGGAGCAACTAAGCCCGTGCACCACAACTACTGAGCCTGCGCTCTAGAACCCGCGAGCCACAACTGCTGAAGCCCACGCGCTTAGAGCCTGTGCTCTGCAACAAGAGAAGCCACCGCAATGAGAAGCCCCCACTCGCCGCAACTAGAGAAAGCCTCCGTGCAGCAATGCAGACCCAACACAGCCCCAAATTAATTAATTAATTAATTAAGAAAAAAAAAAAAAGGCAGCACCTGGGGGCTGGCAGACTGATGCACCAAGTCTTACATCACGTCTACTTAGTATCCTGCATGTCAGGGCCATGCTGGACCTGGGGCTGCCCACACAGAGTGGGGCCTGCATCACCCTTCCCAGGAGGGAGGGTGGAGGGAAACCCTGCATGACCTCTGAGGCCCTAAGAACCCTTGACTAAGGCTGAGCTCAATTTGAAACAGTGGGTGACCAGAGCAGACATTTCATTCATCTATCAATGAGAATCCAGAACTGGAGGAGCAGAAAACAATGGCCTCGCTCAACCTTGACGCTAATCCTGACATGGACCCTAACCCTAAACTCTGATCCTGACCCTAAGCCCTGACCTAACCTTAGCCTAACCCGTACCCTAAACCTGTACCTTACCCTAACCCATGCTCTACCCGCATCCTACCTGTACCCCAATTCTCACCCATACCCTAACACCCACTCTAACACAGAACCCTAACACCCTGAGACCAAAACCATAAACCTTAACCAATAAGCCAAACCATAACCATAAGCAAACCATAAACTATATTCATTAACCATACCCATAAATAACTCATTAAGCATAAAACTTAAACCATCACAGCAACCATAAACCATACACAGCCCCAACCCTCACACCAGCCCCAGCCCTAATGCTAACCCTCCAAACCACTTACACCAAGCCAAGTCTAATCAGATTATACAAATACATCTTGAAAAAGAAAACTGGGGAATTCTCTGGTGGCCCAGTGGTTAGGACTCTGTGCTTTCACTGCCAAGGGCTCGGGTTCGATCCCTGACTGTGGAACTAAGATCCCACAAGCCATGGGACGTGGCCAAAATAAATAAATAATTAGAATGAAATAAAACCACTATTTTAAAAAAGATTTTAAAAATAGAGGAAAAAAACAAGAAAACTACCCCAGTACAACTTACAAATATGAATGTAAAAATCTATCACACAATAATAGCAACATGAAACCAACAGAACTTTAAATGGATAATGCCATAAGCAAGTATCTCTACACCAGGAATTTCAGGTTGCTCAACATATTAAAAGTAAGCAATGTATTCAACCACAATAATGGTGTGAAGTAAAAACACATAACCATATCAATTCATGCAAAAAATCTACAATGAAAATCCAGTGTTATTTCATGAAAAACACTCAAGAAAGCAGGAATAAAAGGAATTGGTTCAATATGGAAAAGAGTAGTACAAAAAGCCACAGCAAACATCGTGCTCAATGTTAAAGACTGAAAGATTTACTCCTGAAATCAGGAACAAGGCCAGGAAGCTGGCCTTCATCACCGTTACTCAATAGTGTACTGGAAGTTCTACCCAGAATCTTGAGGAAAGAAATAAAAGGCATCCATGGGTGAATGGAAAAATTAAAACCGTGTCTCTTCACAGAACATAGGTCACATCATCTCATATATAAAACTACCTATAATCAGCAAAGAAATTATTTGAGCTAATCAACTAATTAATAAGCAAAGTTATAGAACAAAATATCAATTCATGAAAATCTATCTTAAATGCATACGCTGGCAAAAAATAATCTGAAAAAGAATTTATGAGAACAATTCCATTTGTAATAATGTCAACATCAATATTTAGGAGTATATTTAATCAAGGTACAAGACTTGTTTTTATGTATGTAAAGTTGTATGTTTGAAATTACTGGAAAGTCAATTACTTTTCAAAACATCATGTATGTCAATAGCATGCCAGAAAAGCAGAGAAAACATCAAACTTCCAGATAGAAGCCAAGCCTTACCCAGATCCAGTTCACCCAAAGTCCACATGTCATTTAGAGGCACCGTGGGAAGGTTATATTAGGAGCCGCTGTCCTCCGTGTTGTGGACGACCTGGATATGGTAGAAAGAGCGGGATTTTTGAATTCCAATTTTCCACTTCATGCCACAAAAACACTATTAGAACTAATAAATAAATTCAGTAAAGTTGCAAAATCAATACACAGAAATCAGTTGCATTTCTAAACACTAATAACGAACCATCAGAAAGAGAAAGAAAGCAACCCTATTTACAACTGCATCAAAAAGAACAAAATACCTGGGAATAAAGTCAACCAAGGAGGTGAAAGACCTGCACACTGAAAACTTTAAGACATTGATGAAGACATTGAAAAACACACCAATAAATGGAAAGATATCCTGTTCTCATGGAATGGAACAATTAATGTTGTTAAAATATCCATGCTACCCAAAGCAGTGGACACAGTGAATGCAATCCCTCCCAAAATTCCATGGTATTTTCCCCCCAAATAGAGCAAATCCTCCTAATATCTGTGGGGAACCACAAAGGACCCCAAATAGCCAAAGAAACCCTGAAAAAAGAGAACGGGCTGGAGGCATCTCCCTCCCTGACGTCACACTCTGCTGAGAAGCTACAGTCACCAAAACAGTGTGGAACTGGCTCAAAACGGGCACAGGGACCAGAGGAACAGGACAGAGAGACCAGAATTCAACCCCCACGGACGGGGTCGGTGAATTTATGACACAGGGACCAAGGACACACCAAGGAGCACGACACTCCCCACCATAAATGGTGCTGGGAAAACTGGACGCCCCATAACTCATGCTGGCTACCCTGCACACAAACCTGAACAAAAACCCAGCTTTCCACGCCAAGCCCTCCCTCGCTCACACGAAGACGGACCCCCTCAACGGTCAGTCGCCCACAGGAAGCTTCTCCCCACTTTTCCTCACCGTCTCTTCACCTTTTCCTCAGGCATCACCTGGGTCCTCAGGAAACCTAGTTCCCTAGTCAGCGTGGACGCAGCCCCACTTTGTCCTGAAGCCGAAACCCCAGCGAGTCCTAAGGAGACGGAGACCGAGCTCCTCTCAGCAGAGACACTGAGCCGGGCGTCCTACCGGAAGGCCTCCGCCCCCGCCCCCGCGCCTGAGGAGGCTCAACTGCTCTCAGCTGACCTCACAATCGAGTTCGCAGGGAACGAGCATGCGCTGTGGGTCAGAGAGGCGAACTCGGCGCCACCCTGTGGTCAGTGCAGGAAGTGCAGGCCGCGCCTCCCTCACAGGTCACTGGAGGCAGCGTGCCCTACTGACAGGACTGCTGAATCCATTAAACTGGACATTCAAACTCAAATGGAGTCTCTATCCCAAAAGCTTTCTAAAAGTAGTTAAGGAACAATTAATTGGAAACCATTTGGAATGAAGTGAATGTAGATGCAAACTTTACAACTTATACCAAATTCACTCAAAGTTATTCAGAGGCAAATTTGATTGTAGTTTCTAATTTATGTTTGGCTGCGTTGGGTCTTCGTTGCTGCATGTGGGCTTTCTCTAGTTGCGTCGAGCGGGGCTACTCTTCGTTGCGGTGCACGGGCTTCTCATGGCGGTGGCTTCTCTTGTGGGCGAGCATGGGCTCTAGGCGCGCAGGCTTCAGTAGTTGTGCCGCGCAGGCTTGGTTGCTCTGCGGCATGTGGGATCTTCCCGGACCAGGGCTCGAGCCCGTGTCCCCTGCATTGGCAGGCGGACTCTTAACCACTGCGTCACCAGGGAAGTCCCCAGAGACAAATTTTAAATACAAAACTATTCAAGGGGCTTCCCTGGTGGCGCAGTGGTTGAGAATCTGCCTGCTAATGCAGGGGACACGGGTTCGAGCCCTGACCTGGGAAGATCCCACATGCCGCGGAGCAACTAGGCCCGTGAGCCACAACTATTGAGCCTGCACGTCTGGAGCCTGTGCTCCGCAACAAGAGAGGCCGCGGTAGTGAGAGGCCCGCGCACCGCGATGAAGAGTGGCCCCCGCTTGCCACAACTAGAGAAAGCCTTCACACAGAAAAGAAGACCCAACACAGCCAAAAATAAATTAATTAATTAATCAATTAAACAAAAAAAGCTGTCTCTCAAATTTAACTTCCAGAATATATTCAGGAAAAACGCATACGGCCTTTTTGGCCAACCAAAGAAGCGGGCAATGCAAATCATCACTACAAAGAGGTATCACTTCGAATCAGAAAAAAGGACCATCCTCACAAAGGGTAAAAACCAGATATGCAGGACAAGGAGAGGAGAAAAGGGAGCCTTGTTACGCTGAAGGGGGGAATGTAAATTGCCAACGGCCACTCTGGAGAAGTGTGCTGTGTTTCCTAAAACATCTAAAAAACAGAGCTACAAAGCATAGGGCGCTTCCACTCATGGGCCTATATGTTGGAAAAACCAAAAATCCACAGGACGCAGGTACCCCGTTTACTGCTGCTATGTTTACAACAGCCTCGACTTGGGTACAACTTAATAGTCCTTGGAAGGAAAAAATGGTGAAAGAAAATTTGGTACTTAAGCACAACGGAATATTACTCAGCCCTGAAATCAATGAAATGAGGCCAGTTGCAGCAACTCAGGGGGACTTGTGTTTGGTCATTGAGAGTGAAATAAGTTAGACAGCAAGAGAAACTTATCATAAGATATCACTTATAAAGGGAATCTAAAAATCGCCAACCATGAACTCAATTACAAACCGAATACCATCACACATTTACAAAACACACTGATGGCTGCTTAAGGGGAAAAGTGTGGTGCGGTGATGCATAAACCAGGAGGTTGAAATTGGCACAGATACCGTTCCATACGCCAATAATGTAATCGCCAAGACATACTCATTGTTCAAGGAACTGGACTCAGCACACACTATTCACAGAAAAAACATCTATCTGACTACTAGAAACTAGAAAAGAATTTATTGATGTCTCTCTGTAAGTGACTCAGGTGGATGTACAGCACCAAGAAACACAACATTGCAAATCAGCTACACCCCACTATAAAAATTAATTATAAAAAAAGAAAGACAGTGAGAGAGAGAGGAATTCTTACAAAATTCAATCAGGGGCTGTGATGCAACTGGACTGACCACATCTACACTCACAGCTGAATGGGACGTAAGGCTGGACACCCTAACCCTAAACCCTAACCCTAACCCAACCCTAACCCTACCTTAACCCTAACCCTAACCCAACACTAACCCTAACCCTAAACCTAACCCCTAACCCTAACCCAACCCTAAGCCTAACCCTAACCCCTAGCCCTAGCCCTAGCCCTAGCCCTAACCCTGACCCTAACCCCTAACCCTTAACCCCTAACCCCTAACCCTAACCAAGTTCACAAGTAAACTTCTCGCCCACCTGGAGAGAGTGATTTAATTTTAAAGAGTAAAGACACAATCAGCTCAGTAATTGGCCACGGGGATGGAGGGGCCAAGGCTAACCTGAGCTGGAGGAACGTGGGTGCCTGCCTGGATGCTCAGAGGCCAAGGGCTGTTCTGAGACCTGCTTGGACACCCGTGCAGATGGAACAAAGGATCCGTCCAGTCCCAAGAGGGCCCCACCAGCCCTCACGAACGCAACACCAGACTTCCCTGGTGGCGCAGCGGTTAAGAATCCACCTGCCAATGCAGGGGACACGGGTTTGAGCCCTGGTCCGGGAAGATCCCACATGCTGTGGAGCAACTAAGCCCGTGCACCACAACTACTGAGCCTGCGCTCTAGAACCCGCGAGCCACAACTGCTGAAGCCCACGCGCTTAGAGCCTGTGCTCTGCAACAAGAGAAGCCACCGCAATGAGAAGCCCCCACTCGCCGCAACTAGAGAAAGCCTCCGTGCAGCAATGCAGACCCAACACAGCCCCAAATTAATTAATTAATTAATTAAGAAAAAAAAAAAAAAGGCAGCACCTGGGGGCTGGCAGACTGATGCACCAAGTCTTACATCACGTCTACTTAGTATCCTGCATGTCAGGGCCATGCTGGACCTGGGGCTGCCCACACAGAGTGGGGCCTGCATCACCCTTCCCAGGAGGGAGGGTGGAGGGAAACCCTGCATGACCTCTGAGGCCCTAAGAACCCTTGACTAAGGCTGAGCTCAATTTGAAACAGTGGGTGACCAGAGCAGACATTTCATTCATCTATCAATGAGAATCCAGAACTGGAGGAGCAGAAAACAATGGCCTCGCTCAACCTTGACGCTAATCCTGACATGGACCCTAACCCTAAACTCTGATCCTGACCCTAAGCCCTGACCTAACCTTAGCCTAACCCGTACCCTAAACCTGTACCTTACCCTAACCCATGCTCTACCCGCATCCTACCTGTACCCCAATTCTCACCCATACCCTAACACCCACTCTAACACAGAACCCTAACACCCTGAGACCAAAACCATAAACCTTAACCAATAAGCCAAACCATAACCATAAGCAAACCATAAACTATATTCATTAACCATACCCATAAATAACTCATTAAGCATAAAACTTAAACCATCACAGCAACTATAAACCATACACAGCCCCAACCCTCACACCAGCCCCAGCCCTAATGCTAACCCTCCAAACCACTTACACCAAGCCAAGTCTAATCAGATTATACAAATACATCTTGAAAAAGAAAACTGGGGAATTCTCTGGTGGCCCAGTGGTTAGGACTCTGTGCTTTCACTGCCAAGGGCTCGGCTTCGATCCCTGACTGGGGAACTAAGATCCCACAAGCCATGGGACGTGACCAAAATAAATAAATAATTAGAATGAAATAAAACCACTATTTTAAAAAAGATTTTAAAAATAGAGGAAAAAAACAAGAAAACTACCCCAGTACAACTTACAAATATGAATGTAAAAATCTATCACACAATAATAGCAACATGAAACCAACAGAACTTTAAATGGATAATGCCATAAGCAAGTATCTCTATACCAGGAATTTCAGGTTGCTCAACATATTAAAAGTAAGCAATGTATTCAACCACAATAATGGTGTGAAGTAAAAACACATAACCATATCAATTCATGCAAAAAATCTACAATGAAAATCCAGTGTTATTTCATGAAAAACACTCAAGAAAGCAGGAATAAAAGGAAATTGGTTCAATATGGAAAAGAGTAGTACAAAAAGCCACAGCAAACATCGTGCTCAATGTTAAAGACTGAAAGATTTACTCCTGAAATCAGGAACAAGGCCAGGAAGCTGGCCTTCATCACCGTTACTCAATAGTGTACTGGAAGTTCTACCCAGAATCTTGAGGAAAGAAATAAAAGGCATCCATGGGTGAATGGAAAAATTAAAACCGTGTCTCTTCACAGAACATAGGTCACATCATCTCATATATAAAACTACCTATAATCAGCAAAGAAATTATTTGAGCTAATCAACTAATTAATAAGCAAAGTTATAGAACAAAATATCAATTCATGAAAATCTATCTTAAATGCATACGCTGGCAAAAAATAATCTGAAAAAGAATTTATGAGAACAATTCCATTTGTAATAATGTCAACATCAATATTTAGGAGTATATTTAATCAAGGTACAAGACTTGTTTTTATGTATGTAAAGTTGTATGTTTGAAATTACTGGAAAGTCAATTACTTTTCAAAACATCATGTATGTCAATAGCATGCCAGAAAAGCAGAGAAAACATCAAACTTCCAGATAGAAGCCAAGCCTTACCCAGATCCAGTTCACCCAAAGTCCACATGTCATTTAGAGGCACCGTGGGAAGGTTATATTAGGAGCCGCTGTCCTCCGTGTTGTGGACGACCTGGATATGGTAGAAACAGTGGGATTTTTGAATTCCAATTTTCCACTTCATGCCACAAAAACACTATTAGAACTAATAAATAAATTCAGTAAAGTTGCAAAATCAATACACAGAAATCAGTTGCATTTCTAAACACCAATAATGAACCATCAGAAAGAGAAAGAAAGCAACCCTATTTACAACTGCATCAAAAAGAACAAAATACCTGGGAATAAAGTCAACCAAGGAGGTGAAAGACCTGCACACTGAAAACTTTAAGACATTGATGAAGACATTGAAAAACACACCAATAAATGGAAAGATATCCTGTTCTCATGGAATGGAACAATTAATGTTGTTAAAATATCCATGCTACCCAAAGCAGTGGACACAGTGAATGCAATCCCTCCCAAAATTCCATGGTATTTTCCCCCCAAATAGAGCAAATCCTCCTAATATCTGTGGGGAACCACAAAGGACCCCAAATAGCCAACGAAACCCTGAAAAAAGAGAACGGGCTGGAGGCATCTCCCTCCCTGACGTCACACTCTGCTGAGAAGCTACAGTCACCAAAACAGTGTGGAACTGGCTCAAAACGGGCACAGGGACCAGAGGAACAGGACAGAGAGACCAGAATTCAACCCCCACGGACGGGGTCGGTGAATTTATGACACAGGGACCAAGGACACACCAAGGAGCACGACACTCCCCACCATACATGGTGCTGGGAAATCTGGACGCCCCATAACTCATGCTGGCTACCCTGCACACAAACCTGAACAAAAACCCAGCTTTCCACGCCAAGCCCTCCCTCGCTCACACGAAGACGGACCCCCTCAACGGTCAGTCGCCCACAGGAAGCTTCTCCCCACTTTTCCTCACCGTCTCTTCACCTTTTCCTCAGGCATCACCTGGGTCCTCAGGAAACCTAGTTCCCTAGTCAGCGTGGACGCAGCCCCACTTTGTCCTGAAGCCGAAACCCCAGCGAGTCCTAAGGAGACGGAGACCGAGCTCCTCTCAGCAGAGACACTGAGCCGGGCGTCCTACCGGAAGGCCTCCGCCCCCGCCTCCGCGCCTGAGGAGGCTCAACTGCTCTCAGCTGACCTCACAATCGAGTTCGCAGGGAACGAGCATGCGCTGTGGGTCAGAGAGGCGAACTCGGCGCCACCCTGTGGTCAGTGCAGGAAGTGCAGGCCGCGCCTCCCTCACAGGTCACTGGAGGCAGCGTGCCCTACTGACAGGACTGCTGAATCCATTAAACTGGACATTCAAACTAAAATGGAGTCTCTATCCCAAAAGCTTTCTAAAAGTAGTTAAGGAACAATTAATTGGAAACCATTTGGAATGAAGTGAATGTAGATGCAAACTTTACAACTTATACCAAATTCACTCAAAGTTATTCAGAGGCAAATTTGATTGTAGTTTCTAATTTATGTTTGGCTGCGTTGGGTCTTCGTTGCTGCATGTGGGCTTTCTCTAGTTGCGTCGAGCGGGGCTACTCTTCGTTGCGGTGCACGGGCTTCTCATGGCGGTGGCTTCTCTTGTGGGCGAGCATGGGCTCTAGGCGCGCAGGCTTCAGTAGTTGTGCCGCGCAGGCTTGGTTGCTCTGCGGCATGTGGGATCTTCCCGGACCAGGGCTTGAGCCCGTGTCCCCTGCATTGGCAGGCGGACTCTTAACCACTGCGTCACCAGGGAAGTCCCCACAGACAAATTTTAAATACAAACCTATTCAAGGGGCTTCCCTGGTGGCGCAGTGGTTGAGAACCTGCCTGCTAATGCAGGGGACACGGCTTCGAGCCCTGACCTGGGAAGATCCCACATGCCGCGGAGCAACTAGGCCCGTGAGCCACAACTATTGAGCCTGCACGTCTGGAGCCTGTGCTCCGCAACAAGAGAGGCCGCGGTAGTGAGAGGCCCGCGCACCGCGATGAAGAGTGGCCCCCGCTTGCCACAACTAGAGAAAGCCTTCACACAGAAACGAAGACCCAACACAGCCAAAAATAAATTAATTAATTAATCAATTAAACAAAAAAAGCTGTCTCTCAAATTTAACTTCCAGAATATATTCAGGAAAAACGCATACGCCCTTTTTGGCCAACCAAAGAAGCGGGCAATGCAAATCAACACTACAAAGAGGTATCACTTCGAATCAGAAAAAAGGACCATCCTCACAAAGGGTAAAAACCAGCTATGCAGGACAAGGAGAGGAGAAAAGGGAGCCTTGTTACGCTGAAGGGGGGAATGTAAATTGCCAACGGCCACTCTGGAGAAGTGTGCTGTGTTTCCTAAAACATCTAAAAAACAGAGCTACAAAGCATAGGGCGCTTCCACTCATGGGCCTATATGTTGGAAAAACCAAAAATCCACAGGACGCAGGCACCCCGTTTACTGCTGCTATGTTTACAACAGCCTCGACTTGGGTACAACTTAATAGTCCTTGGAAGGAAAAAATGGTGAAGGAAAATTTGGTACTTAAGCACAACGGAATATTACTCAGCCCTGAAATCAATGAAATGAGGCCAGTTGCAGCAACTCAGGGGGACTTGTGTTTGGTCATTGAGAGTGAAATAAGTTAGACAGCAAGAGAAACTTATCATAAGATATCACTTATAAAGGGAATCTAAAAATCGCCAACCATGAACTGAATTACAAACCGAACACCATCACACATTTACAAAACACACTGATGGCTGCTTAAGGGGAAAAGTGTGGTGCGGTGATGCATAAACCAGGAGGTTGAAATTGGCACAGATACCGTTCCATACGCCAATAATGTAATCGCCAAGACATACTCATTGTTCAAGGAACTGGACTCAGCACACTCTATTCACAGAAAAAACATCTATCTGACTACTAGAAACTAGAAAAGAATTTATTGATGTCTCTCTGTAAGTGACTCAGGTGGATGTACAGCACCAAGAAACACAACATTGCAAATCAGCTACACCCCACTATAAAAATTAATTATAAAAAAAGAAAGACAGTGAGAGAGAGAGGAATTCTTACAAAATTCAATCAGGGGCTGTGATGCAACTGGACTGACCACATCTACACTCACAGCTGAATGGGACGTAAGGCTGGACACCCTAACCCTAAACCCTAACCCTAACCCAACCCTAACCCTACCTTAACCCTAACCCTAACCCAACACTAACCCTAACCCTAAACCTAACCCCTAACCCTAACCCAACCCTAAGCCTAACCCTAACCCCTAGCCCTAGCCCTAGCCCTAGCCCTAACCCTGACCCTAACCCCTAACCCTTAACCCCTAACCCCTAACCCTAACCAAGTTCACAAGTAAACTTCTCGCCCACCTGGAGAGAGTGATTTAATTTTAAAGAGTAAAGACACAATCAGCTCAGTAATTGGCCACGGGGATGGAGGGGCCAAGGCTAACCTGAGCTGGAGGAACGTGGGTGCCTGCCTGGATGCTCAGAGGCCAAGGGCTGTTCTGAGACCTGCTTGGACACCCGTACAGATGGAACAAAGGATCCGTCCAGTCCCAAGAGGGCCCCACCAGCCCTCACGAACGCAACACCAGACTTCCCTGGTGGCGCAGTGGTTAAGAATCCACCTGCCAATGCAGGGGACACGGGTTTGAGCCCTGGTCCGGGAAGATCCCACATGCTGTGGAGCAACTAAGCCCGTGCACCACAACTACTGAGCCTGCGCTCTAGAACCCGCGAGCCACAACTGCTGAAGCCCACGCGCTTAGAGCCTGTGCTCTGCAACAAGAGAAGCCACCGCAATGAGAAGCCCCCACTCGCCGCAACTAGAGAAAGCCTCCGTGCAGCAATGCAGACCCAACACAGCCAAAAATTAATTAATTAATTAATTAAGAAAAAAAAAAAAGGCAGCACCTGGGGGCTGGCAGACTGATGCACCAAGTCTTACATCACGTCTACTTAGTATCCTGCATGTCAGGGCCATGCTGGACCTGGGGCTGCCCACACAGAGTGGGGCCTGCATCACCCTTCCCAGGAGGGAGGGTGGAGGGAAACCCTGCATGACCTCTGAGGCCCTAAGAACCCTTGACTAAGGCTGAGCTCAATTTGAAACAGTGGGTGACCAGAGCAGACATTTCATTCATCTATCAATGAGAATCCAGAACTGGAGGAGCAGAAAACAATGGCCTCGCTCAACCTTGACGCTAATCCTGACATGGACCCTAACCCTAAACTCTGATCCTGACCCTAAGCCCTGACCTAACCTTAGCCTAACCCGTACCCTAAACCTGTACCTTACCCTAACCCATGCTCTACCCGCATCCTACCTGTACCCCAATTCTCACCCATACCCTAACACCCACTCTAACACAGAACCCTAACACCCTGAGACCAAAACCATAAACCTTAACCAATAAGCCAAACCATAACCATAAGCAAACCATAAAATATATTCATTAACCATACCCATAAATAACTCATTAACCATAAAACTTAAACCATAACAGCAACCATAAACCATACACAGCCCCAACCCTCACACCAGCCCCAGCCCTAATGCTAACCCTCCAAACCACTTACACCAAGCCAAGTCTAATCAGATTATACAAATACATCTTGAAAAAGAAAACTGGGGAATTCTCTGGTGGCCCAGTGGTTAGGACTCTGTGCTTTCACTGCCAAGGGCTCGGGTTCGATCCCTGACTGGGGAACTAAGATCCCACAAGCCATGGGACGTGGCCAAAATAAATAAATAATTAGAATGAAATAAAACCACTATTTTAAAAAAGATTTTAAAAATAGAGGAAAAAAACAAGAAAACTACCCCAGTACAACTTACAAATATGAATGTAAAAATCTATCACACAATAATAGCAACATGAAACCAACAGAACTTTAAATGGATAATGCCATAAGCAAGTATCTCTACACCAGGAATTTCAGGTTGCTCAACATATTAAAAGTAAGCAATGTATTCAACCACAATAATGGTGTGAAGTAAAAACACATAACCATATCAATTCATGCAAAAAATCTACAATGAAAATCCAGTGTTATTTCATGAAAAACACTCAAGAAAGCAGGAATAAAAGGAAATTGGTTCAATATGGAAAAGAGTAGTACAAAAAGCCACAGCAAACATCGTGCTCAATGTTAAAGACTGAAAGATTTACTCCTGAAATCAGGAACAAGGCCAGGAAGCTGGCCTTCATCACCGTTACTCAATAGTGTACTGGAAGTTCTACCCAGAATCTTGAGGAAAGAAATAAAAGGCATCCATGGGTGAATGGAAAAATTAAAACCGTGTCTCTTCACAGAACATAGGTCACATCATCTCATATATAAAATTACCTATAATCAGCAAAGAAATTATTTGAGCTAATCAACTAATTAATAAGCAAAGTTATAGAACAAAATATCAATTCATGAAAATCTATCTTAAATGCATACGCTGGCAAAAAATAATCTGAAAAAGAATTTATGAGAACAATTCCATTTGTAATAATGTCAACATCAATATTTAGGAGTATATTTAATCAAGGTACAAGACTTGTTTTTATGTATGTAAAGTTGTATGTTTGAAATTACTGGAAAGTCAATTACTTTTCAAAACATCATGTATGTCAATAGCATGCCAGAAGAGCAGAGAAAACATCAAACTTCCAGATAGAAGCCAAGCCTTACCCAGATCCAGTTCACCCAAAGTCCACATGTCATTTAGAGGCACCGTGGGAAGGTTATATTAGGAGCCACTGTCCTCCGTGTTGTGGACGACCTGGATATGGTAGAAAGAGTGGGATTTTTGAATTCCAATTTTCCACTTCATGCCACAAAAACACTATTAGAACTAATAAATAAATTCAGTAAAGTTGCAAAATCAATACACAGAAATCAGTTGCATTTCTAAACACCAATAATGAACCATCAGAAAGAGAAAGAAAGCAACCCTATTTACAACTGCATCAAAAAGAACAAAATACCTGGGAATAAAGTCAACCAAGGAGGTGAAAGACCTGCACACTGAAAACTTTAAGACATTGATGAAGACATTGAAAAACACACCAATAAATGGAAAGATATCCTGTTCTCATGGAATGGAACAATTAATGTTGTTAAAATATCCATGCTACCCAAAGCAGTGGACACAGTGAATGCAATCCCTCCCAAAATTCCATGGTATTTTCCCCCCAAATAGAGCAAATCCTCCTAATATCTGTGGGGAACCACAAAGGACCCCAAATAGCCAAAGAAACCCTGAAAAAAGAGAACGGGCTGGAGGCATCTCCCTCCCTGACGTCACACTCTGCTGAGAAGCTACAGTCACCAAAACAGTGTGGAACTGGCTCAAAACGGGCCCAGGGACCAGAGGAACAGGACAGAGAGACCAGAATTCAACCCCCACGGACGGGGTCGGTGAATTTATGACACAGGGACCAAGGACACACCAAGGAGCACGACACTCCCAACCATACATGGTGCTGGGAAATCTGGACGCCTCATAACTCATGCTGGCTACCCTGCACACAAACCTGAACAAAAACCCAGCTTTCCACGCCAAGCCCTCCCTCGCTCACACGAAGACGGACCCCCTCAACGGTCAGTCGCCCACAGGAAGCTTCTCCCCACTTTTCCTCACCGTCTCTTCACCTTTTCCTCAGGCATCACCTGGGTCCTCAGGAAACCTAGTTCCCTAGTCAGCGTGGACGCAGCCCCACTTTGTCCTGAAGCCGAAACCCCAGCGAGTCCTAAGGAGACGGAGACCGAGCTCCTCTCAGCAGAGACACTGAGCCGGGCGTCCTACCGGAAGGCCTCCGCCCCCGCCCCCGCGCCTGAGGAGGCTCAACTGCTCTCAGCTGACCTCACAATCGAGTTCGCAGGGAACGAGCATGCGCTGTGGGTCAGAGAGGCGAACTCGGCGCCACCCTGTGGTCAGTGCAGGAAGTGCAGGCCGCGCCTCCCTCACAGGTCACTGGAGGCAGCGTGCCCTACTGACAGGACTGCTGAATCCATTAAACTGGACATTCAAACTAAAATGGAGTCTCTATCCCAAAAGCTTTCTAAAAGTAGTTAAGGAACAATTAATTGGAAACCATTTGGAATGAAGTGAATGTAGATGCAAACTTTACAACTTATACCAAATTCACTCAAAGTTATTCAGAGGCAAATTTGATTGTAGTTTCTAATTTATGTTTGGCTGCGTTGGGTCTTCGTTGCTGCATGTGGGCTTTCTCTAGTTGCGTCGAGCGGGGCTACTCTTCGTTGCGGTGCACGGGCTTCTCATGGCGGTGGCTTCTCTGGTGGGCGAGCATGGGCTCTAGGCGCGCAGGCTTCAGTAGTTGTGCCGCGCAGGCTTGGTTGCTCTGCGGCATGTGGGATCTTCCCGGACCAGGGCTCGAGCCCGTGTCCCCTGCATTGGCAGGCGGACTCTTAACCACTGCGTCACCAGGGAAGTCCCCACAGACAAATTTTAAATACAAACCTATTCAAGGGGCTTCCCTGGTGGCGCAGTGGTTGAGAATCTGCCTGCTAATGCTGGGGACACGGGTTCGAGCCCTGACCTGGGAAGATCCCACATGCCGCGGAGCAACTAGGCCCGTGAGCCACAACTATTGAGCCTGCACGTCTGGAGCCTGTGCTCCGCAACAAGAGAGGCCGCGGTAGTGAGAGGCCCGCGCACCGCGATGAAGAGTGGCCCCCGCTTGCCACAACTAGAGAAAGCCTTCACACAGAAACGAAGACCCAACACAGCCAAAAATAAATTAATTAATTAATCAATTAAACAAAAAAAGCTGTCTCTCAAATTTAACTTCCAGAATACATTCAGGAAAAACGCATACGGCCTTTTTGGCCAACCAAAGAAGCGGGCAATGCAAATCATCACTACAAAGAGGTATCACTTCGAATCAGAAAAAAGGACCATCCTCACAAAGGGTAAAAACCAGATATGCAGGACAAGGAGAGGAGAAAAGGGAGCCTTGTTACGCTGAAGGGGGGAATGTAAATTGCCAACGGCCACTCTGGAGAAGTGTGCTGTGTTTCCTAAAACATCTAAAAAACAGAGCTACAAAGCATAGGGCGCTTCCACTCATGGGCCTATATGTTGGAAAAACCAAAAATCCACAGGACGCAGGTACCCCGTTTACTGCTGCTATGTTTACAACAGCCTCGACTTGGGTACAACTTAATAGTCCTTGGAAGGAAAAAATGGTGAAAGAAAATTTGGTACTTAAGCACAACGGAATATTACTCAGCCCTGAAATCAATGAAATGAGGCCAGTTGCAGCAACTCAGGGGGACTTGTGTTTGGTCATTGAGAGTGAAATAAGTTAGACAGCAAGAGAAACTTATCATAAGATATCACTTATAAAGGGAATCTAAAAATCGCCAACCATGAACTGAATTACAAACCGAACACCATCACACATTTACAAAACACACTGATGGCTGCTTAAGGGGAAAAGTGTGGTGCGGTGATGCATAAACCAGGAGGTTGAAATTGGCACAGATACCGTTCCATACGCCAATAATGTAATCGCCAAGACATACTCATTGTTCAAGGAACTGGACTCAGCACACTCTATTCACAGAAAAAACATCTATCTGACTACTAGAAACTAGAAAAGAATTTATTGATGTCTCTCTGTAAGTGACTCAGGTGGATGTACAGCACCAAGAAACACAACATTGCAAATCAGCTACACCCCACTATAAAAATTAATTATAAAAAAAGAAAGACAGTGAGAGAGAGAGGAATTCTTACAAAATTCAATCAGGGGCTGTGATGCAACTGGACTGACCACATCTACACTCACAGCTGAATGGGACGTAAGGCTGGACACCCTAACCCTAAACCCTAACCCTAACCCAACCCTAACCCTACCTTAACCCTAACCCTAACCCAACACTAACCCTAACCCTAAACCTAACCCCTAACCCTAACCCAACCCTAAGCCTAACCCTAACCCCTAGCCCTAGCCCTAGCCCTAGCCCTAACCCTGACCCTAACCCCTAACCCTTAACCCCTAACCCCTAACCCTAACCAAGTTCACAAGTAAACTTCTCGCCCACCTGGAGAGAGTGATTTAATTTTAAAGAGTAAAGACACAATCAGCTCAGTAATTGGCCACGGGGATGGAGGGGCCAAGGCTAACCTGAGCTGGAGGAACGTGGGTGCCTGCCTGGATGCTCAGAGGCCAAGGGCTGTTCTGAGACCTGCTTGGACACCCGTACAGATGGAACAAAGGATCCGTCCAGTCCCAAGAGGGCCCCACCAGCCCTCACGAACGCAACACCAGACTTCCCTGGTGGCGCAGTGGTTAAGAATCCACCTGCCAATGCAGGGGACACGGGTTTGAGCCCTGGTCCGGGAAGATCCCACATGCTGTGGAGCAACTAAGCCCGTGCACCACAACTACTGAGCCTGCGCTCTAGAACCCGCGAGCCACAACTGCTGAAGCCCACGCGCTTAGAGCCTGTGCTCTGCAACAAGAGAAGCCACCGCAATGAGAAGCCCCCACTCGCCGCAACTAGAGAAAGCCTCCGTGCAGCAATGCAGACCCAACACAGCCAAAAATTAATTAATTAATTAATTAAGAAAAAAAAAAAAGGCAGCACCTGGGGGCTGGCAGACTGATGCACCAAGTCTTACATCACGTCTACTTAGTATCCTGCATGTCAGGGCCATGCTGGACCTGGGGCTGCCCACACAGAGTGGGGCCTGCATCACCCTTCCCAGGAGGGAGGGTGGAGGGAAACCCTGCATGACCTCTGAGGCCCTAAGAACCCTTGACTAAGGCTGAGCTCAATTTGAAACAGTGGGTGACCAGAGCAGACATTTCATTCATCTATCAATGAGAATCCAGAACTGGAGGAGCAGAAAACAATGGCCTCGCTCAACCTTGACGCTAATCCTGACATGGACCCTAACCCTAAACTCTGATCCTGACCCTAAGCCCTGACCTAACCTTAGCCTAACCCGTACCCTAAACCTGTACCTTACCCTAACCCATGCTCTACCCGCATCCTACCTGTACCCCAATTCTCACCCATACCCTAACACCCACTCTAACACAGAACCCTAACACCCTGAGACCAAAACCATAAACCTTAACCAATAAGCCAAACCATAACCATAAGCAAACCATAAAATATATTCATTAACCATACCCATAAATAACTCATTAACCATAAAACTTAAACCATAACAGCAACCATAAACCATACACAGCCCCAACCCTCACACCAGCCCCAGCCCTAATGCTAACCCTCCAAACCACTTACACCAAGCCAAGTCTAATCAGATTATACAAATACATCTTGAAAAAGAAAACTGGGGAATTCTCTGGTGGCCCAGTGGTTAGGACTCTGTGCTTTCACTGCCAAGGGCTCGGCTTCGATCCCTGACTGGGGAACTAAGATCCCACAAGCCATGGGACGTGGCCAAAATAAATAAATAATTAGAATGAAATAAAACCACTATTTTAAAAAAGATTTTAAAAATAGAGGAAAAAAACAAGAAAACTACCCCAGTACAACTTACAAATATGAATGTAAAAATCTATCACACAATAATAGCAACATGAAACCAACAGAACTTTAAATGGATAATGCCATAAGCAAGTATCTCTACACCAGGAATTTCAGGTTGCTCAACATATTAAAAGTAAGCAATGTATTCAACCACAATAATGGTGTGAAGTAAAAACACATAACCATATCAATTCATGCAAAAAATCTACAATGAAAATCCAGTGTTATTTCATGAAAAACACTCAAGAAAGCAGGAATAAAAGGAAATTGGTTCAATATGGAAAAGAGTAGTACAAAAAGCCACAGCAAACATCGTGCTCAATGTTAAAGACTGAAAGATTTACTCCTGAAATCAGGAACAAGGCCAGGAAGCTGGCCTTCATCACCGTTACTCAATAGTGTACTGGAAGTTCTACCCAGAATCTTGAGGAAAGAAATAAAAGGCATCCATGGGTGAATGGAAAAATTAAAACCGTGTCTCTTCACAGAACATAGGTCACATCATCTCATATATAAAATTACCTATAATCAGCAAAGAAATTATTTGAGCTAATCAACTAATTAATAAGCAAAGTTATAGAACAAAATATCAATTCATGAAAATCTATCTTAAATGCATACGCTGGCAAAAAATAATCTGAAAAAGAATTTATGAGAACAATTCCATTTGTAATAATGTCAACATCAATATTTAGGAGTATATTTAATCAAGGTACAAGACTTGTTTTTATGTATGTAAAGTTGTATGTTTGAAATTACTGGAAAGTCAATTACTTTTCAAAACATCATGTATGTCAATAGCATGCCAGAAGAGCAGAGAAAACATCAAACTTCCAGATAGAAGCCAAGCCTTACCCAGATCCAGTTCACCCAAAGTCCACATGTCATTTAGAGGCACCGTGGGAAGGTTATATTAGGAGCCACTGTCCTCCGTGTTGTGGACGACCTGGATATGGTAGAAAGAGTGGGATTTTTGAATTCCAATTTTCCACTTCATGCCACAAAAACACTATTAGAACTAATAAATAAATTCAGTAAAGTTGCAAAATCAATACACAGAAATCAGTTGCATTTCTAAACACCAATAATGAACCATCAGAAAGAGAAAGAAAGCAACCCTATTTACAACTGCATCAAAAAGAACAAAATACCTGGGAATAAAGTCAACCAAGGAGGTGAAAGACCTGCACACTGAAAACTTTAAGACATTGATGAAGACATTGAAAAACACACCAATAAATGGAAAGATATCCTGTTCTCATGGAATGGAACAATTAATGTTGTTAAAATATCCATGCTACCCAAAGCAGTGGACACAGTGAATGCCATCCCTCCCAAAATTCCATGGTATTTTCCCCCCAAATAGAGCAAATCCTCCTAATATCTGTGGGGAACCACAAAGGACCCCAAATAGCCAAAGAAACCCTGAAAAAAGAGAACGGGCTGGAGGCATCTCCCTCCCTGACGTCACACTCTGCTGAGAAGCTACAGTCACCAAAACAGTGTGGAACTGGCTCAAAACGGGCCCAGGGACCAGAGGAACAGGACAGAGAGACCAGAATTCAACCCCCACGGACGGGGTCGGTGAATTTATGACACAGGGACCAAGGACACACCAAGGAGCACGACACTCCCAACCATACATGGTGCTGGGAAATCTGGACGCCTCATAACTCATGCTGGCTACCCTGCACACAAACCTGAACAAAAACCCAGCTTTCCACGCCAAGCCCTCCCTCGCTCACACGAAGACGGACCCCCTCAACGGTCAGTCGCCCACAGGAAGCTTCTCCCCACTTTTCCTCACCGTCTCTTCACCTTTTCCTCAGGCATCACCTGGGTCCTCAGGAAACCTAGTTCCCTAGTCAGCGTGGACGCAGCCCCACTTTGTCCTGAAGCCGAAACCCCAGCGAGTCCTAAGGAGACGGAGACCGAGCTCCTCTCAGCAGAGACACTGAGCCGGGCGTCCTACCGGAAGGCCTCCGCCCCCGCCCCCGCGCCTGAGGAGGCTCAACTGCTCTCAGCTGACCTCACAATCGAGTTCGCAGGGAACGAGCATGCGCTGTGGGTCAGAGAGGCGAACTCGGCGCCACCCTGTGGTCAGTGCAGGAAGTGCAGGCCGCGCCTCCCTCACAGGTCACTGGAGGCAGCGTGCCCTACTGACAGGACTGCTGAATCCATTAAACTGGACATTCAAACTAAAATGGAGTCTCTATCCCAAAAGCTTTCTAAAAGTAGTTAAGGAACAATTAATTGGAAACCATTTGGAATGAAGTGAATGTAGATGCAAACTTTACAACTTATACCAAATTCACTCAAAGTTATTCAGAGGCAAATTTGATTGTAGTTTCTAATTTATGTTTGGCTGCGTTGGGTCTTCGTTGCTGCATGTGGGCTTTCTCTAGTTGCGTCGAGCGGGGCTACTCTTCGTTGCGGTGCACGGGCTTCTCATGGCGGTGGCTTCTCTGGTGGGCGAGCATGGGCTCTAGGCGCGCAGGCTTCAGTAGTTGTGCCGCGCAGGCTTGGTTGCTCTGCGGCATGTGGGATCTTCCCGGACCAGGGCTCGAGCCCGTGTCCCCTGCATTGGCAGGCGGACTCTTAACCACTGCGTCACCAGGGAAGTCCCCACAGACAAATTTTAAATACAAACCTATTCAAGGGGCTTCCCTGGTGGCGCAGTGGTTGAGAATCTGCCTGCTAATGCTGGGGACACGGGTTCGAGCCCTGACCTGGGAAGATCCCACATGCCGCGGAGCAACTAGGCCCGTGAGCCACAACTATTGAGCCTGCACGTCTGGAGCCTGTGCTCCGCAACAAGAGAGGCCGCGGTAGTGAGAGGCCCGCGCACCGCGATGAAGAGTGGCCCCCGCTTGCCACAACTAGAGAAAGCCTTCACACAGAAACGAAGACCCAACACAGCCAAAAATAAATTAATTAATTAATCAATTAAACAAAAAAAGCTGTCTCTCAAATTTAACTTCCAGAATACATTCAGGAAAAACGCATACGGCCTTTTTGGCCAACCAAAGAAGCGGGCAATGCAAATCATCACTACAAAGAGGTATCACTTCGAATCAGAAAAAAGGACCATCCTCACAAAGGGTAAAAACCAGATATGCAGGACAAGGAGAGGAGAAAAGGGAGCCTTGTTACGCTGAAGGGGGGAATGTAAATTGCCAACGGCCACTCTGGAGAAGTGTGCTGTGTTTCCTAAAACATCTAAAAAACAGAGCTACAAAGCATAGGGCGCTTCCACTCATGGGCCTATATGTTGGAAAAACCAAAAATCCACAGGACGCAGGTACCCCGTTTACTGCTGCTATGTTTACAACAGCCTCGACTTGGGTACAACTTAATAGTCCTTGGAAGGAAAAAATGGTGAAAGAAAATTTGGTACTTAAGCACAACGGAATATTACTCAGCCCTGAAATCAATGAAATGAGGCCAGTTGCAGCAACTCAGGGGGACTTGTGTTTGGTCATTGAGAGTGAAATAAGTTAGACAGCAAGAGAAACTTATCATAAGATATCACTTATAAAGGGAATCTAAAAATCGCCAACCATGAACTGAATTACAAACCGAACACCATCACACATTTACAAAACACACTGATGGCTGCTTAAGGGGAAAAGTGTGGTGCGGTGATGCATAAACCAGGAGGTTGAAATTGGCACAGATACCGTTCCATACGCCAATAATGTAATCGCCAAGACATACTCATTGTTCAAGGAACTGGACTCAGCACACTCTATTCACAGAAAAAACATCTATCTGACTACTAGAAACTAGAAAAGAATTTATTGATGTCTCTCTGTAAGTGACTCAGGTGGATGTACAGCACCAAGAAACACAACATTGCAAATCAGCTACACCCCACTATAAAAATTAATTATAAAAAAAGAAAGACAGTGAGAGAGAGAGGAATTCTTACAAAATTCAATCAGGGGCTGTGATGCAACTGGACTGACCACATCTACACTCACAGCTGAATGGGACGTTAGGCTGGACACCCTAACCCTAAACCCTAACCCTAACCCAACCCTAACCCTACCTTAACCCTAACCCTAACCCAACACTAACCCTAACCCTAAACCTAACCCCTAACCCTAACCCAACCCTAAGCCTAACCCTAACCCCTAGCCCTAGCCCTAGCCCTAACCCTGACCCTAACCCCTAACCCTTAACCCCTAACCCCTAACCTTAACCAAGTTCACAAGTAAACTTCTCGCCCACCTGGAGAGAGTGATTTAATTTTAAAGAGTAAAGACACAATCAGCTCAGTAATTGGCCACGGGGATGGAGGGGCCAAGGCTAACCTGAGCTGGAGGAACGTGGGTGCCTGCCTGGATGCTCAGAGGCCAAGGGCTGTTCTGAGACCTGCTTGGACACCCGTGCAGATGGAACAAAGGATCCGTCCAGTCCCAAGAGGGCCCCACCAGCCCTCACGAACGCAACACCAGACTTCCCTGGTGGCGCAGTGGTTAAGAATCCACCTGCCAATGCAGGGGACACGGGTTTGAGCCCTGGTCCGGGAAGATCCCACATGCTGTGGAGCAACTAAGCCCGTGCACCACAACTACTGAGCCTGCGCTCTAGAACCCGCGAGCCACAACTGCTGAAGCCCACGCGCTTAGAGCCTGTGCTCTGCAACAAGAGAAGCCACCGCAATGAGAAGCCCCCACTCGCCGCAACTAGAGAAAGCCTCCGTGCAGCAATGCAGACCCAACACAGCCAAAAATTAATTAATTAATTAATTAAGAAAAAAAAAAAAAGGCAGCACCTGGGGGCTGGCAGACTGATGCACCAAGTCTTACATCACGTCTACTTAGTATCCTGCATGTCAGGGCCATGCTGGACCTGGGGCTGCCCACACAGAGTGGGGCCTGCATCACCCTTCCCAGGAGGGAGGGTGGAGGGAAACCCTGCATGACCTCTGAGGCCCTAAGAACCCTTGACTAAGGCTGAGCTCAATTTGAAACAGTGGGTGACCAGAGCAGACATTTCATTCATCTATCAATGAGAATCCAGAACTGGAGGAGCAGAAAACAATGGCCTCGCTCAACCTTGACGCTAATCCTGACATGGACCCTAACCCTAAACTCTGATCCTGACCCTAAGCCCTGACCTAACCTTAGCCTAACCCGTACCCTAAACCTGTACCTTACCCTAACCCATGCTCTACCCGCATCCTACCTGTACCCCAATTCTCACCCATACCCTAACACCCACTCTAACACAGAACCCTAACACCCTGAGACCAAAACCATAAACCTTAACCAATAAGCCAAACCATAACCATAAGCAAACCATAAAATATATTCATTAACCATACCCATAAATAACTCATTAACCATAAAACTTAAACCATAACAGCAACCATAAACCATACACAGCCCCAACCCTCACACCAGCCCCAGCCCTAATGCTAACCCTCCAAACCACTTACACCAAGCCAAGTCTAATCAGATTATACAAATACATCTTGAAAAAGAAAACTGGGGAATTCTCTGGTGGCCCAGTGGTTAGGACTCTGTGCTTTCACTGCCAAGGGCTCGGGTTCGATCCCTGACTGGGGAACTAAGATCCCACAAGCCATGGGACGTGGCCAAAATAAATAAATAATTAGAATGAAATAAAACCACTATTTTAAAAAAGATTTTAAAAATAGAGGAAAAAAACAAGAAAACTACCCCAGTACAACTTACAAATATGAATGTAAAAATCTATCACACAATAATAGCAACATGAAACCAACAGAACTTTAAATGGATAATGCCATAAGCAAGTATCTCTACACCAGGAATTTCAGGTTGCTCAACATATTAAAAGTAAGCAATGTATTCAACCACAATAATGGTGTGAAGTAAAAACACATAACCATATCAATTCATGCAAAAAATCTACAATGAAAATCCAGTGTTATTTCATGAAAAACACTCAAGAAAGCAGGAATAAAAGGAATTGGTTCAATATGGAAAAGAGTAGTACAAAAAGCCACAGCAAACATCGTGCTCAATGTTAAAGACTGAAAGATTTACTCCTGAAATCAGGAACAAGGCCAGGAAGCTGGCCTTCATCACCGTTACTCAATAGTGTACTGGAAGTTCTACCCAGAATCTTGAGGAAAGAAATAAAAGGCATCCATGGGTGAATGGAAAAATTAAAACCGTGTCTCTTCACAGAACATAGGTCACATCATCTCATATATAAAACTACCTATAATCAGCAAAGAAATTATTTGAGCTAATCAACTAATTAATAAGCAAAGTTATAGAACAAAATATCAATTCATGAAAATCTATCTTAAATGCATACGCTGGCAAAAAATAATCTGAAAAAGAATTTATGAGAACAATTCCATTTGTAATAATGTCAACATCAATATTTAGGAGTATATTTAATCAAGGTACAAGACTTGTTTTTATGTATGTAAAGTTGTATGTTTGAAATTACTGGAAAGTCAATTACTTTTCAAAACATCATGTATGTCAATAGCATGCCAGAAGAGCAGAGAAAACATCAAACTTCCAGATAGAAGCCAAGCCTTACCCAGATCCAGTTCACCCAAAGTCCACATGTCATTTAGAGGCACCGTGGGAAGGTTATATTAGGAGCCGCTGTCCTCCGTGTTGTGGACGACCTGGATATGGTAGAAAGAGTGGGATTTTTGAATTCCAATTTTCCACTTCATGCCACAAAAACACTATTAGAACTAATAAATAAATTCAGTAAAGTTGCAAAATCAATACACAGAAATCAGTTGCATTTCTAAACACCAATAATGAACCATCAGAAAGAGAAAGAAAGCAACCCTATTTACAACTGCATCAAAAAGAACAAAATACCTGGGAATAAAGTCAACCAAGGAGGTGAAAGACCTGCACACTGAAAACTTTAAGACATTGATGAAGACATTGAAAAACACACCAATAAATGGAAAGATATCCTGTTCTCATGGAATGGAACAATTAATGTTGTTAAAATATCCATGCTACCCAAAGCAGTGGACACAGTGAATGCAATCCCTCCCAAAATTCCATGGTATTTTCCCCCCAAATAGAGCAAATCCTCCTAATATCTGTGGGGAACCACAAAGGACCCCAAATAGCCAAAGAAACCCTGAAAAAAGAGAACGGGCTGGAGGCATCTCCCTCCCTGACGTCACACTCTGCTGAGAAGCTACAGTCACCAAAACAGTGTGGAACTGGCTCAAAACGGGCTCAGGGACCAGTGGAACAGGACAGAGAGACCAGAATTCAACCCCCATGGACGGGGTCGGTGAATTTATGACACAGGGACCAAGGACACACCAAGGAGCACGACACTCCCCACCATAAATGGTGCTGGGAAAACTGGACGCCCCATAACTCATGCTGGCTACCCTGCACACAAACCTGAACAAAAACCCAGCTTTCCACGCCAAGCCCTCCCTCGCTCACACGAAGACGGACCCCCTCAACGGTCAGTCGCCCACAGGAAGCTTCTCCCCACTTTTCCTCACCGTCTCTTCACCTTTTCCTCAGGCATCACCTGGGTCCTCAGGAAACCTAGTTCCCTAGTCAGCGTGGACGCAGCCCCAGTTTGTCCTGAAGCCGAAACCCCAGCGAGTCCTAAGGAGACGGAGACCGAGCTCCTCTCAGCAGAGACACTGAGCCGGGCGTCCTACCGGAAGGCCTCCGCCCCCGCCCCCGCGCCTGAGGAGGCTCAACTGCTCTCAGCTGACCTCACAATCGAGTTCGCAGGGAACGAGCATGCGCTGTGGGTCAGAGAGGCGAACTCGGCGCCACCCTGTGGTCAGTGCAGGAAGTGCAGGCCGCGCCTCCCTCACAGGTCACTGGAGGCAGCGTGCCCTACTGACAGGACTGCTGAATCCATTAAACTGGACATTCAAACTCAAATGGAGTCTCTATCCCAAAAGCTTTCTAAAAGTAGTTAAGGAACAATTAATTGGAAACCATTTGGAATGAAGTGAATGTAGATGCAAACTTTACAACTTATACCAAATTCACTCAAAGTTATTCAGAGGCAAATTTGATTGTAGTTTCTAATTTATGTTTGGCTGCGTTGGGTCTTCGTTGCTGCATGTGGGCTTTCTCTAGTTGCGTCGAGCGGGGCTACTCTTCGTTGCGGTGCACGGGCTTCTCATGGCGGTGGCTTCTCTGGTGGGCGAGCATGGGCTCTAGGCGCGCAGGCTTCAGTAGTTGTGCCGCGCAGGCTTGGTTGCTCTGCGGCATGTGGGATCTTCCCGGACCAGGGCTCGAGCCCGTGTCCCCTGCATTGGCAGGCGGACTCTTAACCACTGCGTCACCAGGGAAGTCCCCACAGACAAATTTTAAATACAAACCTATTCAAGGGGCTTCCCTGGTGGCGCAGTGGTTGAGAATCTGCCTGCTAATGCTGGGGACACGGGTTCGAGCCCTGACCTGGGAAGATCCCACATGCCGCGGAGCAACTAGGCCCGTGAGCCACAACTATTGAGCCTGCACGTCTGGAGCCTGTGCTCCACAACAAGAGAGGCCTCGGTAGTGAGAGGCCCGCGCACCGCGATGAAGAGTGGCCCCCGCTTGCCACAACTAGAGAAAGCCTTCACACAGAAACGAAGACCCAACACAGCCAAAAATAAATTAATTAATTAATCCATTAAACAAAAAAAGCTCTCTCTCAAATTTAACTTCCAGAATATATTCAGGAAAAACGCATACGCCCTTTTTGGCCAACCAAAGAAGCGGGCAATGCAAATCAACACTACAAAGAGGTATCACTTCGAATCAGAAAAAAGGACCATCCTCACAAAGGGTAAAAACCAGATATGCAGGACAAGGAGAAGAGAAAAGGGAGCCTTGTTACGCTGAAGGGGGGAATGTAAATTGCCAACGGCCACTCTGGAGAAGTGTGCTGTGTTTCCTAAAACATCTAAAAAACAGAGCTACAAAGCATAGGGCGCTTCCACTCATGGGCCTATATGTTGGAAAAACCAAAAATCCACAGGACGCAGGCACCCCGTTTACTGCTGCTATGTTTACAACAGCCTCGACTTGGGTACAACTTAATAGTCCTTGGAAGGAAAAAATGGTGAAGGAAAATTTGGTACTTAAGCACAACGGAATATTACTCAGCCCTGAAATCAATGAAATGAGGCCAGTTGCAGCAACTCAGGGGGACTTGTGTTTGGTCATTGAGAGTGAAATAAGTTAGACAGCAAGAGAAACTTATCATAAGATATCACTTATAAAGGGAATCTAAAAATCGCCAACCATGAACTGAATTACAAACCGAACACCATCACACATTTACAAAACACACTGATGGCTGCTTAAGGGGAAAAGTGTGGTGCGGTGATGCATAAACCAGGAGGTTGAAATTGGCACAGATACCGTTCCATACGCCAATAATGTAATCGCCAAGACATACTCATTGTTCAAGGAACTGGACTCAGCACACTCTATTCACAGAAAAAACATCTATCTGACTACTAGAAACTAGAAAAGAATTTATTGATGTCTCTCTGTAAGTGACTCAGGTGGATGTACAGCACCAAGAAACACAACATTGCAAATCAGCTACACCCCACTATAAAAATTAATTATAAAAAAAGAAAGACAGTGAGAGAGAGAGGAATTCTTACAAAATTCAATCAGGGGCTGTGATGCAACTGGACTGACCACATCTACACTCACAGCTGAATGGGACGTAAGGCTGGACACCCTAACCCTAAACCCTAACCCTAACCCAACCCTAACCCTACCTTAACCCTAACCCTAACCCAACACTAACCCTAACCCTAAACCTAACCCCTAACCCTAACCCAACCCTAAGCCTAACCCTAACCCCTAGCCCTAGCCCTAGCCCTAACCCTGACCCTAACCCCTAACCCTTAACCCCTAACCCCTAACCTTAACCAAGTTCACAAGTAAACTTCTCGCCCACCTGGAGAGAGTGATTTAATTTTAAAGAGTAAAGACACAATCAGCTCAGTAATTGGCCACGGGGATGGAGGGGCCAAGGCTAACCTGAGCTGGAGGAACGTGGGTGCCTGCCTGGATGCTCAGAGGCCAAGGGCTGTTCTGAGACCTGCTTGGACACCCGTACAGATGGAACAAAGGATCCGTCCAGTCCCAAGAGGGCCCCACCAGCCCTCACGAACGCAACACCAGACTTCCCTGGTGGCGCAGTGGTTAAGAATCCACCTGCCAATGCAGGGGACACGGGTTTGAGCCCTGGTCCGGGAAGATCCCACATGCTGTGGAGCAACTAAGCCCGTGCACCACAACTACTGAGCCTGCGCTCTAGAACCCGCGAGCCACAACTGCTGAAGCCCACGCGCTTAGAGCCTGTGCTCTGCAACAAGAGAAGCCACCGCAATGAGAAGCCCCCACTCGCCGCAACTAGAGAAAGCCTCCGTGCAGCAATGCAGACCCAACACAGCCAAAAATTAATTAATTAATTAATTAAGAAAAAAAAAAAAAGGCAGCACCTGGGGGCTGGCAGACTGATGCACCAAGTCTTACATCACGTCTACTTAGTATCCTGCATGTCAGGGCCATGCTGGACCTGGGGCTGCCCACACAGAGTGGGGCCTGCATCACCCTTCCCAGGAGGGAGGGTGGAGGGAAACCCTGCATGACCTCTGAGGCCCTAAGAACCCTTGACTAAGGCTGAGCTCAATTTGAAACAGTGGGTGACCAGAGCAGACATTTCATTCATCTATCAATGAGAATCCAGAACTGGAGGAGCAGAAAACAATGGCCTCGCTCAACCTTGACGCTAATACTGACATGGACCCTAACCCTAAACTCTGATCCTGACCCTAAGCCCTGACCTAACCTTAGCCTAACCCGTACCCTAAACCTGTACCTTACCCTAACCCATGCTCTACCCGCATCCTACCTGTACCCCAATTCTCACCCATACCCTAACACCCACTCTAACACAGAACCCTAACACCCTGAGACCAAAACCATAAACCTTAACCAATAAGCCAAACCATAACCATAAGCAAACCATAAAATATATTCATTAACCATACCCATAAATAACTCATTAACCATAAAACTTAAACCATCACAGCAACCATAAACCATACACAGCCCCAACCCTCACACCAGCCCCAGCCCTAATGCTAACCCTCCAAACCACTTACACCAAGCCAAGTCTAATCAGATTATACAAATACATCTTGAAAAAGAAAACTGGGGAATTCTCTGGTGGCCCAGTGGTTAGGACTCTGTGCTTTCACTGCCAAGGGCTCGGGTTCGATCCCTGACTGGGGAACTAAGGTCCCACAAGCCATGGGACGTGGCCAAAATAAATAAATAATTAGAATGAAATAAAACCACTATTTTAAAAAAGATTTTAAAAATAGAGGAAAAAAACAAGAAAACTACCCCAGTACAACTTACAAATATGAATGTAAAAATCTATCACACAATAATAGCAACATGAAACCAACAGAACTTTAAATGGATAATGCCATAAGCAAGTATCTCTACACCAGGAATTTCAGGTTGCTCAACATATTAAAAGTAAGCAATGTATTCAACCACAATAATGGTGTGAAGTAAAAACACATAACCATATCAATTCATGCAAAAAATCTACAATGAAAATCCAGTGTTATTTCATGAAAAACACTCAAGAAAGCAGGAATAAAAGGAAATTGGTTCAATATGGAAAAGAGTAGTACAAAAAGCCACAGCAAACATCGTGCTCAATGTTAAAGACTGAAAGATTTACTCCTGAAATCAGGAACAAGGCCAGGAAGCTGGCCTTCATCACCGTTACTCAATAGTGTACTGGAAGTTCTACCCAGAATCTTGAGGAAAGAAATAAAAGGCATCCATGGGTGAATGGAAAAATTAAAACCGTGTCTCTTCACAGAACATAGGTCACATCATCTCATATATAAAACTACCTATAATCAGCAAAGAAATTATTTGAGCTAATCAACTAATTAATAAGCAAAGTTATAGAACAAAATATCAATTCATGAAAATCTATCTTAAATGCATACGCTGGCAAAAAATAATCTGAAAAAGAATTTATGAGAACAATTCCATTTGTAATAATGTCAACATCAATATTTAGGAGTATATTTAATCAAGGTACAAGACTTGTTTTTATGTATGTAAAGTTGTATGTTTGAAATTACTGGAAAGTCAATTACTTTTCAAAACATCATGTATGTCAATAGCATGCCAGAAGAGCAGAGAAAACATCAAACTTCCAGATAGAAGCCAAGCCTTACCCAGATCCAGTTCACCCAAAGTCCACATGTCATTTAGAGGCACCGTGGGAAGGTTATATTAGGAGCCGCTGTCCTCCGTGTTGTGGACGACCTGGATATGGTAGAAAGAGTGGGATTTTTGAATTCCAATTTTCCACTTCATGCCACAAAAACACTATTAGAACTAATAAATAAATTCAGTAAAGTTGCAAAATCAATACACAGAAATCAGTTGCATTTCTAAACACCAATAATGAACCATCAGAAAGAGAAAGAAAGCAACCCTATTTACAACTGCATCAAAAAGAACAAAATACCTGGGAATAAAGTCAACCAAGGAGGTGAAAGACCTGCACACTGAAAACTTTAAGACATTGATGAAGACATTGAAAAACACACCAATAAATGGAAAGATATCCTGTTCTCATGGAATGGAACAATTAATGTTGTTAAAATATCCATGCTACCCAAAGCAGTGGACACAGTGAATGCAATCCCTCCCAAAATTCCATGGTATTTTCCCCCCAAATAGAGCAAATCCTCCTAATATCTGTGGGGAACCACAAAGGACCCCAAATAGCCAAAGAAACCCTGAAAAAAGAGAACGGGCTGGAGGCATCTCCCTCCCTGACGTCACACTCTGCTGAGAAGCTACAGTCACCAAAACAGTGTGGAACTGGCTCAAAACGGGCTCAGGGACCAGTGGAACAGGACAGAGAGACCAGAATTCAACCCCCATGGACGGGGTCGGTGAATTTATGACACAGGGACCAAGGACACACCAAGGAGCACGACACTCCCCACCATAAATGGTGCTGGGAAAACTGGACGCCCCATAACTCATGCTGGCTACCCTGCACACAAACCTGAACAAAAACCCAGCTTTCCACGCCAAGCCCTCCCTCGCTCACACGAAGACGGACCCCCTCAACGGTCAGTCGCCCACAGGAAGCTTCTCCCCACTTTTCCTCACCGTCTCTTCACCTTTTCCTCAGGCATCACCTGGGTCCTCAGGAAACCTAGTTCCCTAGTCAGCGTGGACGCAGCCCCAGTTTGTCCTGAAGCCGAAACCCCAGCGAGTCCTAAGGAGACGGAGACCGAGCTCCTCTCAGCAGAGACACTGAGCCGGGCGTCCTACCGGAAGGCCTCCGCCCCCGCCCCCGCGCCTGAGGAGGCTCAACTGCTCTCAGCTGACCTCACAATCGAGTTCGCAGGGAACGAGCATGCGCTGTGGGTCAGAGAGGCGAACTCGGCGCCACCCTGTGGTCAGTGCAGGAAGTGCAGGCCGCGCCTCCCTCACAGGTCACTGGAGGCAGCGTGCCCTACTGACAGGACTGCTGAATCCATTAAACTGGACATTCAAACTCAAATGGAGTCTCTATCCCAAAAGCTTTCTAAAAGTAGTTAAGGAACAATTAATTGGAAACCATTTGGAATGAAGTGAATGTAGATGCAAACTTTACAACTTATACCAAATTCACTCAAAGTTATTCAGAGGCAAATTTGATTGTAGTTTCTAATTTATGTTTGGCTGCGTTGGGTCTTCGTTGCTGCATGTGGGCTTTCTCTAGTTGCGTCGAGCGGGGCTACTCTTCGTTGCGGTGCACGGGCTTCTCATGGCGGTGGCTTCTCTGGTGGGCGAGCATGGGCTCTAGGCGCGCAGGCTTCAGTAGTTGTGCCGCGCAGGCTTGGTTGCTCTGCGGCATGTGGGATCTTCCCGGACCAGGGCTCGAGCCCGTGTCCCCTGCATTGGCAGGCGGACTCTTAACCACTGCGTCACCAGGGAAGTCCCCACAGACAAATTTTAAATACAAACCTATTCAAGGGGCTTCCCTGGTGGCGCAGTGGTTGAGAATCTGCCTGCTAATGCTGGGGACACGGGTTCGAGCCCTGACCTGGGAAGATCCCACATGCCGTGGAGCAACTAGGCCCGTGAGCCACAACTATTGAGCCTGCACGTCTGGAGCCTGTGCTCCACAACAAGAGAGGCCTCGGTAGTGAGAGGCCCGCGCACCGCGATGAAGAGTGGCCCCCGCTTGCCACAACTAGAGAAAGCCTTCACACAGAAACGAAGACCCAACACAGCCAAAAATAAATTAATTAATTAATCCATTAAACAAAAAAGCTGTCTCTCAAATTTAACTTCCAGAATATATTCAGGAAAAACGCATACGCCCTTTTTGGCCAACCAAAGAAGCGGGCAATGCAAATCAACACTACAAAGAGGTATCACTTCGAATAAGAAAAAAGGACCATCCTCACAAAGGGTAAAAACCAGATATGCAGGACAAGGAGAAGAGAAAAGGGAGCCTTGTTACGCTGAAGGGGGGAATGTAAATTGCCAACGGCCACTCTGGAGAAGTGTGCTGTGTTTCCTAAAACATCTAAAAAACAGAGTTACAAAGCATAGGGCGCTTCCACTCATGGGCCTATATGTTGGAAAAACCAAAAATCCACAGGACGCAGGCACCCCGTTTACTGCTGCTATGTTTACAACAGCCTCGACTTGGGTACAACTTAATAGTCCTTGGAAGGAAAAAATGGTGAAGGAAAATTTGGTACTTAAGCACAACGGAATATTACTCAGCCCTGAAATCAATGAAATGAGGCCAGTTGCAGCAACTCAGGGGGACTTGTGTTTGGTCATTGAGAGTGAAATAAGTTAGACAGCAAGAGAAACTTATCATAAGATATCACTTATAAAGGGAATCTAAAAATCGCCAACCATGAACTGAATTACAAACCGAACACCATCACACATTTACAAAACACACTGATGGCTGCTTAAGGGGAAAAGTGTGGTGCGGTGATGCATAAACCAGGAGGTTGAAATTGGCACAGATACCGTTCCATACGCCAATAATGTAATCGCCAAGACATACTCATTGTTCAAGGAACTGGACTCAGCACACTCTATTCACAGAAAAAACATCTATCTGACTACTAGAAACTAGAAAAGAATTTATTGATGTCTCTCTGTAAGTGACTCAGGTGGATGTACAGCACCAAGAAACACAACATTGCAAATCAGCTACACCCCACTATAAAAATTAATTATAAAAAAAGAAAGACAGTGAGAGAGAGAGGAATTCTTACAAAATTCAATCAGGGGCTGTGATGCAACTGGACTGACCACATCTACACTCACAGCTGAATGGGACGTAAGGCTGGACACCCTAACCCTAAACCCTAACCCTAACCCAACCCTAACCCTACCTTAACCCTAACCCTAACCCAACACTAACCCTAACCCTAAACCTAACCCCTAACCCTAACCCAACCCTAAGCCTAACCCTAACCCCTAGCCCTAGCCCTAGCCCTAGCCCTAACCCTGACCCTAACCCCTAACCCTTAACCCCTAACCCCTAACCCTAACCAAGTTCACAAGTAAACTTCTCGCCCACCTGGAGAGAGTGATTTAATTTTAAAGAGTAAAGACACAATCAGCTCAGTAATTGGCCACGGGGATGGAGGGGCCAAGGCTAACTTGAGCTGGAGGAACGTGGGTGCCTGCCTGGATGCTCAGAGGCCAAGGGCTGTTCTGAGACCTGCTTGGACACCCGTGCAGATGGAACAAAGGATCCGTCCAGTCCCAAGAGGGCCCCACCAGCCCTCACGAACGCAACACCAGACTTCCCTGGTGGCGCAGTGGTTAAGAATCCACCTGCCAATGCAGGGGACACGGGTTTGAGCCCTGGTCCGGGAAGATCCCACATGCTGTGGAGCAACTAAGCCCGTGCACCACAACTACTGAGCCTGCGCTCTAGAACCCGCGAGCCACAACTGCTGAAGCCCACGCGCTTAGAGCCTGTGCTCTGCAACAAGAGAAGCCACCGCAATGAGAAGCCCCCACTCGCCGCAACTAGAGAAAGCCTCCGTGCAGCAATGCAGACCCAACACAGCCAAAAATTAAATAATTAATTAATTAAGAAAAAAAAAAAAAGGCAGCACCTGGGGGCTGGCAGACTGATGCACCAAGTCTTACATCACGTCTACTTAGTATCCTGCATGTCAGGGCCATGCTGGACCTGGGGCTGCCCACACAGAGTGGGGCCTGCATCACCCTTCCCAGGAGGGAGGGTGGAGGGAAACCCTGCATGACCTCTGAGGCCCTAAGAACCCTTGACTAAGGCTGAGCTCAATTTGAAACAGTGGGTGACCAGAGCAGACATTTCATTCATCTATCAATGAGAATCCAGAACTGGAGGAGCAGAAAACAATGGCCTCGCTCAACCTTGACGCTAATCCTGACATGGACCCTAACCCTAAACTCTGATCCTGACCCTAAGCCCTGACCTAACCTTAGCCTAACCCGTACCCTAAACCTGTACCTTACCCTAACCCATGCTCTACCCGCATCCTACCTGTACCCCAATTCTCACCCATACCCTAACACCCACTCTAACACAGAACCCTAACACCCTGAGACCAAAACCATAAACCTTAACCAATAAGCCAAACCATAACCATAAGCAAACCATAAACTATATTCATTAACCATACCCATAAATAACTCATTAAGCATAAAACTTAAACCATCACAGCAACCATAAACCATACACAGCCCCAACCCTCACACCAGCCCCAGCCCTAATGCTAACCCTCCAAACCACTTACACCAAGCCAAGTCTAATCAGATTAGACAAATACATCTTGAAAAAGAAAACTGGGGAATTCTCTGGTGGCCCAGTGGTTAGGACTCTGTGCTTTCACTGCCAAGGGCTCGGCTTCGATCCCTGACTGGGGAACTAAGATCCCACAAGCCATGGGATGTGGCCAAAATAAATAAATAATTAGAATGAAATAAAACCACTATTTTAAAAAAGATTTTAAAAATAGAGGAAAAAAACAAGAAAACTACCCCAGTACAACTTACAAATATGAATGTAAAAATCTATCACACAATAATAGCAACATGAAACCAACAGAACTTTAAATGGATAATGCCATAAGCAAGTATCTCGACACCAGGAATTTCAGGTTGCTCAACATATTAAAAGTAAGCAATGTATTCAACCACAATAATGGTGTGAAGTAAAAACACATAACCATATCAATTCATGCAAAAAATCTACAATGAAAATCCAGTGTTATTTCATGAAAAACACTCAAGAAAGCAGAAATAAAAGGAAATTGGTTCAATATGGAAAAGAGTAGTACAAAAAGCCACAGCAAACATCGTGCTCAATGTTAAAGACTGAAAGATTTACTCCTGAAATCAGGAACAAGGCCAGGAAGCTGGCCTTCATCACCGTTACTCAATAGTGTACTGGAAGTTCTACCCAGAATCTTGAGGAAAGAAATAAAAGGCATCCATGGGTGAATGGAAAAATTAAAACCGTGTCTCTTCACAGAACATAGGTCACATCATCTCATATATAAAACTACCTATAATCAGCAAAGAAATTATTTGAGCTAATCAACTAATTAATAAGCAAAGTTATAGAACAAAATATCAATTCATGAAAATCTATCTTATATGCATACGCTGGCAAAAAATAATCTGCAAAAGAATTTATGAGAACAATTCCATTTGTAATAATGTCAACATCAATATTTAGGAGTATATTTAATCAAGGTACAAGACTTGTTTTTATGTATGTAAAGTTGTATGTTTGAAATTACTGGAAAGTCAATTACTTTTCAAAACATCATGTATGTCAATAGCATGCCAGAAAAGCAGAGAAAACATCAAACTTCCAGATAGAAGCCAAGCCTTACCCGGATCCAGTTCACCCAAAGTCCACATGTCATTTAGAGGCACCGTGGGAAGGTTATATTAGGAGCCGCTGTCCTCCGTGTTGTGGACGACCTGGATATGGTAGAAAGAGTGGGATTTTTGAATTCCAATTTTCCACTTCATGCCACAAAAACACTATTAGAACTAATAAATAAATTCAGTAAAGTTGCAAAATCAATACACAGAAATCAGTTGCATTTCTAAACACTAATAATGAACCATCAGAAAGAGAAAGAAAGCAACCCTATTTACAACTGCATCAAAAAGAACAAAATACCTGGGAATAAAGTCAACCAAGGAGGTGAAAGACCTGCACACTGAAAACTTTAAGACATTGATGAAGACATTGAAAAACACACCAATAAATGGAAAGATATCCTGTTCTCATGGAATGGAACAATTAATGTTGTTAAAATATCCATGCTACCCAAAGCAGTGGACACAGTGAATGCAATCCCTCCCAAAATTCCATGGTATTTTCCCCCCAAATAGAGCAACTCCTCCTAATATCTGTGGGGAACCACAAAGGACCCCAAATAGCCAAAGAAACCCTGAAAAAAGAGAACGGGCTGGAGGCATCTCCCTCCCTGACGTCACACTCTGCTGAGAAGCTACAGTCACCAAAACAGTGTGGAACTGGCTCAAAACGGGCACAGGGACCAGAGGAACAGGACAGAGAGA
The DNA here is from genome assembly GCF_965194825.1 of Balaenoptera physalus. Lineage (NCBI taxonomy): Eukaryota > Metazoa > Chordata > Mammalia > Artiodactyla > Balaenopteridae > Balaenoptera > Balaenoptera physalus. The sequence continues at coordinate 436,873 of NW_028126109.1, read as the reverse complement.
CCAGAATTCAACCCCCACGGACGGGGTCGGTGAATTTATGACACAGGGACCAAGGACACACCAAGGAGCACGACACTCCCCACCATAAATGGTGCTGGGAAAACTGGACGCCCCATAACTCATGCTGGCTACCCTGCACACAAACCTGAACAAAAACCCAGCTTTCCACGCCAAGCCCTCCCTCGCTCACACGAAGACGGACCCCCTCAACGGTCAGTCGCCCACAGGAAGCTTCTCCCCACTTTTCCTCACCGTCTCTTCACCTTTTCCTCAGGCATCACCTGGGTCCTCAGGAAACCTAGTTCCCTAGTCAGCGTGGACGCAGCCCCACTTTGTCCTGAAGCCGAAACCCCAGCGAGTCCTAAGGAGACGGAGACCGAGCTCCTCTCAGCAGAGACACTGAGCCGGGCGTCCTACCGGAAGGCCTCCGCCCCCGCCCCCGCGCCTGAGGAGGCTCAACTGCTCTCAGCTGACCTCACAATCGAGTTCGCAGGGAACGAGCATGCGCTGTGGGTCAGAGAGGCGAACTCGGCGCCACCCTGTGGTCAGTGCAGGAAGTGCAGGCCGCGCCTCCCTCACAGGTCACTGGAGGCAGCGTGCCCTACTGACAGGACTGCTGAATCCATTAAACTGGACATTCAAACTCAAATGGAGTCTCTATCCCAAAAGCTTTCTAAAAGTAGTTAAGGAACAATTAATTGGAAACCATTTGGAATGAAGTGAATGTAGATGCAAACTTTACAACTTATACCAAATTCACTCAAAGTTATTCAGAGGCAAATTTGATTGTAGTTTCTAATTTATGTTTGGCTGCGTTGGGTCTTCGTTGCTGCATGTGGGCTTTCTCTAGTTGCGTCGAGCGGGGCTACTCTTCGTTGCGGTGCACGGGCTTCTCATGGCGGTGGCTTCTCTTGTGGGCGAGCATGGGCTCTAGGCGCGCAGGCTTCAGTAGTTGTGCCGCGCAGGCTTGGTTGCTCTGCGGCATGTGGGATCTTCCCGGACCAGGGCTCGAGCCCGTGTCCCCTGCATTGGCAGGTGGACTCTTAACCACTGCGTCACCAGGGAAGTCCCCACAGACAAATTTTAAATACAAACCTATTCAAGGGGCTTCCCTGGTGGCGCAGTGGTTGAGAATCTGCCTGCTAATGCAGGGGACACGGGTTCGAGCCCTGACCTGGGAAGATCCCACATGCCGCGGAGCAACTAGGCCCGTGAGCCACAACTATTGAGCCTGCACGTCTGGAGCCTGTGCTCCGCAACAAGAGAGGCCGCGGTAGTGAGAGGCCCACGCACCGCGATGAAGACTGGCCCCCGCTTGCCACAACTAGAGAAAGCCTTCACACAGAAACGAAGACCCAACACAGCCAAAAATAAATTAATTAATTAATCAATTAAACAAAAAAAGCTGTCTCTCAAATTTAACTTCCAGAATATATTCAGGAAAAACGCATACGGCCTTTTTGGCCAACCAAAGAAGCGGGCAATGCAAATCAACACTACAAAGAGGTATCACTTCGAATCAGAAAAAAGGACCATCCTCACAAAGGGTAAAAACCAGATATGCAGGACAAGGAGAGGAGAAAAGGGAGCCTTGTTACGCTGAAGGGGGGAATGTAAATTGCCAACGGCCACTCTGGAGAAGTGTGCTGTGTTTCCTAAAACATCTAAAAAACAGAGCTACAAAGCATAGGGCGCTTCCACTCATGGGCCTATATGTTGGAAAAACCAAAAATCCACAGGACGCAGGTACCCCGTTTACTGCTGCTATGTTTACAATAGCCTCGACTTGGGTACAACTTAATAGTCCTTGGAAGGAAAAAATGGTGAAAGAAAATTTGGTACTTAAGCACAACGGAATATTACTCAGCCCTGAAATCAATGAAATGAGGCCAGTTGCAGCAACTCAGGGGGACTTGTGTTTGGTCATTGAGAGTGAAATAAGTTAGACAGCAAGAGAAACTTATCATAAGATATCACTTATAAAGGGAATCTAAAAATCGCCAACCATGAACTGAATTACAAACCGAACACCATCACACATTTACAAAACACACTGATGGCTGCTTAAGGGGAAAAGTGTGGTGCGGTGATGCATAAACCAGGAGGTTGAAATTGGCACAGATACCGTTCCATACGCCAATAATGTAATCGCCAAGACATACTCATTGTTCAAGGAACTGGACTCAGCACACTCTATTCACAGAAAAAACATCTATCTGACTACTAGAAACTAGAAAAGAATTTATTGATGTCTCTCTGTAAGTGACTCAGGTGGATGTACAGCACCAAGAAACACAACATTGCAAATCAGCTACACCCCACTATAAAAATTAATTATAAAAAAAGAAAGACAGTGAGAGAGAGAGGAATTGTTACAAAATTCAATCAGGGGCTGTGATGCAACTGGACTGACCACATCTACACTCACAGCTGAATGGGACGTAAGGCTGGACACCCTAACCCTAAACCCTAACCCTAACCCAACCCTAACCCTACCTTAACCCTAACCCTAACCCAACACTAACCCTAACCCTAAACCTAACCCCTAACCCTAACCCAACCCTAAGCCTAACCCTAACCCCTAGCCCTAGCCCTAGCCCTAACCCTGACCCTAACCCCTAACCCTTAACCCCTAACCCTAACCAAGTTCACAAGTAAACTTCTCGCCCACCTGGAGAGAGTGATTTAATTTTAAAGAGTAAAGACACAATCAGCTCAGTAATTGGCCACGGGGATGGAGGGGCCAAGGCTAACCTGAGCTGGAGGAACGTGGGTGCCTGCCTGGATGCTCAGAGGCCAAGGGCTGTTCTGAGACCTGCTTGGACACCCGTGCAGATGGAACAAAGGATCCGTCCAGTCCCAAGAGGGCCCCACCAGCCCTCACGAACGCAACACCAGACTTCCCTGGTGGCGCAGTGGTTAAGAATCCACCTGCCAATGCAGGGGACACGGGTTTGAGCCCTGGTCCGGGAAGATCCCACATGCTGTGGAGCAACTAAGCCCGTGCACCACAACTACTGAGCCTGCGCTCTAGAACCCGCGATCCACAACTGCTGAAGCCCACGCGCTTAGAGCCTGTGCTCTGCAACAAGAGAAGCCACCGCAATGAGAAGCCCCCACTCGCCGCAACTAGAGAAAGCCTCCGTGCAGCAATGCAGACCCAACACAGCCAAAAATTAATTAATTAATTAATTAAGAAAAAAAAAAAAAGGCAGCACCTGGGGGCTGGCAGACTGATGCACCAAGTCTTACATCACGTCTACTTAGTATCCTGCATGTCAGGGCCATGCTGGACCTGGGGCTGCCCACACAGAGTGGGGCCTGCATCACCCTTCCCAGGAGGGAGGGTGGAGGGAAACCCTGCATGACCTCTGAGGCCCTAAGATCCCTTGACTAAGGATGAGCTCAATTTGAAACAGTGGGTGACCAGAGCAGACATTTCATTCATCTATCAATGAGAATCCAGAACTGGAGGAGCAGAAAACAATGGCCTCGCTCAACCTTGACGCTAATCCTGACATGGACCCTAACCCTAAACTCTGATCCTGACCCTAAGCCCTGACCTAACCTTAGCCTAACCCGTACCCTAAACCTGTACCTTACCCTAACCCATGCTCTACCCGCATCCTACCTGTACCCCAATTCTCACCCATACCCTAACACCCACTCTAACACAGAACCCTAACACCCTGAGACCAAAACCATAAACCTTAACCAATAAGCCAAACCATAACCATAAGCAAACCATAAAATATATTCATTAACCATACCCATAAATAACTCATTAACCATAAAACTTAAACCATAACAGCAACCATAAACCATACACAGCCCCAACACTCACACCAGCCCCAGCCCTAATGCTAACCCTCCAAACCACTTACACCAAGCCAAGTCTAATCAGATTATACAAATACACCTTGAAAAAGAAAACTGGGGAATTCTCTGGTGGCCCAGTGGTTAGGACTCTGTACTTTCACTGCCAAGGGCTCGGGTTCGATCCCTGACTGGGGAACTAAGATCCCACAAGCCATGGGACGTGGCCAAAATAAATAAATAATTAGAATGAAATAAAACCACTATTTTAAAAAAGATTTTAAAAATAGAGGAAAAAAACAAGAAAACTACCCCAGTACAACTTACAAATATGAATGTAAAAATCTATCACACAATAATAGCAACATGAAACCAACAGAACTTTAAATGGATAATGCCATAAGCAAGTATCTCTACACCAGGAATTTCAGGTTGCTCAACATATTAAAAGTAAGCAATGTATTCAACCACAATAATGGTGTGAAGTAAAAACACATAACCATATCAATTCATGCAAAAAATCTACAATGAAAATCCAGTGTTATTTCATGAAAAACACTCAAGAAAGCAGGAATAAAAGGAAATCGGTTCAATATGGAAAAGAGTAGTACAAAAAGCCACAGCAAACATCGTGCTCAATGTTAAAGACTGAAAGATTTACTCCTGAAATCAGGAACAAGGCCAGGAAGCTGGCCTTCATCACCGTTACTCAATAGTGTACTGGAAGTTCTACCCAGAATCTTGAGGAAAGAAATAAAAGGCATCCATGGGTGAATGGAAAAATTAAAACCGTGTCTCTTCACAGAACATAGGTCACATCATCTCATATATAAAACTACCTATAATCAGCAAAGAAATTATTTGAGCTAATCAACTAATTAATAAGCAAAGTTATAGAACAAAATATCAATTCATGAAAATCTATCTTATATGCATACGCTGGCAAAAAATAATCTGCAAAAGAATTTATGAGAACAATTCCATTTGTAATAATGTCAACATCAATATTTAGGAGTATATTTAATCAAGGTACAAGACTTGTTTTTATGTATGTAAAGTTGTATGTTTGAAATTACTGGAAAGTCAATTACTTTTCAAAACATCATGTATGTCAATAGCATGCCAGAAAAGCAGAGAAAACATCAAACTTCCAGATAGAAGCCAAGCCTTACCCGGATCCAGTTCACCCAAAGTCCACATGTCATTTAGAGGCACCGTGGGAAGGTTATATTAGGAGCCGCTGTCCTCCGTGTTGTGGACGACCTGGATATGGTAGAAAGAGTGGGATTTTTGAATTCCAATTTTCCACTTCATGCCACAAAAACACTATTAGAACTAATAAATAAATTCAGTAAAGTTGCAAAATCAATACACAGAAATCAGTTGCATTTCTAAACACTAATAATGAACCATCAGAAAGAGAAAGAAAGCAACCCTATTTACAACTGCATCAAAAAGAACAAAATACCTGGGAATAAAGTCAACCAAGGAGGTGAAAGACCTGCACACTGAAAACTTTAAGACATTGATGAAGACATTGAAAAACACACCAATAAATGGAAAGATATCCTGTTCTCATGGAATGGAACAATTAATGTTGTTAAAATATCCATGCTACCCAAAGCAGTGGACACAGTGAATGCAATCCCTCCCAAAATTCCATGGTATTTTCCCCCCAAATAGAGCAACTCCTCCTAATATCTGTGGGGAACCACAAAGGACCCCAAATAGCCAAAGAAACCCTGAAAAAAGAGAACGGGCTGGAGGCATCTCCCTCCCTGACGTCACACTCTGCTGAGAAGCTACAGTCACCAAAACAGTGTGGAACTGGCTCAAAACGGGCACAGGGACCAGAGGAACAGGACAGAGAGACCAGAATTCAACCCCCACGGACGGGGTCGGTGAATTTATGACACAGGGACCAAGGACACACCAAGGAGCACGACACTCCCCACCATAAATGGTGCTGGGAAAACTGGACGCCCCATAACTCATGCTGGCTACCCTGCACACAAACCTGAACAAAAACCCAGCTTTCCACGCCAAGCCCTCCCTCGCTCACACGAAGACGGACCCCCTCAACGGTCAGTCGCCCACAGGAAGCTTCTCCCCACTTTTCCTCACCGTCTCTTCACCTTTTCCTCAGGCATCACCTGGGTCCTCAGGAAACCTAGTTCCCTAGTCAGCGTGGACGCAGCCCCACTTTGTCCTGAAGCCGAAACCCCAGCGAGTCCTAAGGAGACGGAGACCGAGCTCCTCTCAGCAGAGACACTGAGCCGGGCGTCCTACCGGAAGGCCTCCGCCCCCGCCCCCGCGCCTGAGGAGGCTCAACTGCTCTCAGCTGACCTCACAATCGAGTTCGCAGGGAACGAGCATGCGCTGTGGGTCAGAGAGGCGAACTCGGCGCCACCCTGTGGTCAGTGCAGGAAGTGCAGGCCGCGCCTCCCTCACAGGTCACTGGAGGCAGCGTGCCCTACTGACAGGACTGCTGAATCCATTAAACTGGACATTCAAACTCAAATGGAGTCTCTATCCCAAAAGCTTTCTAAAAGTAGTTAAGGAACAATTAATTGGAAACCATTTGGAATGAAGTGAATGTAGATGCAAACTTTACAACTTATACCAAATTCACTCAAAGTTATTCAGAGGCAAATTTGATTGTAGTTTCTAATTTATGTTTGGCTGCGTTGGGTCTTCGTTGCTGCATGTGGGCTTTCTCTAGTTGCGTCGAGCGGGGCTACTCTTCGTTGCGGTGCACGGGCTTCTCATGGCGGTGGCTTCTCTTGTGGGCGAGCATGGGCTCTAGGCGCGCAGGCTTCAGTAGTTGTGCCGCGCAGGCTTGGTTGCTCTGCGGCATGTGGGATCTTCCCGGACCAGGGCTCGAGCCCGTGTCCCCTGCATTGGCAGGCGGACTCTTAACCACTGCGTCACCAGGGAAGTCCCCACAGACAAATTTTAAACACAAACCTATTCAAGGGGCTTCCCTGGTGGCGCAGTGGTTGAGAATCTGCCTGCTAATGCAGGGGACACGGGTTCGAGCCCTGACCTGGGAAGATCCCACATGCCGCGGAGCAACTAGGCCCGTGAGCCACAACTATTGAGCCTGCACGTCTGGAGCCTGTGCTCCGCAACAAGAGAGGCCGCGGTAGTGAGAGGCCCGCGCACCGCGATGAAGAGTGGCCCCCGCTTGCCACAACTAGAGAAAGCCTTCACACAGAAACGAAGACCCAACACAGCCAAAAATAAATTAATTAATTAATCAATTAAACAAAAAAAGCTGTCTCTCAAATTTAACTTCCAGAATATATTCAGGAAAAACGCATACGGCCTTTTTGGCCAACCAAAGAAGCGGGCAATGCAAATCAACACTACAAAGAGGTATCACTTCGAATCAGAAAAAAGGACCATCCTCACAAAGGGTAAAAACCAGATATGCAGGACAAGGAGAGGAGAAAAGGGAGCCTTGTTACGCTGAAGGGGGGAATGTAAATTGCCAACGGCCACTCTGGAGAAGTGTGCTGTGTTTCCTAAAACATCTAAAAAACAGAGCTACAAAGCATAGGGCGCTTCCACTCATGGGCCTATATGTTGGAAAAACCAAAAATCCACAGGACGCAGGTACCCCGTTTACTGCTGCTATGTTTACAATAGCCTCGACTTGGGTACAACTTAATAGTCCTTGGAAGGAAAAAATGGTGAAAGAAAATTTGGTACTTAAGCACAACGGAATATTACTCAGCCCTGAAATCAATGAAATGAGGCCAGTTGCAGCAACTCAGGGGGACTTGTGTTTGGTCATTGAGAGTGAAATAAGTTAGACAGCAAGAGAAACTTATCATAAGATATCACTTATAAAGGGAATCTAAAAATAGCCAACCATGAACTGAATTACAAACCGAACACCATCACACATTTACAAAACACACTGATGGCTGCTTAAGGGGAAAAGTGTGGTGCGGTGATGCATAAACCAGGAGGTTGAAATTGGCACAGATACCGTTCCATACGCCAATAATGTAATCGCCAAGACATACTCATTGTTCAAGGAACTGGACTCAGCACACTCTATTCACAGAAAAAACATCTATCTGACTACTAGAAACTAGAAAAGAATTTATTGATGTCTCTCTGTAAGTGACTCAGGTGGATGTACAGCACCAAGAAACACAACATTGCAAATCAGCTACACCCCACTATAAAAATTAATTATAAAAAAAGAAAGACAGTGAGAGAGAGAGGAATTGTTACAAAATTCAATCAGGGGCTGTGATGCAACTGGACTGACCACATCTACACTCACAGCTGAATGGGACGTAAGGCTGGACACCCTAACCCTAAACCCTAACCCTAACCCAACCCTAACCCTACCTTAACCCTAACCCTAACCCAACACTAACCCTAACCCTAAACCTAACCCCTAACCCTAACCCAACCCTAAGCCTAACCCTAACCCCTAGCCCTAGCCCTAGCCCTAACCCTGACCCTAACCCCTAACCCTTAACCCCTAACCCTAACCAAGTTCACAAGTAAACTTCTCGCCCACCTGGAGAGAGTGATTTAATTTTAAAGAGTAAAGACACAATCAGCTCAGTAATTGGCCACGGGGATGGAGGGGCCAAGGCTAACCTGAGCTGGAGGAACGTGGGTGCCTGCCTGGATGCTCAGAGGCCAAGGGCTGTTCTGAGACCTGCTTGGACACCCGTGCAGATGGAACAAAGGATCCGTCCAGTCCCAAGAGGGCCCCACCAGCCCTCACGAACGCAACACCAGACTTCCCTGGTGGCGCAGTGGTTAAGAATCCACCTGCCAATGCAGGGGACACGGGTTTGAGCCCTGGTCCGGGAAGATCCCACATGCTGTGGAGCAACTAAGCCCGTGCACCACAACTACTGAGCCTGCGCTCTAGAACCCGCGATCCACAACTGCTGAAGCCCACGCGCTTAGAGCCTGTGCTCTGCAACAAGAGAAGCCACCGCAATGAGAAGCCCCCACTCGCCGCAACTAGAGAAAGCCTCCGTGCAGCAATGCAGACCCAACACAGCCAAAAATTAATTAATTAATTAATTAAGAAAAAAAAAAAAAGGCAGCACCTGGGGGCTGGCAGACTGATGCACCAAGTCTTACATCACGTCTACTTAGTATCCTGCATGTCAGGGCCATGCTGGACCTGGGGCTGCCCACACAGAGTGGGGCCTGCATCACCCTTCCCAGGAGGGAGGGTGGAGGGAAACCCTGCATGACCTCTGAGGCCCTAAGATCCCTTGACTAAGGATGAGCTCAATTTGAAACAGTGGGTGACCAGAGCAGACATTTCATTCATCTATCAATGAGAATCCAGAACTGGAGGAGCAGAAAACAATGGCCTCGCTCAACCTTGACGCTAATCCTGACATGGACCCTAACCCTAAACTCTGATCCTGACCCTAAGCCCTGACCTAACCTTAGCCTAACCCGTACCCTAAACCTGTACCTTACCCTAACCCATGCTCTACCCGCATCCTACCTGTACCCCAATTCTCACCCATACCCTAACACCCACTCTAACACAGAACCCTAACACCCTGAGACCAAAACCATAAACCTTAACCAATAAGCCAAACCATAACCATAAGCAAACCATAAAATATATTCATTAACCATACCCATAAATAACTCATTAACCATAAAACTTAAACCATAACAGCAACCATAAACCATACACAGCCCCAACACTCACACCAGCCCCAGCCCTAATGCTAACCCTCCAAACCACTTACACCAAGCCAAGTCTAATCAGATTATACAAATACACCTTGAAAAAGAAAACTGGGGAATTCTCTGGTGGCCCAGTGGTTAGGACTCTGTACTTTCACTGCCAAGGGCTCGGGTTCGATCCCTGACTGGGGAACTAAGATCCCACAAGCCATGGGACGTGGCCAAAATAAATAAATAATTAGAATGAAATAAAACCACTATTTTAAAAAAGATTTTAAAAATAGAGGAAAAAAACAAGAAAACTACCCCAGTACAACTTACAAATATGAATGTAAAAATCTATCACACAATAATAGCAACATGAAACCAACAGAACTTTAAATGGATAATGCCATAAGCAAGTATCTCTACACCAGGAATTTCAGGTTGCTCAACATATTAAAAGTAAGCAATGTATTCAACCACAATAATGGTGTGAAGTAAAAACACATAACCATATCAATTCATGCAAAAAATCTACAATGAAAATCCAGTGTTATTTCATGAAAAACACTCAAGAAAGCAGGAATAAAAGGAAATCGGTTCAATATGGAAAAGAGTAGTACAAAAAGCCACAGCAAACATCGTGCTCAATGTTAAAGACTGAAAGATTTACTCCTGAAATCAGGAACAAGGCCAGGAAGCTGGCCTTCATCACCGTTACTCAATAGTGTACTGGAAGTTCTACCCAGAATCTTGAGGAAAGAAATAAAAGGCATCCATGGGTGAATGGAAAAATTAAAACCGTGTCTCTTCACAGAACATAGGTCACATCATCTCATATATAAAACTACCTATAATCAGCAAAGAAATTATTTGAGCTAATCAACTAATTAATAAGCAAAGTTATAGAACAAAATATCAATTCATGAAAATCTATCTTATATGCATACGCTGGCAAAAAATAATCTGCAAAAGAATTTATGAGAACAATTCCATTTGTAATAATGTCAACATCAATATTTAGGAGTATATTTAATCAAGGTACAAGACTTGTTTTTATGTATGTAAAGTTGTATGTTTGAAATTACTGGAAAGTCAATTACTTTTCAAAACATCATGTATGTCAATAGCATGCCAGAAAAGCAGAGAAAACATCAAACTTCCAGATAGAAGCCAAGCCTTACCCGGATCCAGTTCACCCAAAGTCCACATGTCATTTAGAGGCACCGTGGGAAGGTTATATTAGGAGCCGCTGTCCTCCGTGTTGTGGACGACCTGGATATGGTAGAAAGAGTGGGATTTTTGAATTCCAATTTTCCACTTCATGCCACAAAAACACTATTAGAACTAATAAATAAATTCAGTAAAGTTGCAAAATCAATACACAGAAATCAGTTGCATTTCTAAACACTAATAATGAACCATCAGAAAGAGAAAGAAAGCAACCCTATTTACAACTGCATCAAAAAGAACAAAATACCTGGGAATAAAGTCAACCAAGGAGGTGAAAGACCTGCACACTGAAAACTTTAAGACATTGATGAAGACATTGAAAAACACACCAATAAATGGAAAGATATCCTGTTCTCATGGAATGGAACAATTAATGTTGTTAAAATATCCATGCTACCCAAAGCAGTGGACACAGTGAATGCAATCCCTCCCAAAATTCCATGGTATTTTCCCCCCAAATAGAGCAACTCCTCCTAATATCTGTGGGGAACCACAAAGGACCCCAAATAGCCAAAGAAACCCTGAAAAAAGAGAACGGGCTGGAGGCATCTCCCTCCCTGACGTCACACTCTGCTGAGAAGCTACAGTCACCAAAACAGTGTGGAACTGGCTCAAAACGGGCACAGGGACCAGAGGAACAGGACAGAGAGACCAGAATTCAACCCCCATGGACGGGGTCGGTGAATTTATGACACAGGGACCAAGGACACACCAAGGAGCACGACACTCCCCACCATAAATGGTGCTGGGAAAACTGGACGCCCCATAACTCATGCTGGCTACCCTGCACACAAACCTGAACAAAAACCCAGCTTTCCACGCCAAGCCCTCCCTCGCTCACACGAAGACGGACCCCCTCAACGGTCAGTCGCCCACAGGAAGCTTCTCCCCACTTTTCCTCACCGTCTCTTCACCTTTTCCTCAGGCATCACCTGGGTCCTCAGGAAACCTAGTTCCCTAGTCAGCGTGGACGCAGCCCCACTTTGTCCTGAAGCCGAAACCCCAGCGAGTCCTAAGGAGACGGAGACCGAGCTCCTCTCAGCAGAGACACTGAGCCGGGCGTCCTACCGGAAGGCCTCCGCCCCCGCCCCCGCGCCTGAGGAGGCTCAACTGCTCTCAGCTGACCTCACAATCGAGTTCGCAGGGAACGAGCATGCGCTGTGGGTCAGAGAGGCGAACTCGGCGCCACCCTGTGGTCAGTGCAGGAAGTGCAGGCCGCGCCTCCCTCACAGGTCACTGGAGGCAGCGTGCCCTACTGACAGGACTGCTGAATCCATTAAACTGGACATTCAAACTCAAATGGAGTCTCTATCCCAAAAGCTTTCTAAAAGTAGTTAAGGAACAATTAATTGGAAACCATTTGGAATGAAGTGAATGTAGATGCAAACTTTACAACTTATACCAAATTCACTCAAAGTTATTCAGAGGCAAATTTGATTGTAGTTTCTAATTTATGTTTGGCTGCGTTGGGTCTTCGTTGCTGCATGTGGGCTTTCTCTAGTTGCGTCGAGCGGGGCTACTCTTCGTTGCGGTGCACGGGCTTCTCATGGCGGTGGCTTCTCTTGTGGGCGAGCATGGGCTCTAGGCGCGCAGGCTTCAGTAGTTGTGCCGCGCAGGCTTGGTTGCTCTGCGGCATGTGGGATCTTCCCGGACCAGGGCTCGAGCCCGTGTCCCCTGCATTGGCAGGCGGACTCTTAACCACTGCGTCACCAGGGAAGTCCCCACAGACAAATTTTAAACACAAACCTATTCAAGGGGCTTCCCTGGTGGCGCAGTGGTTGAGAATCTGCCTGCTAATGCAGGGGACACGGGTTCGAGCCCTGACCTGGGAAGATCCCACATGCCGCGGAGCAACTAGGCCCGTGAGCCACAACTATTGAGCCTGCACGTCTGGAGCCTGTGCTCCGCAACAAGAGAGGCCGCGGTAGTGAGAGGCCCGCGCACCGCGATGAAGAGTGGCCCCCGCTTGCCACAACTAGAGAAAGCCTTCACACAGAAACGAAGACCCAACACAGCCAAAAATAAATTAATTAATTAATCAATTAAACAAAAAAAGCTGTCTCTCAAATTTAACTTCCAGAATATATTCAGGAAAAACGCATACGGCCTTTTTGGCCAACCAAAGAAGCGGGCAATGCAAATCAACACTACAAAGAGGTATCACTTCGAATCAGAAAAAAGGACCATCCTCACAAAGGGTAAAAACCAGATATGCAGGACAAGGAGAGGAGAAAAGGGAGCCTTGTTACGCTGAAGGGGGGAATGTAAATTGCCAACGGCCACTCTGGAGAAGTGTGCTGTGTTTCCTAAAACATTTAAAAAACAGAGCTACAAAGCATAGGGCGCTTCCACTCATGGGCCTATATGTTGGAAAAACCAAAAATCCACAGGACGCAGGTACCCCGTTTACTGCTGCTATGTTTACAATAGCCTCGACTTGGGTACAACTTAATAGTCCTTGGAAGGAAAAAATGGTGAAAGAAAATTTGGTACTTAAGCACAACGGAATATTACTCAGCCCTGAAATCAATGAAATGAGGCCAGTTGCAGCAACTCAGGGGGACTTGTGTTTGGTCATTGAGAGTGAAATAAGTTAGACAGCAAGAGAAACTTATCATAAGATATCACTTATAAAGGGAATCTAAAAATCGCCAACCATGAACTGAATTACAAACCGAACACCATCACACATTTACAAAACACACTGATGGCTGCTTAAGGGGAAAAGTGTGGTGCGGTGATGCATAAACCAGGAGGTTGAAATTGGCACAGATACCGTTCCATACGCCAATAATGTAATCGCCAAGACATACTCATTGTTCAAGGAACTGGACTCAGCACACTCTATTCACAGAAAAAACATCTATCTGACTACTAGAAACTAGAAAAGAATTTATTGATGTCTCTCTGTAAGTGACTCAGGTGGATGTACAGCACCAAGAAACACAACATTGCAAATCAGCTACACCCCACTATAAAAATTAATTATAAAAAAAGAAAGACAGTGAGAGAGAGAGGAATTCTTACAAAATTCAATCAGGGGCTGTGATGCAACTGGACTGACCACATCTACACTCACAGCTGAATGGGACGTAAGGCTGGACACCCTAACCCTAAACTCTAACCCTAACCCAACCCTAACCCTACCTTAACCCTAACCCTAACCCAACACTAACCCTAACCCTAAACCTAACCCCTAACCCTAACCCAACCCTAAGCCTAACCCTAACCCCTAGCCCTAGCCCTAGCCCTAACCCTGACCCTAACCCCTAACCCTTAACCCCTAACCCTAACCAAGTTCACAAGTAAACTTCTCGCCCACCTGGAGAGAGTGATTTAATTTTAAAGAGTAAAGACACAATCAGCTCAGTAATTGGCCACGGGGATGGAGGGGCCAAGGCTAACTTGAGCTGGAGGAACGTGGGTGCCTGCCTGGATGCTCAGAGGCCAAGGGCTGTTCTGAGACCTGCTTGGACACCCGTGCAGATGGAACAAAGGATCCGTCCAGTCCCAAGAGGGCCCCACCAGCCCTCACGAACGCAACACCAGACTTCCCTGGTGGCGCAGTGGTTAAGAATCCACCTGCCAATGCAGGGGACACGGGTTTGAGCCCTGGTCCGGGAAGATCCCACATGCTGTGGAGCAACTAAGCCCGTGCACCACAACTACTGAGCCTGCGCTCTAGAACCCGCGAGCCACAACTGCTGAAGCCCACGCGCTTAGAGCCTGTGCTCTGCAACAAGAGAAGCCACCGCAATGAGAAGCCCCCACTCGCCGCAACTAGAGAAAGCCTCCGTGCAGCAATGCAGACCCAACACAGCCAAAAATTAATTAATTAATTAATTAAGAAAAAAAAAAAGGCAGCACCTGGGGGCTGGCAGACTGATGCACCAAGTCTTACATCACGTCTACTTAGTATCCTGCATGTCAGGGCCATGCTGGACCTGGGGCTGCCCACACAGAGTGGGGCCTGCATCACCCTTCCCAGGAGGGAGGGTGGAGGGAAACCCTGCATGACCTCTGAGGCCCTAAGAACCCTTGACTAAGGCTGAGCTCAATTTGAAACAGTGGGTGACCAGAGCAGACATTTCATTCATCTATCAATGAGAATCCAGAACTGGAGGAGCAGAAAACAATGGCCTCGCTCAACCTTGACGCTAATCCTGACATGGACCCTAACCCTAAACTCTGATCCTGACCCTAAGCCCTGACCTAACCTTAGCCTAACCCGTACCCTAAACCTGTACCTTACCCTAACCCATGCTCTACCCGCATCCTACCTGTACCCCAATTCTCACCCATACCCTAACACCCACTCTAACACAGAACCCTAACACCCTGAGACCAAAACCATAAACCTTAACCAATAAGCCAAACCATAACCATAAGCAAACCATAAACTATATTCATTAACCATACCCATAAATAACTCATTAAGCATAAAACTTAAACCATCACAGCAACCATAAACCATACACAGCCCCAACCCTCACACCAGCCCCAGCCCTAATGCTAACCCTCCAAACCACTTACACCAAGCCAAGTCTAATCAGATTATACAAATACATCTTGAAAAAGAAAACTGGGGAATTCTCTGGTGGCCCAGTGGTTAGGACTCTGTGCTTTCACTGCCAAGGGCTCGGCTTCGATCCCTGACTGGGGAACTAAGATCCCACAAGCCATGGGATGTGGCCAAAATAAATAAATAATTAGAATGAAATAAAACCACTATTTTAAAAAAGATTTTAAAAATAGAGGAAAAAAACAAGAAAACTACCCCAGTACAACTTACAAATATGAATGTAAAAATCTATCACACAATAATAGCAACATGAAACCAACAGAACTTTAAATGGATAATGCCATAAGCAAGTATCTCGACACCAGGAATTTCAGGTTGCTCAACATATTAAAAGTAAGCAATGTATTCAACTACAATAATGGTGTGAAGTAAAAACACATAACCATATCAATTCATGCAAAAAATCTACAATGAAAATCCAGTGTTATTTCATGAAAAACACTCAAGAAAGCAGGAATAAAAGGAAATTGGTTCAATATGGAAAAGAGTAGTACAAAAAGCCACAGCAAACATCGTGCTCAATGTTAAAGACTGAAAGATTTACTCCTGAAATCAGGAACAAGGCCAGGAAGCTGGCCTTCATCACCGTTACTCAATAGTGTACTGGAAGTTCTACCCAGAATCTTGAGGAAAGAAATAAAAGGCATCCATGGGTGAATGGAAAAATTAAAACCGTGTCTCTTCACAGAACATAGGTCACATCATCTCATATATAAAACTACCTATAATCAGCAAAGAAATTATTTGAGCTAATCAACTAATTAATAAGCAAAGTTATAGAACAAAATATCAATTCATGAAAATCTATCTTATATGCATACGCTGGCAAAAAATAATCTGCAAAAGAATTTATGAGAACAATTCCATTTGTAATAATGTCAACATCAATATTTAGGAGTATATTTAATCAAGGTACAAGACTTGTTTTTATGTATGTAAAGTTGTATGTTTGAAATTACTGGAAAGTCAATTACTTTTCAAAACATCATGTATGTCAATAGCATGCCAGAAAAGCAGAGAAAACATCAAACTTCCAGATAGAAGCCAAGCCTTACCCGGATCCAGTTCACCCAAAGTCCACATGTCATTTAGAGGCACCGTGGGAAGGTTATATTAGGAGCCGCTGTCCTCCGTGTTGTGGACGACCTGGATATGGTAGAAAGAGTGGGATTTTTGAATTCCAATTTTCCACTTCATGCCACAAAAACACTATTAGAACTAATAAATAAATTCAGTAAAGTTGCAAAATCAATACACAGAAATCAGTTGCATTTCTAAACACTAATAATGAACCATCAGAAAGAGAAAGAAAGCAACCCTATTTACAACTGCATCAAAAAGAACAAAATACCTGGGAATAAAGTCAACCAAGGAGGTGAAAGACCTGCACACTGAAAACTTTAAGACATTGATGAAGACATTGAAAAACACACCAATAAATGGAAAGATATCCTGTTCTCATGGAATGGAACAATTAATGTTGTTAAAATATCCATGCTACCCAAAGCAGTGGACACAGTGAATGCAATCCCTCCCAAAATTCCATGGTATTTTCCCCCCAAATAGAGCAACTCCTCCTAATATCTGTGGGGAACCACAAAGGACCCCAAATAGCCAAAGAAACCCTGAAAAAAGAGAACGGGCTGGAGGCATCTCCCTCCCTGACGTCACACTCTGCTGAGAAGCTACAGTCACCAAAACAGTGTGGAACTGGCTCAAAACGGGCACAGGGACCAGAGGAACAGGACAGAGAGACCAGAATTCAACCCCCACGGACGGGGTCGGTGAATTTATGACACAGGGACCAAGGACACACCAAGGAGCACGACACTCCCCACCATAAATGGTGCTGGGAAAACTGGACGCCCCATAACTCATGCTGGCTACCCTGCACACAAACCTGAACAAAAACCCAGCTTTCCACGCCAAGCCCTCCCTCGCTCACACGAAGACGGACCCCCTCAACGGTCAGTCGCCCACAGGAAGCTTCTCCCCACTTTTCCTCACCGTCTCTTCACCTTTTCCTCAGGCATCACCTGGGTCCTCAGGAAACCTAGTTCCCTAGTCAGCGTGGACGCAGCCCCACTTTGTCCTGAAGCCGAAACCCCAGCGAGTCCTAAGGAGACGGAGACCGAGCTCCTCTCAGCAGAGACACTGAGCCGGGCGTCCTACCGGAAGGCCTCCGCCCCCGCCCCCGCGCCTGAGGAGGCTCAACTGCTCTCAGCTGACCTCACAATCGAGTTCGCAGGGAACGAGCATGCGCTGTGGGTCAGAGAGGCGAACTCGGCGCCACCCTGTGGTCAGTGCAGGAAGTGCAGGCCGCGCCTCCCTCACAGGTCACTGGAGGCAGCGTGCCCTACTGACAGGACTGCTGAATCCATTAAACTGGACATTCAAACTCAAATGGAGTCTCTATCCCAAAAGCTTTCTAAAAGTAGTTAAGGAACAATTAATTGGAAACCATTTGGAATGAAGTGAATGTAGATGCAAACTTTACAACTTATACCAAATTCACTCAAAGTTATTCAGAGGCAAATTTGATTGTAGTTTCTAATTTATGTTTGGCTGCGTTGGGTCTTCGTTGCTGCATGTGGGCTTTCTCTAGTTGCGTCGAGCGGGGCTACTCTTCGTTGCGGTGCACGGGCTTCTCATGGCGGTGGCTTCTCTTGTGGGCGAGCATGGGCTCTAGGCGCGCAGGCTTCAGTAGTTGTGCCGCGCAGGCTTGGTTGCTCTGCGGCATGTGGGATCTTCCCGGACCAGGGCTCGAGCCCGTGTCCCCTGCATTGGCAGGCGGACTCTTAACCACTGCGTCACCAGGGAAGTCCCCACAGACAAATTTTAAATACAAACCTATTCAAGGGGCTTCCCTGGTGGCGCAGTGGTTGAGAATCTGCCTGCTAATGCAGGGGACACGGGTTCGAGCCCTGACCTGGGAAGATCCCACATGCCGCGGAGCAACTAGGCCCGTGAGCCACAACTATTGAGCCTGCACGTCTGGAGCCTGTGCTCCGCAACAAGAGAGGCCGCGGTAGTGAGAGGCCCGCGCACCGCGATGAAGAGTGGCCCCCGCTTGCCACAACTAGAGAAAGCCTTCACACAGAAACGAAGACCCAACACAGCCAAAAATAAATTAATTAATTAATCAATTAAACAAAAAAAGCTGTCTCTCAAATTTAACTTCCAGAATATATTCAGGAAAAACGCATACGCCCTTTTTGGCCAACCAAAGAAGCGGGCAATGCAAATCAACAGTACAAAGAGGTATCACTTCGAATCAGAAAAAAGGACCATCCTCACAAAGGGTAAAAACCAGATATGCAGGACAAGGAGAGGAGAAAAGGGAGCCTTGTTACGCTGAAGGGGGGAATGTAAATTGCCAACGGCCACTCTGGAGAAGTGTGCTGTGTTTCCTAAAACATCTAAAAAACAGAGCTACAAAGCATAGGGCGCTTCCACTCATGGGCCTATATGTTGGAAAAACCAAAAATCCACAGGACGCAGGCACCCCGTTTACTGCTGCTATGTTTACAACAGCCTCGACTTGGGTACAACTTAATAGTCCTTGGAAGGAAAAAATGGTGAAAGAAAATTTGGTACTTAAGCACAACGGAATATTACTCAGCCCTGAAATCAATGAAATGAGGCCAGTTGCAGCAACTCAGGGGGACTTGTGTTTGGTCATTGAGAGTGAAATAAGTTAGACAGCAAGAGAAACTTATCATAAGATATCACTTATAAAGGGAATCTAAAAATCGCCAACCATGAACTGAATTACAAACCGAACACCATCACACATTTACAAAACACACTGATGGCTGCTTAAGGGGAAAAGTGTGGTGCGGTGATGCATAAACCAGGAGGTTGAAATTGGCACAGATACCGTTCCATACGCCAATAATGTAATCGCCAAGACATACTCATTGTTCAAGGAACTGGACTCAGCACACTCTATTCACTGAAAAAACATCTATCTGACTACTAGAAACTAGAAAAGAATTTATTGATGTCTCTCTGTAAGTGACTCAGGTGGATGTACAGCACCAAGAAACACAACATTGCAAATCAGCTACACCCCACTATAAAAATTAATTATAAAAAAAGAAAGACAGTGAGAGAGAGAGGAATTCTTACAAAATTCAATCAGGGGCTGTGATGCAACTGGACTGACCACATCTACACTCACAGCTGAATGGGACGTAAGGCTGGACACCCTAACCCTAAACTCTAACCCTAACCCAACCCTAACCCTACCTTAACCCTAACCCTAACCCAACACTAACCCTAACCCTAAACCTAACCCCTAACCCTAACCCAACCCTAAGCCTAACCCTAACCCCTAGCCCTAGCCCTAGCCCTAACCCTGACCCTAACCCCTAACCCTTAACCCCTAACCCTAACCAAGTTCACAAGTAAACTTCTCGCCCACCTGGAGAGAGTGATTTAATTTTAAAGAGTAAAGACACAATCAGCTCAGTAATTGGCCACGGGGATGGAGGGGCCAAGGCTAACTTGAGCTGGAGGAACGTGGGTGCCTGCCTGGATGCTCAGAGGCCAAGGGCTGTTCTGAGACCTGCTTGGACACCCGTGCAGATGGAACAAAGGATCCGTCCAGTCCCAAGAGGGCCCCACCAGCCCTCACGAACGCAACACCAGACTTCCCTGGTGGCGCAGTGGTTAAGAATCCACCTGCCAATGCAGGGGACACGGGTTTGAGCCCTGGTCCGGGAAGATCCCACATGCTGTGGAGCAACTAAGCCCGTGCACCACAACTACTGAGCCTGCGCTCTAGAACCCGCGAGCCACAACTGCTGAAGCCCACGCGCTTAGAGCCTGTGCTCTGCAACAAGAGAAGCCACCGCAATGAGAAGCCCCCACTCGCCGCAACTAGAGAAAGCCTCCGTGCAGCAATGCAGACCCAACACAGCCAAAAATTAATTAATTAATTAATTAAGAAAAAAAAAAAGGCAGCACCTGGGGGCTGGCAGACTGATGCACCAAGTCTTACATCACGTCTACTTAGTATCCTGCATGTCAGGGCCATGCTGGACCTGGGGCTGCCCACACAGAGTGGGGCCTGCATCACCCTTCCCAGGAGGGAGGGTGGAGGGAAACCCTGCATGACCTCTGAGGCCCTAAGAACCCTTGACTAAGGCTGAGCTCAATTTGAAACAGTGGGTGACCAGAGCAGACATTTCATTCATCTATCAATGAGAATCCAGAACTGGAGGAGCAGAAAACAATGGCCTCGCTCAACCTTGACGCTAATCCTGACATGGACCCTAACCCTAAACTCTGATCCTGACCCTAAGCCCTGACCTAACCTTAGCCTAACCCGTACCCTAAACCTGTACCTTACCCTAACCCATGCTCTACCCGCATCCTACCTGTACCCCAATTCTCACCCATACCCTAACACCCACTCTAACACAGAACCCTAACACCCTGAGACCAAAACCATAAACCTTAACCAATAAGCCAAACCATAACCATAAGCAAACCATAAACTATATTCATTAACCATACCCATAAATAACTCATTAAGCATAAAACTTAAACCATCACAGCAACCATAAACCATACACAGCCCCAACCCTCACACCAGCCCCAGCCCTAATGCTAACCCTCCAAATCACTTACACCAAGCCAAGTCTAATCAGATTATACAAATACATCTTGAAAAAGAAAACTGGGGAATTCTCTGGTGGCCCAGTGGTTAGGACTCTGTGCTTTCACTGCCAAGGGCTCGGCTTCGATCCCTGACTGGGGAACTAAGATCCCACAAGCCATGGGATGTGGCCAAAATAAATAAATAATTAGAATGAAATAAAACCACTATTTTAAAAAAGATTTTAAAAATAGAGGAAAAAAACAAGAAAACTACCCCAGTACAACTTACAAATATGAATGTAAAAATCTATCACACAATAATAGCAACATGAAACCAACAGAACTTTAAATGGATAATGCCATAAGCAAGTATCTCGACACCAGGAATTTCAGGTTGCTCAACATATTAAAAGTAAGCAATGTATTCAACTACAATAATGGTGTGAAGTAAAAACACATAACCATATCAATTCATGCAAAAAATCTACAATGAAAATCCAGTGTTATTTCATGAAAAACACTCAAGAAAGCAGGAATAAAAGGAAATTGGTTCAATATGGAAAAGAGTAGTACAAAAAGCCACAGCAAACATCGTGCTCAATGTTAAAGACTGAAAGATTTACTCCTGAAATCAGGAACAAGGCCAGGAAGCTGGCCTTCATCACCGTTACTCAATAGTGTACTGGAAGTTCTACCCAGAATCTTGAGGAAAGAAATAAAAGGCATCCATGGGTGAATGGAAAAATTAAAACCGTGTCTCTTCACAGAACATAGGTCACATCATCTCATATATAAAACTACCTATAATCAGCAAAGAAATTATTTGAGCTAATCAACTAATTAATAAGCAAAGTTATAGAACAAAATATCAATTCATGAAAATCTATCTTATATGCATACGCTGGCAAAAAATAATCTGCAAAAGAATTTATGAGAACAATTCCATTTGTAATAATGTCAACATCAATATTTAGGAGTATATTTAATCAAGGTACAAGACTTGTTTTTATGTATGTAAAGTTGTATGTTTGAAATTACTGGAAAGTCAATTACTTTTCAAAACATCATGTATGTCAATAGCATGCCAGAAAAGCAGAGAAAACATCAAACTTCCAGATAGAAGCCAAGCCTTACCCGGATCCAGTTCACCCAAAGTCCACATGTCATTTAGAGGCACCGTGGGAAGGTTATATTAGGAGCCGCTGTCCTCCGTGTTGTGGACGACCTGGATATGGTAGAAAGAGTGGGATTTTTGAATTCCAATTTTCCACTTCATGCCACAAAAACACTATTAGAACTAATAAATAAATTCAGTAAAGTTGCAAAATCAATACACAGAAATCAGTTGCATTTCTAAACACTAATAATGAACCATCAGAAAGAGAAAGAAAGCAACCCTATTTACAACTGCATCAAAAAGAACAAAATACCTGGGAATAAAGTCAACCAAGGAGGTGAAAGACCTGCACACTGAAAACTTTAAGACATTGATGAAGACATTGAAAAACACACCAATAAATGGAAAGATATCCTGTTCTCATGGAATGGAACAATTAATGTTGTTAAAATATCCATGCTACCCAAAGCAGTGGACACAGTGAATGCAATCCCTCCCAAAATTCCATGGTATTTTCCCCCCAAATAGAGCAACTCCTCCTAATATCTGTGGGGAACCACAAAGGACCCCAAATAGCCAAAGAAACCCTGAAAAAAGAGAACGGGCTGGAGGCATCTCCCTCCCTGACGTCACACTCTGCTGAGAAGCTACAGTCACCAAAACAGTGTGGAACTGGCTCAAAACGGGCACAGGGACCAGAGGAACAGGACAGAGAGACCAGAATTCAACCCCCACGGACGGGGTCGGTGAATTTATGACACAGGGACCAAGGACACACCAAGGAGCACGACACTCCCCACCATAAATGGTGCTGGGAAAACTGGACGCCCCATAACTCATGCTGGCTACCCTGCACACAAACCTGAACAAAAACCCAGCTTTCCACGCCAAGCCCTCCCTCGCTCACACGAAGACGGACCCCCTCAACGGTCAGTCGCCCACAGGAAGCTTCTCCCCACTTTTCCTCACCGTCTCTTCACCTTTTCCTCAGGCATCACCTGGGTCCTCAGGAAACCTAGTTCCCTAGTCAGCGTGGACGCAGCCCCACTTTGTCCTGAAGCCGAAACCCCAGCGAGTCCTAAGGAGACGGAGACCGAGCTCCTCTCAGCAGAGACACTGAGCCGGGCGTCCTACCGGAAGGCCTCCGCCCCCGCCCCCGCGCCTGAGGAGGCTCAACTGCTCTCAGCTGACCTCACAATCGAGTTCGCAGGGAACGAGCATGCGCTGTGGGTCAGAGAGGCGAACTCGGCGCCACCCTGTGGTCAGTGCAGGAAGTGCAGGCCGCGCCTCCCTCACAGGTCACTGGAGGCAGCGTGCCCTACTGACAGGACTGCTGAATCCATTAAACTGGACATTCAAACTCAAATGGAGTCTCTATCCCAAAAGCTTTCTAAAAGTAGTTAAGGAACAATTAATTGGAAACCATTTGGAATGAAGTGAATGTAGATGCAAACTTTACAACTTATACCAAATTCACTCAAAGTTATTCAGAGGCAAATTTGATTGTAGTTTCTAATTTATGTTTGGCTGCGTTGGGTCTTCGTTGCTGCATGTGGGCTTTCTCTAGTTGCGTCGAGCGGGGCTACTCTTCGTTGCGGTGCACGGGCTTCTCATGGCGGTGGCTTCTCTTGTGGGCGAGCATGGGCTCTAGGCGCGCAGGCTTCAGTAGTTGTGCCGCGCAGGCTTGGTTGCTCTGCGGCATGTGGGATCTTCCCGGACCAGGGCTCGAGCCCGTGTCCCCTGCATTGGCAGGCGGACTCTTAACCACTGCGTCACCAGGGAAGTCCCCACAGACAAATTTTAAATACAAACCTATTCAAGGGGCTTCCCTGGTGGCGCAGTGGTTGAGAATCTGCCTGCTAATGCAGGGGACACGGGTTCGAGCCCTGACCTGGGAAGATCCCACATGCCGCGGAGCAACTAGGCCCGTGAGCCACAACTATTGAGCCTGCACGTCTGGAGCCTGTGCTCCGCAACAAGAGAGGCCGCGGTAGTGAGAGGCCCGCGCACCGCGATGAAGAGTGGCCCCCGCTTGCCACAACTAGAGAAAGCCTTCACACAGAAACGAAGACCCAACACAGCCAAAAATAAATTAATTAATTAATCAATTAAACAAAAAAAGCTGTCTCTCAAATTTAACTTCCAGAATATATTCAGGAAAAACGCATACGCCCTTTTTGGCCAACCAAAGAAGCGGGCAATGCAAATCAACAGTACAAAGAGGTATCACTTCGAATCAGAAAAAAGGACCATCCTCACAAAGGGTAAAAACCAGATATGCAGGACAAGGAGAGGAGAAAAGGGAGCCTTGTTACGCTGAAGGGGGGAATGTAAATTGCCAACGGCCACTCTGGAGAAGTGTGCTGTGTTTCCTAAAACATCTAAAAAACAGAGCTACAAAGCATAGGGCGCTTCCACTCATGGGCCTATATGTTGGAAAAACCAAAAATCCACAGGACGCAGGCACCCCGTTTACTGCTGCTATGTTTACAACAGCCTCGACTTGGGTACAACTTAATAGTCCTTGGAAGGAAAAAATGGTGAAAGAAAATTTGGTACTTAAGCACAACGGAATATTACTCAGCCCTGAAATCAATGAAATGAGGCCAGTTGCAGCAACTCAGGGGGACTTGTGTTTGGTCATTGAGAGTGAAATAAGTTAGACAGCAAGAGAAACTTATCATAAGATATCACTTATAAAGGGAATCTAAAAATCGCCAACCATGAACTGAATTACAAACCGAACACCATCACACATTTACAAAACACACTGATGGCTGCTTAAGGGGAAAAGTGTGGTGCGGTGATGCATAAACCAGGAGGTTGAAATTGGCACAGATACCGTTCCATACGCCAATAATGTAATCGCCAAGACATACTCATTGTTCAAGGAACTGGACTCAGCACACTCTATTCACTGAAAAAACATCTATCTGACTACTAGAAACTAGAAAAGAATTTATTGATGTCTCTCTGTAAGTGACTCAGGTGGATGTACAGCACCAAGAAACACAACATTGCAAATCAGCTACACCCCACTATAAAAATTAATTATAAAAAAAGAAAGACAGTGAGAGAGAGAGGAATTCTTACAAAATTCAATCAGGGGCTGTGATGCAACTGGACTGACCACATCTACACTCACAGCTGAATGGGACGTAAGGCTGGACACCCTAACCCTAAACTCTAACCCTAACCCAACCCTAACCCTACCTTAACCCTAACCCTAACCCAACACTAACCCTAACCCTAAACCTAACCCCTAACCCTAACCCAACCCTAAGCCTAACCCTAACCCCTAGCCCTAGCCCTAGCCCTAACCCTGACCCTAACCCCTAACCCTTAACCCCTAACCCTAACCAAGTTCACAAGTAAACTTCTCGCCCACCTGGAGAGAGTGATTTAATTTTAAAGAGTAAAGACACAATCAGCTCAGTAATTGGCCACGGGGATGGAGGGGCCAAGGCTAACTTGAGCTGGAGGAACGTGGGTGCCTGCCTGGATGCTCAGAGGCCAAGGGCTGTTCTGAGACCTGCTTGGACACCCGTGCAGATGGAACAAAGGATCCGTCCAGTCCCAAGAGGGCCCCACCAGCCCTCACGAACGCAACACCAGACTTCCCTGGTGGCGCAGTGGTTAAGAATCCACCTGCCAATGCAGGGGACACGGGTTTGAGCCCTGGTCCGGGAAGATCCCACATGCTGTGGAGCAACTAAGCCCGTGCACCACAACTACTGAGCCTGCGCTCTAGAACCCGCGAGCCACAACTGCTGAAGCCCACGCGCTTAGAGCCTGTGCTCTGCAACAAGAGAAGCCACCGCAATGAGAAGCCCCCACTCGCCGCAACTAGAGAAAGCCTCCGTGCAGCAATGCAGACCCAACACAGCCAAAAATTAATTAATTAATTAATTAAGAAAAAAAAAAAAAGGCAGCACCTGGGGGCTGGCAGACTGATGCACCAAGTCTTACATCACGTCTACTTAGTATCCTGCATGTCAGGGCCATGCTGGACCTGGGGCTGCCCACACAGAGTGGGGCCTGCATCACCCTTCCCAGGAGGGAGGGTGGAGGGAAACCCTGCATGACCTCTGAGGCCCTAAGAACCCTTGACTAAGGCTGAGCTCAATTTGAAACAGTGGGTGACCACAGCAGACATTTCATTCATCTATCAATGAGAATCCAGAACTGGAGGAGCAGAAAACAATGGCCTCGCTCAACCTTGACGCTAATCCTGACATGGACCCTAACCCTAAACTCTGATCCTGACCCTAAGCCCTGACCTAACCTTAGCCTAACCCGTACCCTAAGCCTGTACCTTACCCTAACCCATGCTCTACCCGCATCCTACCTGTACCCCAATTCTCACCCATACCCTAACACCCACTCTAACACAGAACCCTAACACCCTGAGACCAAAACCATAAACCTTAACCAATAAGCCAAACCATAACCATAAGCAAACCATAAAATATATTCATTAACCATACCCATAAATAACTCATTAAGCATAAAACTTAAACCATAACAGCAACCATAAACCATACACAGCCCCAACCCTCACACCAGCCCCAGCCCTAATGCTAACCCTCCAAACCACTTACACCAAGCCAAGTCTAATCAGATTATACAAATACATCTTGAAAAAGAAAACTGGGGAATTCTCTGGTGGCCCAGTGGTTAGGACTCTGTGCTTTCACTGCCAAGGGCTCGGCTTCGATCCCTGACTGGGGAACTAAGATCCCACAAGCCATGGGACGTGGCCAAAATAAATAAATAATTAGAATGAAATAAAACCACTATTTTAAAAAAGATTTTAAAAATAGAGGAAAAAAACAAGAAAACTACCCCAGTACAACTTACAAATATGAATGTAAAAATCTATCACACAATAATAGCAACATGAAACCAACAGAACTTTAAATGGATAATGCCATAAGCAAGTATCTCGACACCAGGAATTTCAGGTTGCTCAACATATTAAAAGTAAGCAATGTATTCAACCACAATAATGGTGTGAAGTAAAAACACATAACCATATCAATTCATGCAAAAAATCTACAATGAAAATCCAGTGTTATTTCATGAAAAACACTCAAGAAAGCAGGAATAAAAGGAAATTGGTTCAATATGGAAAAGAGTAGTACAAAAAGCCACAGCAAACATCGTGCTCAATGTTAAAGACTGAAAGATTTACTCCTGAAATCAGGAACAAGGCCAGGAAGCTGGCCTTCATCACCGTTACTCAATAGTGTACTGGAAGTTCTACCCAGAATCTTGAGGAAAGAAATAAAAGGCATCCATGGGTGAATGGAAAAATTAAAACCGTGTCTCTTCACAGAACATAGATCACATCATCTTATATATAAAACTACCTATAATCAGCAAAGAAATTATTTGAGCTAATCAACTAATTAATAAGCAAAGTTATAGAACAAAATATCAATTCATGAAAATCTATCTTATATGCATACGCTGGCAAAAAATAATCTGAAAAAGAATTTATGAGAACAATTCCATTTGTAATAATGTCAACATCAATATTTAGGAGTATATTTAATCAAGGTACAAGACTTGTTTTTATGTATGTAAAGTTGTATGTTTGAAATTACTGGAAAGTCAATTACTTTTCAAAACATCATGTATGTCAATAGCATGCCAGAAAAGCAGAGAAAACATCAAACTTCCAGATAGAAGCCAAGCCTTACCCAGATCCAGTTCACCCAAAGTCCACATGTCATTTAGAGGCACCGTGGGAAGGTTATATTAGGAGCCGCTGTCCTCCGTGTTGTGGACGACCTGGATATGGTAGAAACAGTGGGATTTTTGAATTCCAATTTTCCACTTCATGCCACAAAAACACTATTAGAACTAATAAATAAATTCAGTAAAGTTGCAAAATCAATACACAGAAATCAGTTGCATTTCTAAACACTAATAATGAACCATCAGAAAGAGAAAGAAAGCAACCCTATTTACAACTGCATCAAAAAGAACAAAATACCTGGGAATAAAGTCAACCAAGGAGGTGAAAGACCTGCACACTGAAAACTTTAAGACATTGATGAAGACATTGAAAAACACACCAATAAATGGAAAGATATCCTGTTCTCATGGAATGGAACAATTAATGTTGTTAAAATATCCATGCTACCCAAAGCAGTGGACACAGTGAATGCAATCCCTCCCAAAATTCCATGGTATTTTCCCCCCAAATAGAGCAAATCCTCCTAATATCTGTGGGGAACCACAAAGGACCCCAAATAGCCAACGAAACCCTGAAAAAAGAGAACGGGCTGGAGGCATCTCCCTCCCTGACGTCACACTCTGCTGAGAAGCTACAGTCACCAAAACAGTGTGGAACTGGCTCAAAACGGGCACAGGGACCAGAGGAACAGGACAGAGAGACCAGAATTCAACCCCCACGGACGGGGTCGGTGAATTTATGACACAGGGACCAAGGACACACCAAGGAGCACGACACTCCCCACCATAAATGGTGCTGGGAAAACTGGACGCCCCATAACTCATGCTGGCTACCCTGCACACAAACCTGAACAAAAACCCAGCTTTCCACGCCAAGCCCTCCCTCGCTCACACGAAGACGGACCCCCTCAACGGTCAGTCGCCCACAGGAAGCTTCTCCCCACTTTTCCTCACCGTCTCTTCACCTTTTCCTCAGGCATCACCTGGGTCCTCAGGAAACCTAGTTCCCTAGTCAGCGTGGACGCAGCCCCACTTTGTCCTGAAGCCGAAACCCCAGCGAGTCCTAAGGAGACGGAGACCGAGCTCCTCTCAGCAGAGACACTGAGCCGGGCGTCCTACTGGAAGGCCTCCGCCCCCGCCCCCGCGCCTGAGGAGGCTCAACTGCTCTCAGCTGACCTCACAATCGAGTTCGCAGGGAACGAGCATGCGCTGTGGGTCAGAGAGGCGAACTCGGCGCCACCCTGTGGTCAGTGCAGGAAGTGCAGGCCGCGCCTCCCTCACAGGTCACTGGAGGCAGCGTGCCCTACTGACAGGACTGCTGAATCCATTAAACTGGACATTCAAACTAAAATGGAGTCTCTATCCCAAAAGCTTTCTAAAAGTAGTTAAGGAACAATTAATTGGAAACCATTTGGAATGAAGTGAATGTAGATGCAAACTTTACAACTTATACCAAATTCACTCAAAGTTATTCAGAGGCAAATTTGATTGTAGTTTCTAATTTATGTTTGGCTGCGTTGGGTCTTCGTTGCTGCATGTGGGCTTTCTCTAGTTGCGTCGAGCGGGGCTACTCTTCGTTGCGGTGCACGGGCTTCTCATGGCGGTGGCTTCTCTTGTGGGCGAGCATGGGCTCTAGGCGCGCAGGCTTCAGTAGTTGTGCCGCGCAGGCTTGGTTGCTCTGCGGCATGTGGGATCTTCCCGGACCAGGGCTCGAGCCCGTGTCCCCTGCATTGGCAGGTGGACTCTTAACCACTGCGTCACCAGGGAAGTCCCCACAGACAAATTTTAAATACAAACCTATTCAAGGGGCTTCCCTGGTGGCGCAGTGGTTGAGAATCTGCCTGCTAATGCAGGGGACACGGGTTCGAGCCCTGACCTGGGAAGATCCCACATGCCGCGGAGCAACTAGGCCCGTGAGCCACAACTATTGAGCCTGCACGTCTGGAGCCTGTGCTCCGCAACAAGAGAGGCCGCGGTAGTGAGAGGCCCGCGCACCGCGATGAAGAGTGGCCCCCGCTTGCCACAACTAGAGAAAGCCTTCACACAGAAACAAAGACCCAACACAGCCAAAAATAAATTAATTAATTAATCAATTAAACAAAAAAAGCTGTCTCTCAAATTTAACTTCCAGAATATATTCAGGAAAAACGCATACGCCCTTTTTGGCCAACCAAAGAAGCGGGCAATGCAAATCAACACTACAAAGAGGTATCACTTGGAATCAGAAAAAAGGACCATCCTCACAAAGGGTAAAAACCAGATATGCAGGACAAGGAGAGGAGAAAAGGGAGCCTTGTTACGCTGAAGGGGGGAATGTAAATTGCCAACGGCCACTCTGGAGAAGTGTGCTGTGTTTCCTAAAACATCTAAAAAACAGAGCTACAAAGCATAGGGCGCTTCCACTCATGGGCCTATATGTTGGAAAAACCAAAAATCCACAGGACGCAGGCACCCCGTTTACTGCTGCTATGTTTACAACAGCCTCGACTTGGGTACAACTTAATAGTCCTTGGAAGGAAAAAATGGTGAAAGAAAATTTGGTACTTAAGCACAACGGAATATTACTCAGCCCTGAAATCAATGAAATGAGGCCAGTTGCAGCAACTCAGGGGGACTTGTGTTTGGTCATTGAGAGTGAAATAAGTTAGACAGCAAGAGAAACTTATCATAAGATATCACTTATAAAGGGAATCTAAAAATCGCCAACCATGAACTGAATTACAAACCGAACACCATCACACATTTACAAAACACACTGATGGCTGCTTAAGGGGAAAAGTGTGGTGCAGTGATGCATAAACCAGGAGGTTGAAATTGGCACAGATACCGTTCCATACGCCAATAATGTAATCGCCAAGACATACTCATTGTTCAAGGAACTGGACTCAGCACACTCTATTCACAGAAAAAACATCTATCTGACTACTAGAAACTAGAAAAGAATTTATTGATGTCTCTCTGTAAGTGACTCAGGTGGATATACAGCACCAAGAAACACAACATTGCAAATCAGCTACACCCCACTATAAAAATTAATTATAAAAAAAGAAAGACAGTGAGAGAGAGAGGAATTCTTACAAAATTCAATCAGGGGCTGTGATGCAACTGGACTGACCACATCTACACTCACAGCTGAATGGGACGTAAGGCTGGACACCCTAACCCTAAACCCTAACCCTAACCCAACCCTAACCCTACCTTAACCCTAACCCTAACCCTAAACCTAACCCCTAACCCTAACCCAACCCTAAGCCTAACCCTAACCCCTAGCCCTAGCCCTAGCCCTAACCCTGACCCTAACCCCTAACCCTTAACCCCTAACCCCTAACCCTAACCAAGTTCACAAGTAAACTTCTCGCCCACCTGGAGAGAGTGATTTAATTTTAAAGAGTAAAGACACAATCAGCTCAGTAATTGGCCACGGGGATGGAGGGGCCAAGGCTAACCTGAGCTGGAGGAACGTGGGTGCCTGCCTGGATGCTCAGAGGCCAAGGGCTGTTCTGAGACCTGCTTGGACACCCGTGCAGATGGAACAAAGGATCCGTCCAGTCCCAAGAGGGCCCCACCAGCCCTCACGAACGCAACACCAGACTTCCCTGGTGGCGCAGTGGTTAAGAATCCACCTGCCAATGCAGGGGACACGGGTTTGAGCCCTGGTCCGGGAAGATCCCACATGCTGTGGAGCAACTAAGCCCGTGCACCACAACTACTGAGCCTGCGCTCTAGAACCCGCGAGCCACAACTGCTGAAGCCCACGCGCTTAGAGCCTGTGCTCTGCAACAAGAGAAGCCACCGCAATGAGAAGCCCCCACTCGCCGCAACTAGAGAAAGCCTCCGTGCAGCAATGCAGACCCAACACAGCCAAAAATTAATTAATTAATTAATTAAGAAAAAAAAAAAAAGGCAGCACCTGGGGGCTGGCAGACTGATGCACCAAGTCTTACATCACGTCTACTTAGTATCCTGCATGTCAGGGCCATGCTGGACCTGGGGCTGCCCACACAGAGTGGGGCCTGCATCACCCTTCCCAGGAGGGAGGGTGGAGGGAAACCCTGCATGACCTCTGAGGCCCTAAGAACCCTTGACTAAGGCTGAGCTCAATTTGAAACAGTGGGTGACCACAGCAGACATTTCATTCATCTATCAATGAGAATCCAGAACTGGAGGAGCAGAAAACAATGGCCTCGCTCAACCTTGACGCTAATCCTGACATGGACCCTAACCCTAAACTCTGATCCTGACCCTAAGCCCTGACCTAACCTTAGCCTAACCCGTACCCTAAGCCTGTACCTTACCCTAACCCATGCTCTACCCGCATCCTACCTGTACCCCAATTCTCACCCATACCCTAACACCCACTCTAACACAGAACCCTAACACCCTGAGACCAAAACCATAAACCTTAACCAATAAGCCAAACCATAACCATAAGCAAACCATAAAATATATTCATTAACCATACCCATAAATAACTCATTAAGCATAAAACTTAAACCATAACAGCAACCATAAACCATACACAGCCCCAACCCTCACACCAGCCCCAGCCCTAATGCTAACCCTCCAAACCACTTACACCAAGCCAAGTCTAATCAGATTATACAAATACATCTTGAAAAAGAAAACTGGGGAATTCTCTGGTGGCCCAGTGGTTAGGACTCTGTGCTTTCACTGCCAAGGGCTCGGCTTCGATCCCTGACTGGGGAACTAAGATCCCACAAGCCATGGGACGTGGCCAAAATAAATAAATAATTAGAATGAAATAAAACCACTATTTTAAAAAAGATTTTAAAAATAGAGGAAAAAAACAAGAAAACTACCCCAGTACAACTTACAAATATGAATGTAAAAATCTATCACACAATAATAGCAACATGAAACCAACAGAACTTTAAATGGATAATGCCATAAGCAAGTATCTCGACACCAGGAATTTCAGGTTGCTCAACATATTAAAAGTAAGCAATGTATTCAACCACAATAATGGTGTGAAGTAAAAACACATAACCATATCAATTCATGCAAAAAATCTACAATGAAAATCCAGTGTTATTTCATGAAAAACACTCAAGAAAGCAGGAATAAAAGGAAATTGGTTCAATATGGAAAAGAGTAGTACAAAAAGCCACAGCAAACATCGTGCTCAATGTTAAAGACTGAAAGATTTACTCCTGAAATCAGGAACAAGGCCAGGAAGCTGGCCTTCATCACCGTTACTCAATAGTGTACTGGAAGTTCTACCCAGAATCTTGAGGAAAGAAATAAAAGGCATCCATGGGTGAATGGAAAAATTAAAACCGTGTCTCTTCACAGAACATAGATCACATCATCTTATATATAAAACTACCTATAATCAGCAAAGAAATTATTTGAGCTAATCAACTAATTAATAAGCAAAGTTATAGAACAAAATATCAATTCATGAAAATCTATCTTATATGCATACGCTGGCAAAAAATAATCTGAAAAAGAATTTATGAGAACAATTCCATTTGTAATAATGTCAACATCAATATTTAGGAGTATATTTAATCAAGGTACAAGACTTGTTTTTATGTATGTAAAGTTGTATGTTTGAAATTACTGGAAAGTCAATTACTTTTCAAAACATCATGTATGTCAATAGCATGCCAGAAAAGCAGAGAAAACATCAAACTTCCAGATAGAAGCCAAGCCTTACCCAGATCCAGTTCACCCAAAGTCCACATGTCATTTAGAGGCACCGTGGGAAGGTTATATTAGGAGCCGCTGTCCTCCGTGTTGTGGACGACCTGGATATGGTAGAAACAGTGGGATTTTTGAATTCCAATTTTCCACTTCATGCCACAAAAACACTATTAGAACTAATAAATAAATTCAGTAAAGTTGCAAAATCAATACACAGAAATCAGTTGCATTTCTAAACACTAATAATGAACCATCAGAAAGAGAAAGAAAGCAACCCTATTTACAACTGCATCAAAAAGAACAAAATACCTGGGAATAAAGTCAACCAAGGAGGTGAAAGACCTGCACACTGAAAACTTTAAGACATTGATGAAGACATTGAAAAACACACCAATAAATGGAAAGATATCCTGTTCTCATGGAATGGAACAATTAATGTTGTTAAAATATCCATGCTACCCAAAGCAGTGGACACAGTGAATGCAATCCCTCCCAAAATTCCATGGTATTTTCCCCCCAAATAGAGCAAATCCTCCTAATATCTGTGGGGAACCACAAAGGACCCCAAATAGCCAACGAAACCCTGAAAAAAGAGAACGGGCTGGAGGCATCTCCCTCCCTGACGTCACACTCTGCTGAGAAGCTACAGTCACCAAAACAGTGTGGAACTGGCTCAAAACGGGCACAGGGACCAGAGGAACAGGACAGAGAGACCAGAATTCAACCCCCACGGACGGGGTCGGTGAATTTATGACACAGGGACCAAGGACACACCAAGGAGCACGACACTCCCCACCATAAATGGTGCTGGGAAAACTGGACGCCCCATAACTCATGCTGGCTACCCTGCACACAAACCTGAACAAAAACCCAGCTTTCCACGCCAAGCCCTCCCTCGCTCACACGAAGACGGACCCCCTCAACGGTCAGTCGCCCACAGGAAGCTTCTCCCCACTTTTCCTCACCGTCTCTTCACCTTTTCCTCAGGCATCACCTGGGTCCTCAGGAAACCTAGTTCCCTAGTCAGCGTGGACGCAGCCCCACTTTGTCCTGAAGCCGAAACCCCAGCGAGTCCTAAGGAGACGGAGACCGAGCTCCTCTCAGCAGAGACACTGAGCCGGGCGTCCTACTGGAAGGCCTCCGCCCCCGCCCCCGCGCCTGAGGAGGCTCAACTGCTCTCAGCTGACCTCACAATCGAGTTCGCAGGGAACGAGCATGCGCTGTGGGTCAGAGAGGCGAACTCGGCGCCACCCTGTGGTCAGTGCAGGAAGTGCAGGCCGCGCCTCCCTCACAGGTCACTGGAGGCAGCGTGCCCTACTGACAGGACTGCTGAATCCATTAAACTGGACATTCAAACTAAAATGGAGTCTCTATCCCAAAAGCTTTCTAAAAGTAGTTAAGGAACAATTAATTGGAAACCATTTGGAATGAAGTGAATGTAGATGCAAACTTTACAACTTATACCAAATTCACTCAAAGTTATTCAGAGGCAAATTTGATTGTAGTTTCTAATTTATGTTTGGCTGCGTTGGGTCTTCGTTGCTGCATGTGGGCTTTCTCTAGTTGCGTCGAGCGGGGCTACTCTTCGTTGCGGTGCACGGGCTTCTCATGGCGGTGGCTTCTCTTGTGGGCGAGCATGGGCTCTAGGCGCGCAGGCTTCAGTAGTTGTGCCGCGCAGGCTTGGTTGCTCTGCGGCATGTGGGATCTTCCCGGACCAGGGCTCGAGCCCGTGTCCCCTGCATTGGCAGGTGGACTCTTAACCACTGCGTCACCAGGGAAGTCCCCACAGACAAATTTTAAATACAAACCTATTCAAGGGGCTTCCCTGGTGGCGCAGTGGTTGAGAATCTGCCTGCTAATGCAGGGGACACGGGTTCGAGCCCTGACCTGGGAAGATCCCACATGCCGCGGAGCAACTAGGCCCGTGAGCCACAACTATTGAGCCTGCACGTCTGGAGCCTGTGCTCCGCAACAAGAGAGGCCGCGGTAGTGAGAGGCCCGCGCACCGCGATGAAGAGTGGCCCCCGCTTGCCACAACTAGAGAAAGCCTTCACACAGAAACAAAGACCCAACACAGCCAAAAATAAATTAATTAATTAATCAATTAAACAAAAAAAGCTGTCTCTCAAATTTAACTTCCAGAATATATTCAGGAAAAACGCATACGCCCTTTTTGGCCAACCAAAGAAGCGGGCAATGCAAATCAACACTACAAAGAGGTATCACTTGGAATCAGAAAAAAGGACCATCCTCACAAAGGGTAAAAACCAGATATGCAGGACAAGGAGAGGAGAAAAGGGAGCCTTGTTACGCTGAAGGGGGGAATGTAAATTGCCAACGGCCACTCTGGAGAAGTGTGCTGTGTTTCCTAAAACATCTAAAAAACAGAGCTACAAAGCATAGGGCGCTTCCACTCATGGGCCTATATGTTGGAAAAACCAAAAATCCACAGGACGCAGGCACCCCGTTTACTGCTGCTATGTTTACAACAGCCTCGACTTGGGTACAACTTAATAGTCCTTGGAAGGAAAAAATGGTGAAAGAAAATTTGGTACTTAAGCACAACGGAATATTACTCAGCCCTGAAATCAATGAAATGAGGCCAGTTGCAGCAACTCAGGGGGACTTGTGTTTGGTCATTGAGAGTGAAATAAGTTAGACAGCAAGAGAAACTTATCATAAGATATCACTTATAAAGGGAATCTAAAAATCGCCAACCATGAACTGAATTACAAACCGAACACCATCACACATTTACAAAACACACTGATGGCTGCTTAAGGGGAAAAGTGTGGTGCAGTGATGCATAAACCAGGAGGTTGAAATTGGCACAGATACCGTTCCATACGCCAATAATGTAATCGCCAAGACATACTCATTGTTCAAGGAACTGGACTCAGCACACTCTATTCACAGAAAAAACATCTATCTGACTACTAGAAACTAGAAAAGAATTTATTGATGTCTCTCTGTAAGTGACTCAGGTGGATATACAGCACCAAGAAACACAACATTGCAAATCAGCTACACCCCACTATAAAAATTAATTATAAAAAAAGAAAGACAGTGAGAGAGAGAGGAATTCTTACAAAATTCAATCAGGGGCTGTGATGCAACTGGACTGACCACATCTACACTCACAGCTGAATGGGACGTAAGGCTGGACACCCTAACCCTAAACCCTAACCCTAACCCAACCCTAACCCTACCTTAACCCTAACCCTAACCCTAAACCTAACCCCTAACCCTAACCCAACCCTAAGCCTAACCCTAACCCCTAGCCCTAGCCCTAGCCCTAACCCTGACCCTAACCCCTAACCCTTAACCCCTAACCCCTAACCCTAACCAAGTTCACAAGTAAACTTCTCGCCCACCTGGAGAGAGTGATTTAATTTTAAAGAGTAAAGACACAATCAGCTCAGTAATTGGCCACGGGGATGGAGGGGCCAAGGCTAACCTGAGCTGGAGGAACGTGGGTGCCTGCCTGGATGCTCAGAGGCCAAGGGCTGTTCTGAGACCTGCTTGGACACCCGTGCAGATGGAACAAAGGATCCGTCCAGTCCCAAGAGGGCCCCACCAGCCCTCACGAACGCAACACCAGACTTCCCTGGTGGCGCAGTGGTTAAGAATCCACCTGCCAATGCAGGGGACACGGGTTTGAGCCCTGGTCCGGGAAGATCCCACATGCTGTGGAGCAACTAAGCCCGTGCACCACAACTACTGAGCCTGCGCTCTAGAACCCGCGAGCCACAACTGCTGAAGCCCACGCGCTTAGAGCCTGTGCTCTGCAACAAGAGAAGCCACCGCAATGAGAAGCCCCCACTCGCCGCAACTAGAGAAAGCCTCCGTGCAGCAATGCAGACCCAACACAGCCAAAAATTAATTAATTAATTAATTAAGAAAAAAAAAAAAAGGCAGCACCTGGGGGCTGGCAGACTGATGCACCAAGTCTTACATCACGTCTACTTAGTATCCTGCATGTCAGGGCCATGCTGGACCTGGGGCTGCCCACACAGAGTGGGGCCTGCATCACCCTTCCCAGGAGGGAGGGTGGAGGGAAACCCTGCATGACCTCTGAGGCCCTAAGAACCCTTGACTAAGGCTGAGCTCAATTTGAAACAGTGGGTGACCACAGCAGACATTTCATTCATCTATCAATGAGAATCCAGAACTGGAGGAGCAGAAAACAATGGCCTCGCTCAACCTTGACGCTAATCCTGACATGGACCCTAACCCTAAACTCTGATCCTGACCCTAAGCCCTGACCTAACCTTAGCCTAACCCGTACCCTAAGCCTGTACCTTACCCTAACCCATGCTCTACCCGCATCCTACCTGTACCCCAATTCTCACCCATACCCTAACACCCACTCTAACACAGAACCCTAACACCCTGAGACCAAAACCATAAACCTTAACCAATAAGCCAAACCATAACCATAAGCAAACCATAAAATATATTCATTAACCATACCCATAAATAACTCATTAAGCATAAAACTTAAACCATAACAGCAACCATAAACCATACACAGCCCCAACCCTCACACCAGCCCCAGCCCTAATGCTAACCCTCCAAACCACTTACACCAAGCCAAGTCTAATCAGATTATACAAATACATCTTGAAAAAGAAAACTGGGGAATTCTCTGGTGGCCCAGTGGTTAGGACTCTGTGCTTTCACTGCCAAGGGCTCGGCTTCGATCCCTGACTGGGGAACTAAGATCCCACAAGCCATGGGACGTGGCCAAAATAAATAAATAATTAGAATGAAATAAAACCACTATTTTAAAAAAGATTTTAAAAATAGAGGAAAAAAACAAGAAAACTACCCCAGTACAACTTACAAATATGAATGTAAAAATCTATCACACAATAATAGCAACATGAAACCAACAGAACTTTAAATGGATAATGCCATAAGCAAGTATCTCGACACCAGGAATTTCAGGTTGCTCAACATATTAAAAGTAAGCTATGTATTCAACCACAATAATGGTGTGAAGTAAAAACACATAACCATATCAATTCATGCAAAAAATCTACAATGAAAATCCAGTGTTATTTCATGAAAAACACTCAAGAAAGCAGGAATAAAAGGAAATTGGTTCAATATGGAAAAGAGTAGTACAAAAAGCCACAGCAAACATCGTGCTCAATGTTAAAGACTGAAAGATTTACTCCTGAAATCAGGAACAAGGCCAGGAAGCTGGCCTTCATCACCGTTACTCAATAGTGTACTGGAAGTTCTACCCAGAATCTTGAGGAAAGAAATAAAAGGCATCCATGGGTGAATGGAAAAATTAAAACCGTGTCTCTTCACAGAACATAGATCACATCATCTTATATATAAAACTACCTATAATCAGCAAAGAAATTATTTGAGCTAATCAACTAATTAATAAGCAAAGTTATAGAACAAAATATCAATTCATGAAAATCTATCTTATATGCATACGCTGGCAAAAAATAATCTGAAAAAGAATTTATGAGAACAATTCCATTTGTAATAATGTCAACATCAATATTTAGGAGTATATTTAATCAAGGTACAAGACTTGTTTTTATGTATGTAAAGTTGTATGTTTGAAATTACTGGAAAGTCAATTACTTTTCAAAACATCATGTATGTCAATAGCATGCCAGAAAAGCAGAGAAAACATCAAACTTCCAGATAGAAGCCAAGCCTTACCCAGATCCAGTTCACCCAAAGTCCACATGTCATTTAGAGGCACCGTGGGAAGGTTATATTAGGAGCCGCTGTCCTCCGTGTTGTGGACGACCTGGATATGGTAGAAAGAGTGGGATTTTTGAATTCCAATTTTCCACTTCATGCCACAAAAACACTATTAGAACTAATAAATAAATTCAGTAAAGTTGCAAAATCAATACACAGAAATCAGTTGCATTTCTAAACACTAATAATGAACCATCAGAAAGAGAAAGAAAGCAACCCTATTTACAACTGCATCAAAAAGAACAAAATACCTGGGAATAAAGTCAACCAAGGAGGTGAAAGACCTGCACACTGAAAACTTTAAGACATTGATGAAGACATTGAAAAACACACCAATAAATGGAAAGATATCCTGTTCTCATGGAATGGAACAATTAATGTTGTTAAAATATCCATGCTACCCAAAGCAGTGGACACAGTGAATGCAATCCCTCCCAAAATTCCATGGTATTTTCCCCCCAAATAGAGCAAATCCTCCTAATATCTGTGGGGAACCACAAAGGACCCCAAATAGCCAACGAAACCCTGAAAAAAGAGAACGGGCTGGAGGCATCTCCCTCCCTGACGTCACACTCTGCTGAGAAGCTACAGTCACCAAAACAGTGTGGAACTGGCTCAAAACGGGCACAGGGACCAGAGGAACAGGACAGAGAGACCAGAATTCAACCCCCACGGACGGGGTCGGTGAATTTATGACACAGGGACCAAGGACACACCAAGGAGCACGACACTCCCCACCATAAATGGTGCTGGGAAAACTGGACGCCCCATAACTCATGCTGGCTACCCTGCACACAAACCTGAACAAAAACCCAGCTTTCCACGCCAAGCCCTCCCTCGCTCACACGAAGACGGACCCCCTCAACGGTCAGTCGCCCACAGGAAGCTTCTCCCCACTTTTCCTCACCGTCTCTTCACCTTTTCCTCAGGCATCACCTGGGTCCTCAGGAAACCTAGTTCCCTAGTCAGCGTGGACGCAGCCCCACTTTGTCCTGAAGCCGAAACCCCAGCGAGTCCTAAGGAGACGGAGACCGAGCTCCTCTCAGCAGAGACACTGAGCCGGGCGTCCTACTGGAAGGCCTCCGCCCCCGCCCCCGCGCCTGAGGAGGCTCAACTGCTCTCAGCTGACCTCACAATGGAGTTCGCAGGGAACGAGCATGCGCTGTGGGTCAGAGAGGCGAACTCGGCGCCACCCTGTGGTCAGTGCAGGAAGTGCAGGCCGCGCCTCCCTCACAGGTCACTGGAGGCAGCGTGCCCTACTGACAGGACTGCTGAATCCATTAAACTGGACATTCAAACTAAAATGGAGTCTCTATCCCAAAAGCTTTCTAAAAGTAGTTAAGGAACAATTAATTGGAAACCATTTGGAATGAAGTGAATGTAGATGCAAACTTTACAACTTATACCAAATTCACTCAAAGTTATTCAGAGGCAAATTTGATTGTAGTTTCTAATTTATGTTTGGCTGCGTTGGGTCTTCGTTGCTGCATGTGGGCTTTCTCTAGTTGCGTCGAGCGGGGCTACTCTTCGTTGCGGTGCACGGGCTTCTCATGGCGGTGGCTTCTCTTGTGGGCGAGCATGGGCTCTAGGCGCGCAGGCTTCAGTAGTTGTGCCGCGCAGGCTTGGTTGCTCTGCGGCATGTGGGATCTTCCCGGACCAGGGCTCGAGCCCGTGTCCCCTGCAT
The DNA here is from genome assembly GCF_965194825.1 of Balaenoptera physalus. Lineage (NCBI taxonomy): Eukaryota > Metazoa > Chordata > Mammalia > Artiodactyla > Balaenopteridae > Balaenoptera > Balaenoptera physalus. The sequence continues at coordinate 396,052 of NW_028126109.1, read as the reverse complement.
TGGCAGGTGGACTCTTAACCACTGCGTCACCAGGGAAGTCCCCACAGACAAATTTTAAATACAAACCTATTCAAGGGGCTTCCCTGGTGGCGCAGTGGTTGAGAATCTGCCTGCTAATGCAGGGGACACGGGTTCGAGCCCTGACCTGGGAAGATCCCACATGCCGCGGAGCAACTAGGCCCGTGAGCCACAACTATTGAGCCTGCACGTCTGGAGCCTGTGCTCCGCAACAAGAGAGGCCGCGGTAGTGAGAGGCCCGCGCACCGCGATGAAGAGTGGCCCCCGCTTGCCACAACTAGAGAAAGCCTTCACACAGAAACGAAGGCCCAACACAGCCAAAAATAAATTAATTAATTAATCAATTAAACAAAAAAAGCTGTCTCTCAAATTTAACTTCCAGAATATATTCAGGAAAAACGCATACGCCCTTTTTGGCCAACCAAAGAAGCGGGCAATGCAAATCAACACTACAAAGAGGTATCACTTGGAATCAGAAAAAAGGACCATCCTCACAAAGGGTAAAAACCAGATATGCAGGACAAGGAGAGGAGAAAAGGGAGCCTTGTTACGCTGAAGGGGGGAATGTAAATTGCCAACGGCCACTCTGGAGAAGTGTGCTGTGTTTCCTAAAACATCTAAAAAACAGAGCTACAAAGCATAGGGCGCTTCCACTCATGGGCCTATATGTTGGAAAAACCAAAAATCCACAGGACGCAGGCACCCCGTTTACTGCTGCTATGTTTACAACAGCCTCGACTTGGGTACAACTTAATAGTCCTTGGAAGGAAAAAATGGTGAAAGAAAATTTGGTACTTAAGCACAACGGAATATTACTCAGCCCTGAAATCAATGAAATGAGGCCAGTTGCAGCAACTCAGGGGGACTTGTGTTTGGTCATTGAGAGTGAAATAAGTTAGACAGCAAGAGAAACTTATCATAAGATATCACTTATAAAGGGAATCTAAAAATCGCCAACCATGAACTGAATTACAAACCGAACACCATCACACATTTACAAAACACACTGATGGCTGCTTAAGGGGAAAAGTGTGGTGCAGTGATGCATAAACCAGGAGGTTGAAATTGGCACAGATACCGTTCCATACGCCAATAATGTAATCGCCAAGACATACTCATTGTTCAAGGAACTGGACTCAGCACACTCTATTCACAGAAAAAACATCTATCTGACTACTAGAAACTAGAAAAGAATTTATTGATGTCTCTCTGTAAGTGACTCAGGTGGATATACAGCACCAAGAAACACAACATTGCAAATCAGCTACACCCCACTATAAAAATTAATTATAAAAAAAGAAAGACAGTGAGAGAGAGAGGAATTCTTACAAAATTCAATCAGGGGCTGTGATGCAACTGGACTGACCACATCTACACTCACAGCTGAATGGGACGTAAGGCTGGACACCCTAACCCTAAACCCTAACCCTAACCCAACCCTAACCCTACCTTAACCCTAACCCTAACCCTAAACCTAACCCCTAACCCTAACCCAACCCTAAGCCTAACCCTAACCCCTAGCCCTAGCCCTAGCCCTAACCCTGACCCTAACCCCTAACCCTTAACCCCTAACCCCTAACCCCTAACCCTAACCAAGTTCACAAGTAAACTTCTCGCCCACCTGGAGAGAGTGATTTAATTTTAAAGAGTAAAGACACAATCAGCTCAGTAATTGGCCACGGGGATGGAGGGGCCAAGGCTAACCTGAGCTGGAGGAACGTGGGTGCCTGCCTGGATGCTCAGAGGCCAAGGGCTGTTCTGAGACCTGCTTGGACACCCGTGCAGATGGAACAAAGGATCCGTCCAGTCCCAAGAGGGCCCCACCAGCCCTCACGAACGCAACACCAGACTTCCCTGGTGGCGCAGTGGTTAAGAATCCACCTGCCAATGCAGAGGACACGGGTTTGAGCCCTGGTCCGGGAAGATCCCACATGCTGTGGAGCAACTAAGCCCGTGCACCACAACTACTGAGCCTGCGCTCTAGAACCCGCGAGCCACAACTGCTGAAGCCCACGCGCTTAGAGCCTGTGCTCTGCAACAAGAGAAGCCACCGCAATGAGAAGCCCCCACTCGCCGCAACTAGAGAAAGCCTCCGTGCAGCAATGCAGACCCAACACAGCCAAAAATTAATTAATTAATTAATTAAGAAAAAAAAAAAAAGGCAGCACCTGGGGGCTGGCAGACTGATGCACCAAGTCTTACATCACGTCTACTTAGTATCCTGCATGTCAGGGCCATGCTGGACCTGGGGCTGCCCACACAGAGTGGGGCCTGCATCACCCTTCCCAGGAGGGAGGGTGGAGGGAAACCCTGCATGACCTCTGAGGCCCTAAGAACCCTTGACTAAGGCTGAGCTCAATTTGAAACAGTGGGTGACCACAGCAGACATTTCATTCATCTATCAATGAGAATCCAGAACTGGAGGAGCAGAAAACAATGGCCTCGCTCAACCTTGACGCTAATCCTGACATGGACCCTAACCCTAAACTCTGATCCTGACCCTAAGCCCTGACCTAACCTTAGCCTAACCCGTACCCTAAGCCTGTACCTTACCCTAACCCATGCTCTACCCGCATCCTACCTGTACCCCAATTCTCACCCATACCCTAACACCCACTCTAACACAGAACCCTAACACCCTGAGACCAAAACCATAAACCTTAACCAATAAGCCAAACCATAACCATAAGCAAACCATAAACTATATTCATTAACCATACCCATAAATAACTCATTAAGCATAAAACTTAAACCATAACAGCAACCATAAACCATACACAGCCCCAACCCTCACACCAGCCCCAGCCCTAATGCTAACCCTCCAAACCACTTACACCAAGCCAAGTCTAATCAGATTATACAAATACATCTTGAAAAAGAAAACTGGGGAATTCTCTGGTGGCCCAGTGGTTAGGACTCTGTGCTTTCACTGCCAAGGGCTCGGCTTCGATCCCTGACTGGGGAACTAAGATCCCACAAGCCATGGGACGTGGCCAAAATAAATAAATAATTAGAATGAAATAAAACCACTATTTTAAAAAAGATTTTAAAAATAGAGGAAAAAAACAAGAAAACTACCCCAGTACAACTTACAAATATGAATGTAAAAATCTATCACACAATAATAGCAACATGACACCAACAGAACTTTAAATGGATAATGCCATAAGCAAGTATCTCGACACCAGGAATTTCAGGTTGCTCAACATATTAAAAGTAAGCAATGTATTCAACCACAATAATGGTGTGAAGTAAAAACACATAACCATATCAATTCATGCAAAAAATCTACAATGAAAATCCAGTGTTATTTCATGAAAAACACTCAAGAAAGCAGGAATAAAAGGAAATTGGTTCAATATGGAAAAGAGTAGTACAAAAAGCCACAGCAAACATCGTGCTCAATGTTAAAGACTGAAAGATTTACTCCTGAAATCAGGAACAAGGCCAGGAAGCTGGCCTTCATCACCGTTACTCAATAGTGTACTGGAAGTTCTACCCAGAATCTTGAGGAAAGAAATAAAAGGCATCCATGGGTGAATGGAAAAATTAAAACCGTGTCTCTTCACAGAACATAGATCACATCATCTCATATATAAAACTACCTATAATCAGCAAAGAAATTATTTGAGCTAATCAACTAATTAATAAGCAAAGTTATAGAACAAAATATCAATTCATGAAAATCTATCTTATATGCATACGCTGGCAAAAAATAATCTGCAAAAGAATTTATGAGAACAATTCCATTTGTAATAATGTCAACATCAATATTTAGGAGTATATTTAATCAAGGTACAAGACTTGTTTTTATGTATGTAAAGTTGTATGTTTGAAATTACTGGAAAGTCAATTACTTTTCAAAACATCATGTATGTCAATAGCATGCCAGAAAAGCAGAGAAAACATCAAACTTCCAGATAGAAGCCAAGCCTTACCCAGATCCAGTTCACCCAAAGTCCACATGTCATTTAGAGGCACCGTGGGAAGGTTATATTAGGAGCCGCTGTCCTCCGTGTTGTGGACGACCTGGATATGGTAGAAAGAGTGGGATTTTTGAATTCCAATTTTCCACTTCATGCCACAAAAACACTATTAGAACTAATAAATAAATTCAGTAAAGTTGCAAAATCAATACACAGAAATCAGTTGCATTTCTAAACACTAATAACGAACCATCAGAAAGAGAAAGAAAGCAACCCTATTTACAACTGCATCAAAAAGAACAAAATACCTGGGAATAAAGTCAACCAAGGAGGTGAAAGACCTGCACACTGAAAACTTTAAGACATTGATGAAGACATTGAAAAACACACCAATAAATGGAAAGATATCCTGTTCTCATGGAATGGAACAATTAATGTTGTTAAAATATCCATGCTACCCAAAGCAGTGGACACAGTGAATGCAATCCCTCCCAAAATTCCATGGTATTTTCCCCCCAAATAGAGCAAATCCTCCTAATATCTGTGGGGAACCACAAAGGACCCCAAATAGCCAAAGAAACCCTGAAAAAAGAGAACGGGCTGGAGGCATCTCCCTCCCTGACGTCACACTCTGCTGAGAAGCTACAGTCACCAAAACAGTGTGGAACTGGCTCAAAACGGGCACAGGGACCAGAGGAACAGGACAGAGAGACCAGAATTCAACCCCCACGGACGGGGTCGGTGAATTTATGACACAGGGACCAAGGACACACCAAGGAGCACGACACTCCCCACCATAAATGGTGCTGGGAAAACTGGACGCCCCATAACTCATGCTGGCTACCCTGCACACAAACCTGAACAAAAACCCAGCTTTCCACGCCAAGCCCTCCCTCGCTCACACGAAGACGGACCCCCTCAACGGTCAGTCGCCCACAGGAAGCTTCTCCCCACTTTTCCTCACCGTCTCTTCACCTTTTCCTCAGGCATCACCTGGGTCCTCAGGAAACCTAGTTCCCTAGTCAGCGTGGACGCAGCCCCACTTTGTCCTGAAGCCGAAACCCCAGCGAGTCCTAAGGAGACGGAGACCGAGCTCCTCTCAGCAGAGACACTGAGCCGGGCGTCCTACCGGAAGGCCTCCGCCCCCGCCCCCGCGCCTGAGGAGGCTCAACTGCTCTCAGCTGACCTCACAATCGAGTTCGCAGGGAACGAGCATGCGCTGTGGGTCAGAGAGGCGAACTCGGCGCCACCCTGTGGTCAGTGCAGGAAGTGCAGGCCGCGCCTCCCTCACAGGTCACTGGAGGCAGCTTGCCCTACTGACAGGACTGCTGAATCCATTAAACTGGACATTCAAACTAAAATGGAGTCTCTATCCCAAAAGCGTTCTAAAAGTAGTTAAGGAACAATTAATTGGAAACCATTTGGAATGAAGTGAATGTAGATGCAAACTTTACAACTTATACCAAATTCACTCAAAGTTATTCAGAGGCAAATTTGATTGTAGTTTCTAATTTATGTTTGGCTGCGTTGGGTCTTCGTTGCTGCATGTGGGCTTTCTCTAGTTGCGTCGAGCGGGGCTACTCTTCGTTGCGGTGCACGGGCTTCTCATGGCGGTGGCTTCTCTTGTGGGCGAGCATGGGCTCTAGGCGCGCAGGCTTCAGTAGTTGTGCCGCGCAGGCTTGGTTGCTCTGCGGCATGTGGGATCTTCCCGGACCAGGGCTCGAGCCCGTGTCCCCTGCATTGGCAGGTGGACTCTTAACCACTGCGTCACCAGGGAAGTCCCCACAGACAAATTTTAAATACAAACCTATTCAAGGGGCTTCCCTGGTGGCGCAGTGGTTGAGAATCTGCCTGCTAATGCAGGGGACACGGGTTCGAGCCCTGACCTGGGAAGATCCCACATGCCGCGGAGCAACTAGGCCCGTGAGCCACAACTATTGAGCCTGCACGTCTGGAGCCTGTGCTCCGCAACAAGAGAGGCCGCGGTAGTGAGAGGCCCGCGCACCGCGATGAAGAGTGGCCCCCGCTTGCCACAACTAGAGAAAGCCTTCACACAGAAACGAAGACCCAACACAGCCAAAAATAAATTAATTAATTAATCAATTAAACAAAAAAAGCTGTCTCTCAAATTTAACTTCCAGAATATATTCAGGAAAAACGCATACGCCCTTTTTGGCCAACCAAAGAAGCGGGCAATGCAAATCAACACTACAAAGAGGTATCACTTGGAATCAGAAAAAAGGACCATCCTCACAAAGGGTAAAAACCAGATATGCAGGACAAGGAGAGGAGAAAAGGGAGCCTTGTTACGCTGAAGGGGGGAATGTAAATTGCCAACGGCCACTCTGGAGAAGTGTGCTGTGTTTCCTAAAACATCTAAAAAACAGAGCTACAAAGCATAGGGCGCTTCCACTCATGGGCCTATATGTTGGAAAAACCAAAAATCCACAGGACGCAGGCACCCCGTTTACTGCTGCTATGTTTACAACAGCCTCGACTTGGGTACAACTTAATAGTCCTTGGAAGGAAAAAATGGTGAAAGAAAATTTGGTACTTAAGCACAACGGAATATTACTCAGCCCTGAAATCAATGAAATGAGGCCAGTTGCAGCAACTCAGGGGGACTTGTGTTTGGTCATTGAGAGTGAAATAAGTTAGACAGCAAGAGAAACTTATCATAAGATATCACTTATAAAGGGAATCTAAAAATCGCCAACCATGAACTGAATTACAAACCGAACACCATCACACATTTACAAAACACACTGATGGCTGCTTAAGGGGAAAAGTGTGGTGTGGTGATGCATAAACCAGGAGGTTGAAATTGGCACAGATACCGTTCCATACGCCAATAATGTAATCGCCAAGACATACTCATTGTTCAAGGAACTGGACTCAGCACACTCTATTCACAGAAAAAACATCTATCTGACTACTAGAAACTAGAAAAGAATTTATTGATGTCTCTCTGTAAGTGACTCAGGTGGATGTACAGCACCAAGAAACACAACATTGCAAATCAGCTACACCCCACTATAAAAATTAATTATAAAAAAAGAAAGACAGTGAGAGAGAGAGGAATTCTTACAAAATTCAATCAGGGGCTGTGATGCAACTGGACTGACCACATCTACACTCACAGTTGAATGGGACGTGAGGCTGGACACCCTAACCCTAAACCCTAACCCTAACCCAACCCTAACCCTACCTTAACCCTAACCCTAACCCAACACTAACCCTAACCCTAAACCTAACCCCTAACCCTAACCCAACCCTAAGCCTAACCCTAACCCCTAGCCCTAGCCCTAGCCCTAACCCTGACCCTAACCCCTAACCCTTAACCCCTAACCCCTAACCCTAACCAAGTTCACAAGTAAACTTCTCGCCCACCTGGAGAGAGTGATTTAATTTTAAAGAGTAAAGACACAATCAGCTCAGTAATTGGCCACGGGGATGGAGGGGCCAAGGCTAACCTGAGCTGGAGGAACGTGGGTGCCTGCCTGGATGCTCAGAGGCCAAGGGCTGTTCTGAGACCTGCTTGGACACCCGTGCAGATGGAACAAAGGATCCGTCCAGTCCCAAGAGGGCCCCACCAGCCCTCACGAACGCAACACCAGACTTCCCTGGTGGCGCAGTGGTTAAGAATCCACCTGCCAATGCAGGGGACACGGGTTTGAGCCCTGGTCCGGGAAGATCCCACATGCTGTGGAGCAACTAAGCCCGTGCACCACAACTACTGAGCCTGCGCTCTAGAACCCGCGAGCCACAACTGCTGAAGCCCACGCGCTTAGAGCCTGTGCTCTGCAACAAGAGAAGCCACCGCAATGAGAAGCCCCCACTCGCCGCAACTAGAGAAAGCCTCCGTGCAGCAATGCAGACCCAACACAGCCAAAAATTAATTAATTAATTAATTAAGAAAAAAAAAAAAAGGCAGCACCTGGGGGCTGGCAGACTGATGCACCAAGTCTTACATCACGTCTACTTAGTATCCTGCATGTCAGGGCCATGCTGGACCTGGGGCTGCCCACACAGAGTGGGGCCTGCATCACCCTTCCCAGGAGGGAGGGTGGAGGGAAACCCTGCATGACCTCTGAGGCCCTAAGAACCCTTGACTAAGGCTGAGCTCAATTTGAAACAGTGGGTGACCAGAGCAGACATTTCATTCATCTATCAATGAGAATCCAGAACTGGAGGAGCAGAAAACAATGGCCTCGCTCAACCTTGACGCTAATCCTGACATGGACCCTAACCCTAAACTCTGATCCTGACCCTAAGCCCTGACCTAACCCTAGCCTAACCCGTACCCTAAACCTGTACCTTACCCTAACCCATGCTCTACCCGCATCCTACCTGTACCCCAATTCTCACCCATACCCTAACACCCACTCTAACACAGAACCCTAACACCCTGAGACCAAAACCATAAACCTTAACCAATAAGCCAAACCATAACCATAAGCAAACCATAAACTATATTCATTAACCATACCCATAAATAACTCATTAAGCATAAAACTTAAACCATCACAGCAACCATAAACCATACACAGCCCCAACCCTCACACCAGCCCCAGCCCTAATGCTAACCCTCCAAACCACTTACACCAAGCCAAGTCTAATCAGATTATACAAATACATCTTGAAAAAGAAAACTGGGGAATTCTCTGGTGGCCCAGTGGTTAGGACTCTGTGCTTTCACTGCCAAGGGCTCGGCTTCGATCCCTGACTGGGGAACTAAGATCCCACAAGCCATGGGACGTGGCCAAAATAAATAAATAATTAGAATGAAATAAAACCACTATTTTAAAAAAGATTTTAAAAATAGAGGAAAAAAACAAGAAAACTACCCCAGTACAACTTACAAATATGAATGTAAAAATCTATCACACAATAATAGCAACATGAAACCAACAGAACTTTAAATGGATAATGCCATAAGCAAGTATCTCTACACCAGGAATTTCAGGTTGCTCAACATATTAAAAGTAAGCAATGTATTCAACCACAATAATGGTGTGAAGTAAAAACACATAACCATATCAATTCATGCAAAAAATCTACAATGAAAATCCAGTGTTATTTCATGAAAAACACTCAAGAAAGCAGGAATAAAAGGAAATTGGTTCAATATGGAAAAGAGTAGTACAAAAAGCCACAGCAAACATCGTGCTCAATGTTAAAGACTGAAAGATTTACTCCTGAAATCAGGAACAAGGCCAGGAAGCTGGCCTTCATCACCGTTACTCAATAGTGTACTGGAAGTTCTACCCAGAATCTTGAGGAAAGAAATAAAAGGCATCCATGGGTGAATGGAAAAATTAAAACCGTGTCTCTTCACAGAACATAGGTCACATCATCTCATATATAAAACTACCTATAATCAGCAAAGAAATTATTTGAGCTAATCAACTAATTAATAAGCAAAGTTATAGAACAAAATATCAATTCATGAAAATCTATCTTATATGCATACGCTGGCAAAAAATAATCTGAAAAAGAATTTATGAGAACAATTCCATTTGTAATAATGTCAACATCAATATTTAGGAGTATATTTAATCAAGGTACAAGACTTGTTTTTATGTATGTAAAGTTGTATGTTTGAAATTACTGGAAAGTCAATTACTTTTCAAAACATCATGTATGTCAATAGCATGCCAGAAAAGCAGAGAAAACATCAAACTTCCAGATAGAAGCCAAGCCTTACCCAGATCCAGTTCACCCAAAGTCCACATGTCATTTAGAGGCACCGTGGGAAGGTTATATTAGGAGCCGCTGTCCTCCGTGTTGTGGACGACCTGGATATGGTAGAAAGAGTGGGATTTTTGAATTCCAATTTTCCACTTCATGCCACAAAAACACTATTAGAACTAATAAATAAATTCAGTAAAGTTGCAAAATCAATACACAGAAATCAGTTGCATTTCTAAACACTAATAACGAACCATCAGAAAGAGAAAGAAAGCAACCCTATTTACAACTGCATCAAAAAGAACAAAATACCTGGGAATAAAGTCAACCAAGGAGGTGAAAGACCTGCACACTGAAAACTTTAAGACATTGATGAAGACATTGAAAAACACACCAATAAATGGAAAGATATCCTGTTCTCATGGAATGGAACAATTAATGTTGTTAAAATATCCATGCTACCCAAAGCAGTGGACACAGTGAATGCAATCCCTCCCAAAATTCCATGGTATTTTCCCCCCAAATAGAGCAAATCCTCCTAATATCTGTGGGGAACCACAAAGGACCCCAAATAGCCAACGAAACCCTGAAAAAAGAGAACGGGCTGGAGGCATCTCCCTCCCTGACGTCACACTCTGCTGAGAAGCTACAGTCACCAAAACAGTGTGGAACTGGCTCAAAACGGGCACAGGGACCAGAGGAACAGGACAGAGAGACCAGAATTCAACCCCCACGGACGGGGTCGGTGAATTTATGACACAGGGACCAAGGACACACCAAGGAGCACGACACTCCCCACCATAAATGGTGCTGGGAAAACTGGACGCCCCATAACTCATGCTGGCTACCCTGCACACAAACCTGAACAAAAACCCAGCTTTCCACGCCAAGCCCTCCCTCGCTCACACGAAGACGGACCCCCTCAACGGTCAGTCGCCCACAGGAAGCTTCTCCCCACTTTTCCTCACCGTCTCTTCACCTTTTCCTCAGGCATCACCTGGGTCCTCAGGAAACCTAGTTCCCTAGTCAGCGTGGACGCAGCCCCACTTTGTCCTGAAGCCGAAACCCCAGCGAGTCCTAAGGAGACGGAGACCGAGCTCCTCTCAGCAGAGACACTGAGCCGGGCGTCCTACCGGAAGGCCTCCGCCCCCGCCCCCGCGCCTGAGGAGGCTCAACTGCTCTCAGCTGACCTCACAATGGAGTTCGCAGGGAACGAGCATGCGCTGTGGGTCAGAGAGGCGAACTCGGCGCCACCCTGTGGTCAGTGCAGGAAGTGCAGGCCGCGCCTCCCTCACAGGTCACTGGAGGCAGCGTGCCCTACTGACAGGACTGCTGAATCCATTAAACTGGACATTCAAACTAAAATGGAGTCTCTATCCCAAAAGCTTTCTAAAAGTAGTTAAGGAACAATTAATTGGAAACCATTTGGAATGAAGTGAATGTAGATGCAAACTTTACAACTTATACCAAATTCACTCAAAGTTATTCAGAGGCAAATTTGATTGTAGTTTCTAATTTATGTTTGGCTGCGTTGGGTCTTCGTTGCTGCATGTGGGCTTTCTCTAGTTGCGTCGAGCGGGGCTACTCTTCGTTGCGGTGCACGGGCTTCTCATGGCGGTGGCTTCTCTTGTGGGCGAGCATGGGCTCTAGGCGCGCAGGCTTCAGTAGTTGTGCCGCGCAGGCTTGGTTGCTCTGCGGCATGTGGGATCTTCCCGGACCAGGGCTCGAGCCCGTGTCCCCTGCATTGGCAGGCGGACTCTTAACCACTGCGTCACCAGGGAAGTCCCCACAGACAAATTTTAAATACAAACCTATTCAAGGGGCTTCCCTGGTGGCGCAGTGGTTGAGAATCTGCCTGCTAATGCAGGGGACACGGGTTCGAGCCCTGACCTGGGAAGATCCCACATGCCGCGGAGCAACTAGGCCCGTGAGCCACAACTATTGAGCCTGCACGTCTGGAGCCTGTGCTCCGCAACAAGAGAGGCCGCGGTAGTGAGAGGCCCGCGCACCGCGATGAAGAGTGGCCCCCGCTTGCCACAACTAGAGAAAGCCTTCACACAGAAAAGAAGACCCAACACAGCCAAAAATAAATTAATTAATTAATCAATTAAACAAAAAAAGCTGTCTCTCAAATTTAACTTCCAGAATATATTCAGGAAAAACGCATACGGCCTTTTTGGCCAACCAAAGAAGCGGGCAATGCAAATCATCACTACAAAGAGGTATCACTTCGAATCAGAAAAAAGGACCATCCTCACAAAGGGTAAAAACCAGATATGCAGGACAAGGAGAGGAGAAAAGGGAGCCTTGTTACGCTGAAGGGGGGAATGTAAATTGCCAACGGCCACTCTGGAGAAGTGTGCTGTGTTTCCTAAAACATCTAAAAAACAGAGCTACAAAGCATAGGGCGCTTCCACTCATGGGCCTATATGTTGGAAAAACCAAAAATCCACAGGACGCAGGTACCCCGTTTACTGCTGCTATGTTTACAACAGCCTCGACTTGGGTACAACTTAATAGTCCTTGGAAGGAAAAAATGGTGAAAGAAAATTTGGTACTTAAGCACAACGGAATATTACTCAGCCCTGAAATCAATGAAATGAGGCCAGTTGCAGCAACTCAGGGGGACTTGTGTTTGGTCATTGAGAGTGAAATAAGTTAGACAGCAAGAGAAACTTATCATAAGATATCACTTATAAAGGGAATCTAAAAATCGCCAACCATGAACTCAATTACAAACCGAATACCATCACACATTTACAAAACACACTGATGGCTGCTTAAGGGGAAAAGTGTGGTGCGGTGATGCATAAACCAGGAGGTTGAAATTGGCACAGATACCGTTCCATACGCCAATAATGTAATCGCCAAGACATACTCATTGTTCAAGGAACTGGACTCAGCACACACTATTCACAGAAAAAACATCTATCTGACTACTAGAAACTAGAAAAGAATTTATTGATGTCTCTCTGTAAGTGACTCAGGTGGATGTACAGCACCAAGAAACACAACATTGCAAATCAGCTACACCCCACTATAAAAATTAATTATAAAAAAAGAAAGACAGTGAGAGAGAGAGGAATTCTTACAAAATTCAATCAGGGGCTGTGATGCAACTGGACTGACCACATCTACACTCACAGCTGAATGGGACGTAAGGCTGGACACCCTAACCCTAAACCCTAACCATAACCCTAACCCTAACCCAACCCTAACCCTACCTTAACCCTAACCCTAACCCAACAGTAACCCTAACCCTAAACCTAAACCCTAACCCTAACCCCAGCTGTCTCGCTATCACAGGTATGTGACAGGCACTAGGTGTCTCCGCATTCCAGGTATGTGACAGGCGCCAGTTCTCTCGGAATCACAGGTGTTTGACAGTCCCAATTTGTCTCCCCATCACAGGTGTGTGAAAACCCCCAAGTCTCTCCCCATCACAAGTAAGTGACAGCCCCCAGCTTTCTCCCATTAACAGGTATGTGACAGCCCACACCTGTCTCCGCATCATAGATGCCTGACAGCCCCCAACTCTCTCCCCATCACAGGTATGTGACAGCCCCCAGCTCTCTCCCAATCACAGATGAGTGACAGCCCCAGCTCTCTCCCCATCGCAGGTGTGTGACAGCCCCCAGCACTCTCCCCATCACAGGTGTGTGACAGCCACCAGCTCTCTCCCCATCACAGGTGAGTGACAGCCCCCAGCACTCTCCCCATCACAGGTATGTGACAGCCCCCAGCTGTCTCTGCATCACAAGTGCTTAACAGCCCCCAACTCTCTCCCCATCACAGGTGAGTGACAGCCCCAAGCTCTCTCCACATCACTTTTGTGTGACAGCCCCCAGCACTCTCCCCATCACAGTTGTGTGACAGCCCCCAGCTCTCCCCCCATCACAGGTGAGTGACAGCCCCCAGCTCTCTCCCCATCTCAGGTACGTGACAGCCCCCAGCTGTCTCGCTATCACAGGTATGTGACAGCCACTAGCTGTCTGCGCATCCCAGGTATGTGACAGCCCACAGCTCTCTCCCCATCACAGGTGTTTGAAAGTCCCCATCTCTCTCCCAAATACAGGTGTGTGACAGCCCCAAGCTCTCCCCCCATCACAGGTGTGTGACAGCCCCCAGCTCTCTCCCCATCACAAGTAAGTGACAGCCCCCAGCTCTCTACCCATCACAGGTGTGTGAAGCCCCCAGCTCTCTCCCCATCACAGGTGAGTGACAGCCCCCAACTCTCTCCCCATCTCAGGTATGTGACAGCCCCCAGCTCTATCCTCATCACAGGTGTGTGAGAGCCCCTAGCTGTCTCAGCATTAGAGGTATGTGACAGTCCCCATCTCTCTCCCCTTCACAGTTGTGTGACAGCCCCCACCTCTCTCCCCATCACAGGTATGTGACAGCCCACACCTGTCTCTGCATCACAAGTGCCTGATAGCCCCCAACTCTATCCCCATCACAGGTATATGACAGCCCCCAACTCTGTCCCCATCACAGGTATGTGACAGCCCCCAGCTGTCTCCGGATCACAGGTGCCTTAAAGCCCCCAAGTCTCTCCCCATCACAAGTAAGTGACAGCCCCCAGCTGTCTCCCCATCACAGGTATGTGACAGCCCACACCTGTCTCCGCATCATAGGTATGTGACAGGCCCCAGCTCTCTCCCCATCACAGGTGTTTGAAAGTCCCCATCTCTCTCCCAATCACAGGTGGGTGACAGCCCCCAGCTCTCCCCCCATCACAGGTGAGTAACCGCCCTCTGCTCTCTCCCCATCACAGGTATGTGACATCCCCCTGCAGTCTCCACATCACAGGTATTTGACAGCCACTAGCTGTCTCCGCATCACAGGTATGTGACAGTCCCCATCTCTCTCCCCATCACAGGTGAGTGACAGCCCCCAACTCTCTCCCCATCACAAGTATGTGACAGCCCCCAGCTGTCTCCACATCACAGGTATGTGACAGCCACTAGATATCTCCGCATCACACGTATCTGTGAGTCCCCAGCTCTCTCCCCATCACAGATGTTTGAGAGTCCCCATCTCTCTCCCAATCACAGATGTGTGACAGCCACCAGCTCTCTCCCCATCACAGGTGAGTGACAGCCCCCAGCACTCTCCCCATCACAGGTATGTGACAGCCCCCATCTGTCTCCACATCACAGGTATGTGTGAGCCCCAGCTCTCTCCCCATCACAGGTGTTTGACAGCCACCAGCTCACTACCCATCACAGGTGTGTGAAGCCCCCAGCTCTCTCCCCATCACAGGTGAGTGACAGCCCCCAGCTGTCTCCACATCACAGGTATGTGACAGCCACCAGCTCTCTCCGCATTATAGGTATGTGATAGCCCCCAGCGCTCTCCCCATCACAGGTGTTTGAAAGTCCCCATCTCTCTCCCAATCACAGGTGTGTGACAGCCCCCAGCTCTCCCCTCATCACAGGTGAGTGACAGCCCTCAGCTTTCTCCCCATCACAGGTGTGTGACAGCCCCCAGCTGTCTCGCTATCACAGGTATGTGAAAGCCACTAGCTATCTGCGCATCCCAAGTATGTGACAGCCGCCAGCTCTCTCCCCATCACAGGTGTTTGACAGTCCCCATCTCTATCCCCATCACAAGTGTGTGAAAGCCCCCAGCTCTCTCCCCATCACAGGTGAGTGACAGCCCCCAGCTGACTCCCCATCACAGGTATGTGACAGCCCACCCCTGTCTCCGCATCACAAGTGCTTGACAGCCCCCAACTCTCTCCCCATCACAGGTGAGTGACAGCCCCAAGCTCTCTCCACATCACTTTTGTGTGACAGCCCCCAGCTCTCTCCGCATCACAGGTGAGTGACAGCCCCCAACTCTCTCCCCATCACAGGTACGTGACAGCCCCCAGCTGTCTCCGCATCACAGGTGTCTGACAGCCCCCAACTCTCTCCCCATCACAGGTACGTGACAGCCCCCAGCTGTCTCGCTATCACAGGTATGTGACAGCCACTAGCTGTCTGCGCATCCCAGGTATGTGACAGCCCCCAGCTCTCCCCCCATCACAGGTGAGTGACAGCCCTCAGCTCTCCCCCCATCACAGGTGTGTGACAGCCCCCAGCTCTCTCCCCATCACAGGTGTGTGACAGCCCCCAGCACTCTCCACATGACAGGTATGTGACAGCACCCACCTCTCTCCCCATCACAGGTGTTTGACAGTCCCCATCTCTCTCCCCATCACAGGTGAGTGACAGCCCCCAGCTGTCTCCCCATCACAGTTGCGTGTCAGCCCCCATCACTCTCCCCATCTCATGTATGTGACAGCCCCCATCTCTCTTCCCATCACAGGTGAGTAACTGATAAATTGTTGATGAAAATAATCAATAAACAATCTACAATAGGAACAGAGAAGCATCTTATTTGAGCCAAACTGTGGACTATAGCCTGGAAGACAACCCCGCAGATAGCTCTGAGGAACTGTCCCATGGAAGCATGGTTTTCACTACAGTTTTATATATTGTCAGAGCAAAGAACATTAAACAACTCAGGGATACATTCCTTTAAGGCTTCAGGGGAGAAAACAAAAACAAAAACAAAACAAACAAACAAAACACAGATCAGCCCATACACAGCAAGTCAGCATGGCCTTGGCACCTGGGAAGTGAGGCTTATTATTGAAGGAGCTTCAGCACTGGCGTCCCAGGAAGGGAGGCATTTCATCTTTATTTTTAACATGCACATTCTTTACTTCTGGTCAATGCACTCTTTTCTTTAACAATTAAAGCAGAAGCACAATGTATGTTTGATAGGCCACACGCAGGTTGTTCTAGTTTGCGTAACATTCAAGTTAACTCATGTATAAGCCAGACGACTTCCCCATATCTCAATATGTGAAAATATCTTTTATCGAAATCCTGGGTCTGGGTGGGGGGTTCAGCTTTCTCTGCTTTCTTTCTACCCGGAAGCTCCTCTGCTGGCTTCGATGGTGACTAGCAATTACCACCCTCTCCCCTGTGAGAGTTTGCACACCTGGACCGTCAGCTCTTTCAGACACTATGGGTGCGCCACCTAGCCCGTGGAGGGTCCTTGTGACTGCCTCAATGCGGAGCAGTCTAGCTCCCAAATACTTCTCGTCATTGCTTTCCCCCCGTCACAAGTCAGTTTCTCTGGAAGGGAATGTTAAGATCGATTTTGGCAAGCAGGGTGCAAGTTAGGTGTCAACCTCTGTGACAGGGCACAGAGGGAGCAGGTATGGGCAGATGACATAGTTTCAGGTGTCCAGCCCTGAGGAAGCCTTGGCTCAACCCATTCGGGCTCTGAAGCATATGTGGCCATCACAGGTGTTGTAAGTGCCCCTCTGCACTTGACCATTGGGTGTGGCAGCCCTGAGAGGGACCCGTGCATGGGTGAGGCTGCCTGAGGGGATCTTGGCTGGAAGATACCTGTTGATGGCACTCCAGCAGTTGAGTAGTGAGTGTTTTCTGGGCCAGAGGTGTGGGTGGCACATCCGTGTGCACCCTGAGTGGTGCCCCATATTTTAGAGATGAGTAAGTGGGGAACATGTTAGAGATATTTGGCTTGTCATCTTCACCTTGCTGCACCACCTAACATGCTACACTACCTGATTCTGGTGGTAAACAGTCATGATGATTAAGTTTCTTTAACTGCATTTTGAATTATTCCTGTAAAATAGATTGTTTCCTAATATTTACTACATATTCTGGAGCAAAGTCTCACTATTATCAGTAAAATTAGTTTAGGTTCATTGTGAGTTGTTACCTTGAGGGCTATTGAAATAATGAGGATTCTGTTTTCTCACATTGTATAATCTAAGTAGATACACGCTGTTGATGCAGGCACACAGAGGGGCAGATCTGGGGTAATATATTAAACAAACGTAGCATTAAACACACGAGGTAAAGGCATCTTGGGGCCTTGCGCCAAATACCACTAAGGAATGGAGGACTTTGAGTCCGATCTGCACAGAAGGATCCAAAAATAGCCTGAAGCTACTACACAATGAAAGCCTATTCTTTAGTTTGTCATAATTCCATCACTGGGCAAGTCTTGGTGAGTCATTTGTTGTTGTTGTTTTTGTAGCTGTTGTTTTGGTTTTCCTTGCAATCTACTGGTGCCACTTGAGAAAAAATTTTCAGCTGGGGCAATTTTTCCCCAATCCCCCATCCCCAGAGGACAAGTGGCTACATCCGGGGACACTTTGGGTTGTCACGCTTGAGGAGATGCTAGTGGGTAGAGGCCAGGGGTGCTGCTCAACATCCCAGAACACACAGGACAGCTCCCACAGCAAAAAGTCATCCAGCTCAGAATGTCTGTAATCCCCAGGTTGAGAAATCTTGCCCTAGAGCAAGAGCAACGGGCTTAAACATCACACAATGTGCATTCTGCACTTTTTGAGCAGAGTATTGGACTAAAACCTTTATACAAAAAGTGAATAAGCTTGTTGAGGTTAGTGGCACTGTGACAACTCTTGTTGAAAGTCACCCCCACGTGATACTGTACCTCTCATGAGCTTTCAGTGTAGTTGAGCTTTAACAGCCTGACACAAGACTGGAACAACTTTGGTCCTTCCCACTCGGTCTATGCAAACCTCTAGGAGGAGAAGCTAAAAGGGTCATATTATCAGGGGGAAAAGAACACGCAGATGAAACAAGCTGTGAGAGCTTTAGCGCCCATCACAGGCAGTGAGGTCTCTGGAGCTCAGCTGCAGTCACAAGCTGTGTGAATCAGCTTAGGAGTAGAAGCTTGTGTAGCTTAGCCTCCTTGTCCCCAATAAATGTTCATGCACTGCCTGCTACATGCTAGACACAGAAATGTCACAGCCCAGTCTCAAGCAGAGCCACTGTAAGCCTGGACACTCAGGACGTGGTATAGGTGCTGTGATAGACACCAGAAGAAGCCTCAGTTGAGGAGAGCACAGAGCACAGACTAGTGACTGCAGAGGCTCTAATTTGTAAACCTTGCAGCTACAAGGGTCCTGCTCACGTGTGAAGCCAAAGAAGTGCCTGATGAATGGCTGATATCATGACACTGAGTTTACCAAGAAAAGCTGCCCGTCTAGGGGGCTCAGAGACCAGCCCCATGGAGAACGTGGTAGAGCTGCCGCCACAGCTGCCTGCATAAGGTCTCAACTTCCTGGTCCTACCACCCACACTGGGCCAGCTTCCTCACCTCACCTCTCACTGTCATCTTTTTGACTGAACGAAAACACATCTATATTTGACTTTTCTCTGGCATTTCTCATTTGTCTGGATGGTTAAACAATAACATTGTAAAAGTAGTCGGACAATTTTGACCATGTTAGGTATTTTGCAGGTGTTTCTACCTTTAGTCCCTGTTTACTCTGCCATCTGGAAAACAATGAGAGCTAATAAATTTCCCAGTGACCAATCTTTACAAATCTGAGTAGAAGTTAGAAACCTCTAAAGCTGTAATAAATTGAGTGTATGAGAATAGGCTCAATGAAGTTCTGAATATATTTAGTCATGCCAATCTTATCAGGGGAGATTTTTTCTTATTGCATTTTTGGGTTATGTCTTAAACCAACGCACAGCCTGTGCTTAGGTGGCAAGCCTTAGCAACCTCCAGTCGGTGCTAGCATGCACACCCGGGGAAAGTCAGAGGGGTCTTTAGTTGTCCTGCACATCCGAGCACCTGGCGGGGGGAGACTAACAGCAGGGAAAGTCTCCAGTGACAGCAGGTACCCAGTTATCCCAGCTCTGAAAGGAGGAAGATGGGGCAAGGACAGCACGCTGGCTGCAATGAAGGGCCCCAGCCTGGCTGATAGCAGGCCTGAGAGGCTCAAGGAGGGGAAAGAAAACAGAGACAGGAGGGAGGAGAACAGTGGCGGAGGGGTAAATTCACCTCCATGTGGCAAAACACAAGTGTCACAGCAGAGACTGGGGAGGAGAGTGGGTCCGGTGGAAGGAGCCGGAGAAGAAATGCCTGGAGGACACTTCCTCCCCACCCCCACTCCAGACGGGGTGCACGGGGCAGGAAAAGGTGTTTGCATCCACTCCCCTCACTAAGAGTGTGCGCTTCAAGCTGGTCTTGAGAACACACCTCATTCTTCACTGTGACTGCAGGTTGGGTCTTCTCTGCCTGCCTCCCCCTCACATTTCACTTTGCCCTGAAGTCTTCATTTTTTCAGGCACACAGTGTGGCTCAGTGGGCAGAGTTGAGCACCCAGGCGGTAAATCCTGACTCGCAGGTGTAATATATATTCATATTAATAGTTTATTTATATTTATTAATTTAATTTATTATAATAAAAGAATACTACATAAATATATGTACATACAATGTAAATAAAATGTTAAATATTATTTTGATATAATAATATTGATTAATATATCAATAATATATGTTCATATTAATCATACATAGGCTGATTTAGTTAGTGACATCCTTGGCAAGAAGAAAAGCGAAGATTATACAAATCAGAAGAACTGAGAACTTAGAAGATCTTTGAGGGAACTCCATGCCCACGATGTAAATGGAGAGAAGTACGTGAAGGGATCCTGGCCAGGGCTGCTCACAGAGCTTTTCTAGGCCTCCTGTTTACTGGGTCAAGAGTGAATCAGGGCGCCCCAGATGTCTGGATAAAAGCAGGAGCCTAGGGGCCAGGGCCCAGCTCCCCTGGACAATGCCTGCCCTTCTTTCACCACATTACAGTGGACCAGCCCGCCCGCGCATCACCTCCTCACTTACACTCCTGTGAACAAACGTTACCACTTCTCCTACACAATGAAGTGTGCATGTTACAGAAGCATTGGCACCTACCAAATAGTGACAAACATCTTAAAACTATGGAGAGAGGGAGAAGGAGAGATAGGTGGACAAATAGTTAAGCATGCCACAGTTTTAGACTATCATGTAAAAATTATGAAAATAGAAAGTAATGTTAACACTGTTCAACTCTCAGCTTTTATTTTTACCAATGGTTTCATTAAACAATTTATCAGTCATCTAAGTACAGTAGATTCTAAATCATAAAATAGGATTTTAATTTTGAAGTACTTTAGTTTTCTACATTTCCAAAATGTACCTTCAAATCATCCAATGTCTTCTTAACCAAAGCACACATTTGTTGCATATTCAAAGACCCTGTCAGAATGTTCCCAGGAGGTTAGGGAGGAGTTTCCTGGAACATCGTCTGCCCTTCCCCTGTTGCCAGAAGAGTGTTTATAAATGGATGTTAGTTTTGAGAGAGCTTGGTGAACTGGTTCAGCTCCTACACATGCAGAAACTGTTTGTTGACCAACATTCTCCAGTAGGTTCATCCTCCGCTTGAATGTGCCCTAAATCCCGAGCCACCAAGCAGGCCAAGAGCCTCGCTGTCTCATTACACCCTCTGCTTCCACCCACCAGGGTCATGGGCCCACAGGATGCAGAATGGACTGGACTCTCTAGGCCACTCGTCCACTCCTACCCTTCCCCACTCACAGGCCCAGAGAAACCAAGCTCCTTGCCCTGATATAAGGAGGAAGGAGATGCAGCAACAGTGCCAGAAGAGGTACATGGGAGGGGCCCCTGCACTCCCAGCGGACCGTGGACTCATCGTGTAGCGTTGGGTGGAACATGGTGGCTGGAAGAGACTCGGGACCTGACACCTATGGGACCTCGCCTGCTGAACACACTCAGAAACCGTCTGTGAGCTGTGCGAGCTGAGGAACAGGGGACGACTTGGATGGACTGGAGGTAGAGGGGAGGGTTTTCCCTGTTGCAAAGCACAGGCTGTGGACTTTCTGGGCTGGAAATATTGACAGCTCCGCATCTAATGGAGGGTGTTGGTTGGAGCTGTCCTGGTAGTTGACTTTCTTAGGGAGGTGAGAGGAGATTCTGGGAGGATGCAAAACATCTCCGAGAGCCTTGGACCACACACCCAGCCTTCTGACCCCAGCGGTAGAAGGTAGCAGTTTCTTATATTTCAAGCTGTCCCAGGTCAGGACAGCCGATTTCCCAGGGCCTGAACAGTGAGGAATACAGGTGGGTGTTGCTAAAGATGAGCAGTGTCCCTGAGCAGAGGACAGACAAGGGATTCCCGAGCAGCCAGAGCACAGGCTATTGAGTCAGCAAGACAGTCATGAAGGGAGTGAGGCAGACATCATGCTGGAACTCACAGCAATCTTTGCCCTTGCCTAAGCCCCTACAGGGGAGTGAAGTGTTGGAAGAGGGAAGGGAAGATGGAGGACTGTGTGGGGCAGGCACACAGGTGAGCGTGCATGGAACACGTAGCACATCTTAGTTGCTTAGAGGGTTTTTATGGAGAAAATAAGGACAGGTGCATGAGGCAACCCTGAAATATGTATGGTCTAGAGAGTCATTTAGTTTTTTCTTGTCAAGCTTTACCTCTTCCAGGTGGAAAGAGAAAAAGAGAAAGAAAGGAAGGAAGGGAGAAAAGAATGACAAGAGATGTCCCCAAATGTTCACTGGTTCTCCTCCATAGGGGCCTGGCGGGGACCTCAGCATAATACGCCCTCAGGAGACCAGCACTGTACCTAATTGGGCCCCTGGGTGACTACAGGTCCCAGGGCACTGCTTCCTTGTCCCAAGCACAACAACTTGCCTGGGGGCAGCTGCCCTCTTCACTAGAGTCTCTCCGTGTCCGGAGTTCTCTTTGCTACAATGAGGGACACTAATAGTGGGGTCATGGTCAGTTTGGATGACGTTGGGAGTTCCAAGGAAGGGCAGCATGGCTGGGCTTGTGTCCTCTGGGCCTACTGACAGCTCCAGGTGAGTCGGGTAAGTTGGGGTCAGGCAGGGAAGTGGTACTTAATGTTAGTCAACTGTAGACTTTAAATGGTTAAAATTGAAAATATATTTTTTAGAAAAACAAATCCAGATGGCATGTGAATGTACGTAAAATCTTATCACTTAAAAAGAAAAATTCTTAGGCCAAACGAAGGAGTACATTACTGATACATTCTAAAACATGAGCCTCAAAAGCATGATATTCAGTAAAAGAAGCCAGACATAAAGGGCACATATTTTATGATTCCAGTCACATGAAATATTGAGAGTAGGCATATCTGTAGAGACAGAAAGCAGATTTGTGGTAGCCACAGCCTGAGCATAGGTGGAATAGAATGGACTAATGGGGATGGGGTTTCTTTTTGAGGTGATGAAATGTTCTGGTATTAGTGCCGATGGTTGCACAACTTTGTGAATAGATTATAAATCACTAAATTCTACACTTTTCAAAGGGTGAATTTTATGGTACGTGAATTGTGTCTCAACTTAAAAAATAGTGATTAATAAATGTGATTTTTAAAATAACATGGGGATCATTATCATGAGTTGTATTTGCTTCCTGCCCTACTAAGCTCTGGGATATGAAAAAAGAAACACACAGCACCCCCTCCCCCAAATGAGAACAATCACTATTTACTCAGAACTTGTCTATAGAGCATGGGAATCAGCCAACACCCCTCACATCAGGCTGAGACTCAGGCACACATAAGAGTGGGGACACTTTCTGGTGGCAAAAAAAGGAAGGCATGTCCTGCCCAGAGCTTGTGATGGGGGAGGCTGGAGACAAGCTGATAGGAAGAGGGGCGTCCTAAGTGATTACTTAGGGGAATATATTTGGCTTTCCCCGCATTTGGTTCTACATGGAAAAGACTGAAAATGACGAAGCTGTGAGTCACTGACCAAGTCCTGACCCTTGGGGCCTATTGTTGCAGAGGTTGAAGTCTGTTTTTCCAGATTGGTTGTTGCAGGGTGTGGGGCAGGGCCTTGTGGCTGGAGGGAGAGGTTCCCAGACTTCCAGGTGGATTTAGAAAATTCTGCATCCCAAAACGCTCCTTCACCATCTTCAATCAATCAGATCCTCTGTGGATAGATAAACTTGAATCAATGTTTTTAAAATTAACTGCAAACAGAATTAGAAATGACTAATGTACAATATAATGACATATTAAAAGGCAAATATCAATAGAAGAATCTAACGGAATTTTATAAATTCCTTCCAAGCAATGAATATGCTCAATTAAAATCATATGCTCATGAACTGCAGTATTTGGTAGTATATATATGTGTGAAAAGAATTTTCAAATATGAAATATGTAAACCATGCAAAATCTCCTTATAAGTCAGGATTAACAACTTAAATTTTGATGATAGGAATCTCTAATAAGCTAAATGGCATCCCCCTTGCAAAAGAATTCCAGTTTTCTCATTAGCAGACTTGTATCACAAAAAATTGTACTAAATATATTTTAAATTTCATAAATCAGCATTTTGTGAAAAAATTGCAAATGATAGTAGTTATTACAGTAATGTCGATTTACTGTAAACATCAGGATTTCTCATTTCACTAATGTTCACATTGTAGTGAATCTCACAACAAAAAAAAATTTAATTCATTAAATTTTCTTCTTACCCTAATACCGAAATCCGGCCATCTGGTCGACCTTGCGCTGCAGACTCCAAGTCACGTGTAACTGGTGTGAACCTCAACAGGAAGGATCCAGATCGCACACCGGCGAAGGCGCACCGCCACGCCCCTGACACCCGTCCTCGACCCATGCCACCATCGGTCCCATTTCTCGCCCTGGGGGATCCTCCCGTCCGCCCGTGAATCTGTACGCCTTTCCCTGTCTGCAGAGCTTCTTCAGAGAAGCTACCGACAACCACGCCCACCCAGGACCGCGGCCAGGCTCGTGTCTGCTCACGACCATCACCGGAGGCCCGGGGCGGTCCCTGTTTCCCAAAGAGAAACGACTACGACCTATGACCACCGAAGCCTAGGAGGGACTGCCGGCCCTCCACGAGCACCCTTCCCGCTTGCCCACGACAGTCCGCGGCGAGGAGACCTGCACAAACGCAAACGCCACGCTGACGAGGTGACCAAGGAGTGGGGACGGGAGCTCCCCGCGTAGAAGCCGGTTCAATCTGCCGGGTGGATCACGTCTCTTGACAAGCATCCCGTGCCCCTGCCTCGGGGCAAGATTCGCCCCCGTGACCGCCTCGCGTGGAACACGGAGAAACTGAAGTGGCCCACGGTGAGCAGCCCCACCGCCTCGACTGCACCGGGATGGACCCGGGTCCCCAAGCCGGCGAGGACGCACCGACGGATCGTGACACACGGACGACGACGTCGTGCACGGACATCCTCTCCTGGTCACGCATAGCAGGACGGGAAGTCTCAGCGGGCCAAGGGGCACCAGGGAGTGCTGGTCGACCGGCGCAGACCTCCCCACAACCATCCGAGGGAGCTCAGCGCCGGCCCCACAACACACTGCTCTCCACATTCAGTCTCCGGTGAGAGCAGGACGCGCTCACCACTCTGCATCACCGGGATGGTCGCCGCCAACGTCAGCGGCCTCCCGGAACTCTGCCCCGCGCCTGGCGGGCGAGTCACATCCCTCGCGAAGGTCACCGAAGCTCAGGAGGGAAGGGACAATATAAAAGCGGCCGCCTGGTGGCTCCCGACAACGGGCTCGAACGTCAGCGGGATGGATTCTGATCGCTGGGCGGCGAGGGATCAGCTCCGACCGCCCAAACGCTCGAGTTCGTCTCGGGGCGTCCGCCTCGTAGCTACCTGCCGGTTCGGCTCGGCATGGCACGACGGGACCCCAGCAGCCGACAAGGCTGGGAAGATTTGGGCAGGAGGCTGCCGCGAAGGAGACGCGCTCCTCACGCTAATGTGGAGAATTCTGCAGTCGGAACCCTGACTCTGCAGACCTGGGTTCCCTTAGTGCCCAGCCTCTTACCTCCTTATCAGGAGACCTTAGCAATTCACTTGCTTGCTCCAATTATCTCTGCCCACCCTACACGTGTGCCGCTCTTCTCTCCATGAGCCTAGAGCTGCTTTCCCAAGGAAAAGACATCCCCATGCCATTGCAGGTAGGAGCCAAGGAGACAGCTGAACATTTGCATCTGGACCTAATAGAGAAATTTTATGTATCCAACGCAGGAGGATACAAGACTGAGAGGGTCTTATAACTTTAGCACCACATGGCCATGGCTTTCATGAAATACTGATGCACACTCGGCAAGTCCAGGGGTGCCAGGAGAAGAAAGACACACACACAGCACATACACACACATCCCCCGGGTCTAATAAGAACACTTACCAGGGCTGGCAATGGTGGGATCAGAAAGCCCATTATTGCCACTTCTGGGGTTCCCTGGGCTAGAACCCCAGCTCATTCAGGCAGATCCTGGTTGTTTTATTCATGTCACTCTGGCGAAGTGAGGTCTTGGAGCTCCCCAGACTGTCATTTGCTGTCCAGTGCTCTACATTTTGTTCTCTGTACTGTGCCCCTTCTCCTCCACACACAGTCCAAATTAAGAAAATAAGAATCTGCAGACATTGCATTCAACTTTCTAATTTGAATGAAGGTTAAGAACACAAAGGAAAAGGGTTATGTGAACAACTTTGTTAAGGAGCTTACGTTTATCTTTTTGAAGCTATCAAAATGTTTATGAGTACTCTGTAGAAAGTTAATCTTTTTAAAATTAGGAAAAATAAATGATTCTTTATTGCTATCTCTCACCAAACCCCCACTCACACCAGCACCTATGACACAGGACTCACCTGATGAAACGCCTGCTCCCCACTGGCCTAGAGATTTCTGCTCTGAGTCATTCTCTAGCCCCTGTGTTCACCACATTCCTAAGTCCACTGCAGCCAGTAACATGATGAAGGAGGTCGCTGTGCCCAAGGGATGACCTTTAAAAAAAGAGAAGGAAAAAACCTCTCCCGTCTTCTGTGAGGTCACAGCTTAATGGAGGCTGGAACAAGTAAAAGTAAATGTTGGGAAAGAGAGTATTTCTTCATTGGTCCCTGACCTGCCATATCCCTAACAGGGTGGTGAACATAACTGGCGTTAATATTTCCTGGGTGCACTTAGAAAATCCGGACCCAAAGTAGAAACCTGACCATTTGGCAAAAGATGGATCAATTCAGGAATCAAAGTAAGTTTGTTTTCTCACCTGTTGTTTCATTATCAGGAACTCTGCCACCACCTGCCCTCCTCTGCACCCTTATGCAGGGACAATCCGAAAATCAAGCAGATAAATCTGAGGAAAAAGAAAGCAGCCTTCAGAACCCAGCCTTTCAAAGTATTGTTAGATACACCAGGCATGAATCCCCAACCACTCAGCTGGGAGTGACCCCTCCCACCTAACCCACAGTCATGTGCAGACAGAAGGAACACTTTTTCCTCCCATGGTCAAAAACAAGGCTGCATTGACTACTCGGCATGTAAGGAGGATATAATATCCCCATTTTTCAGAAAACAATGCAAATTATGGGGTGTTATACTTTGACTTGACTTACTGTTCAAAGTTATTATTTTATTAATATTCAGTTCCTAGGATTAACACTAATTCCCAGGTAACCCTTACCATGGTCTCCTGGAGAGTCTTGTCTCCACAGCAAGGACACCTCTCGCAAAATTCTCATTTAATAATACTTGGTGAAAGGCACCAACATTTGTTCTCCAACACCCATTCCAGGCCTTTAGCACCCCACCTTCCCTGTTGCACCCCCTGCCCCACCAGATACCCTTGCCCTCAGTCACCTTGGTTCCTCCCCATGTGGGAATCAGCGACATCAGAGCCTCAACCCTAGCTCTGCCCTCCGTGGCTTTGGACATGTGGCCAGGAGGTTTTCTATCCATGTAACGGAGGATGGAGCAATCTGAGGACCCATGTCATTTGACATTACATGTCAAACTCTAACCTGGGCTTCAGTGAAAAGGTGAGTGATTAAACATAGCTCATGGATATAGTGTTTGAAACATAAAGAAGACCTAAAACTTAATCAGAAAGCTAGGACCAGTGAGGGTTTACCAGATAGAAAATCTGTGTGAATTCAGCAAAGTAACACGACCTGTGAATGTGAGTAACATGGGCAGATTTTCAATGAAGACCATCACTGAAGGAGACGCCTAGAATTCACATGTAGAGAAATGACTGAATAAATATTATGTGAGTAATTTTTAACAGCCTCCTTTTCCTTGTCAATAGCAGGGATTTCATGCTGGAGAAGAGCCCACTGAATGCAATGAATATGAGGACATTTCACATACAACAACCGTAAATCCACATGTGTTATACTTTCAGCCCAAACGGGAGAGACTTCAGCCATTATTCATCACTGAATTGGCATAAGCTAATTATACTAGAGAGAAACCATACAGATCTCAGAATGTGGAAGGTTTTTAGTCACCCTCCAACCTTAGACAACATGAGAGAGTGCACCCTGGAGTCACTCTTGCAAATGTCCTGAACGTGGGAAATAATTCATCTGAAGCCTCGCATTTATACACCAACAGCTCACACTGGAGAAGACGAACCTTATAAAGGTAATACAGCAGAGAGCTGACTTTTATTCACTCCAATAAACTCACGCGGGCGAGAAGCCCTATGTTTGGAATGACTGTGGAAGAGCTTTCAGTGACCATCCAACACTTCGATGTCATGAGCACATTCACACAGGAGAGAAACCACAATGAATATCATTTATGTGAGAAAGCATTTAGTCAAAGCCATAACCTTAGTCATCGGGGAGAATTCACACTGATGAGAAACCCTACAAATGCGATGAATGTGGAAGAGCCTTTAAACGCAGCTCTCACGTTTACACGCACTAGAAAACTGACAGGAGAGACACCCTATGTCTGGAATCCATGTGGTGCAGCCTTTACCCAGAGCTCCCACTTTTATAAACACCAGAGAATTTATACAGAGTAGAAACCCTGTGTCTGTAATCAATGATATGGAGCTTTCAGCCAGAAATGATCCCTTTTAAACCACCAGGAAAGTCATGTGGAGAGAAACCCTGACCCTGGAATCGTGGTGGAAGAGCCTTCAGGTGAAGCTCCAGCCTCAGAAAGCACAGAGAACTCAGAGTGGGCTTCATCCCTGACACAGTAGAGAAGACAGCCCAAGGTTTACTACGAGGAGAGCCCTCTAGGGGTACACCATCTAATCACTGCTGTAGAAGAAATCCGATGAAATGAATGCTAGAGTCACATTCGTCATTGGACATGAGAGGGTTCACACTGAAAAAATAGTCTCAGTGTAATGAAGGAAGGACATTCTTCACTGATTCCTTATTCCTGAGTGAACAAGAAAGTGCTCACACTGAGGAGATGCCAATTCTAAAGACAATGTGGAAAATCTTTCACTTGCTAGTCACATCAGAAAACTCATACTGGGGAAACAGTCTATAAAGAATGTGTTAGCATGCAATTGAGACAATAATTAAGTCCTTCAGCAATTGTCTTTTTATTAAATATACAATATAAAGATGTAGATGGTGAAGGGTTTTGAGAAGTGCTGAAAGCAATATTCAGTATCAAGTAAGAAGAAACGAAGCAAACCTGCTTCAGTAGATCAGTATTTGCAAATATGTAAGCACTACTGAGTGGGTATGTGTCATTCAAAATCATGAAATATTGGGATGAGTAAGAATGGGCCCATTTTCTGTTAATACTCTGTCACTGTTGATCAGTTAGACACTTTCTGTCTTTATAAAATTATAATCATAATTACAAAGACTGGGATCAATCAGGAAACAACGTTGAACGTTAACTGAAAATGTAAAACATAGTATGATGTGTGTTAACTCTTACATTAGTGTCCAAATATGTGTATACACGTTCAGGATGAATGGCTTCAAGGATAAATACACACATACTTTGTGATTAACCTCTGCTGTTTCAATTAATTCTATTACTTAACTTTCATTTACTATTTCCCACATGACTTTAAAAAAGAATTATATATTAATTATATTTAAACAAAGGTGAATAATTGTGGGTACACGGACAGGAAGAACTCAAGAATTCAGAGTCAGACGGTGGTTTAATCCCTACTTAGCATTTTGTAGCCAAGGGTTTCTTTGTTTGTTTTGTCCAAGAAGAACAGATAGATATCTTCAGGACTGAGAAGGTGAATGATCTTTGCAGACATAAAAAGAGTTGTACTTTAAGAATGTATTCGAACAATAAGGGGTGCATATACTAAATCATTTAAACACAAAGGAGATCCCTCAGAGAGCCATTGGTAAGTCTACGTTTAAAGCTTTACTCTTTCATCTAGAAAAATGGTACTAAAAAAAGTTCCGAGGCTTCCCTGGTGGCGCAGTGGTTGAGAATCCGCCTGCCAATGCAGGGGACACGGGTTCGAGCCCTAGTCTGGGAAGATGCCACATGCCGCAGAGCAGCTAGGCCCGTAAGCCACAATTACTGAGCCTGCACGTTTGGAGCCTGTGCTCCGCAACAAGAGAGGCCGCGAAAATGAGAGGCCCGCGCACCGCGATGAAGAGTGGCCCCCACTTGCCGCAACTAGAGAAAGCCTTCGCACAGAAACGAAGACCCAACACAGTCGTAAATAAATAAAGAAAGAATCCTGGTCACAAAAGGTGATGATTAAAAAAAAAAAAAAAAAAATTCCGGGAGAAAGATCAGCATAGAGACAATGTCTATTTTGTCAATTAAACCTTCAAGAAGGCTAGCTAGGGAGAGCATACAGGCTGCATGATGAGTTCTGGCCCTTTTTCAGTTCAATTTCTCTTTCTTTGTTGGCCAAAACATTCGTTATAGCCCTGAGGTCCATTGAAGTCTAATGGGTTGAGAAATGGTATTCTAGGGCCTATAAAGCCCATCATGGGGACTTTCCTAGCATTCCAGAGGTTAAGACTTCACCTTCCAATGCAGGGAGTGTGGGTTCGATCCCTGGTCGGGGAGCTAAGATCTCACATGGCTCGCAGCTCAAAAACCAAAATATAAAACAGTAACAATATTGTAACAAATTCAATAAAATACTTTAAAAATGGTCCACTTCAAAAAAAAAAAAATCTTTAAAAACAAAATTTTTTTAAAGCCCAAGATGATAGCTGCAACATTACTGTGTGTACGTGCATCTGAGTGCACACACACACACCCATGCAAGGGAGGGACACTGTAGCAACTATCTGATCATAAAGGGAAAATGCGACTCAGGAATTATTGGCATAAAGGATTCATGCAGGAGAGAAATAAGCTAAATCACCTTGTTCATTCATTTATCAACTTTTCCGTTATTAAATATTTAATGAGAACTTCCAACATTTCAGAACTTGGATTGTTATGATGATTAAACTATAAATAACACAACGCATTTCTCTTCCTAGAACTCTGTATTCTAATGCAGGCAATAAGAATAAATTGCAAAATAAAATTTCTGACATTTAAAAAAAAGACATGTTCATACATTGTATAGTTACAAAATATCACTACCAGTCTACAATAAAAAGTTGGCACTTCATAAAATAAAATTGACATTTAAAACAGTCTCAATTCTGGAACTTTGAAAGGTTATATATTTTTAGAAAGACAGGTTAGTAAAAATATTTTACAAAATTCTCAATTTTGGAAAAGCTAGTCTGCATGAATTGGGGAGAGCAAAGCTAGATTTCCTGTCTTAAGATCCAGGTTTGCTGTTCTCTATATTCCAAAATACGTACTTTTAAAATTGTTAGAATTCAAAACTATACGTTTGAAAATCAGTAACGATTCTTACAATGATAAAAATTCTGCTGCACGTGCCTCTTAAAATTCCTTCCATCATCCATTTTATTCAAAATTCAACCGGTTACCATTTTAAAGGATAACAGACAAGAGGATTGCTATCTTGCTCTTTATATTGGACTCTTAATTTCTTTCTATTTTTTTTTTGATAATCTAAAACAATCCAGAATAACACATTATTATCATAAAATCCAGAATTTCCCAGTGTGTTCTGTAGTGTATATAGTGTCAATGCGATTATATACACTATTGGTAAATTTGAACTTAAGTGTTTTCCTAAATACAAAATAAAAATCTAAAAATGCATTTACCTATGTGTTTCATTATGCAATAATGCCCTTTTAAGAAAGAAATGGCTTACCACATGCAAGAATACCTGGAAGATGCATATGTTTTTATATTTAATAACAGAAAATAAGGTAATAAGTGATTTTTTTGTTGTTACATCTTTTTATATTCTTATGTAAATTACATATTCATTGCTTCATCAGTGTGATTGTTTTCTAGTTTATTTTACTCTAGTGTGAATTATAGTGCATTAACTCTTGATAGTTTTCTACTAGAAAATGATTCTTGATGAAATTCTCCATGATCAATTAACTTTAGTAAACAACACTGCCATAGTCAAGAGATGTCACCAAAGCAAAATGTAAAGTAAATACTTTTATGGCTTACAATGTCCTATTTTGAGGCTCAGAAATATCTAGCAGTTTTTGCAGTTGATGCTAATTCAGATGGGTGCTAGGTTTTAGTTACACTAATTTGTGATTATTTCTTAGATGAAAATGAAAAAATCTGCAGGCGGATTCCCTTCCTCAGTGCAGGAATAATTGTGAATTAGTGTTTGTTATAACTGAGATTACTGAGAGTAATGTAACATATTTACTTCTACCTAAGTTTGTTTCCAGGGACAAAAGTCGCTAAAAGTTTAACTGTTTTAAAAGTATAAATCCCAGCATACGTGTTTCAAAAAAATTTTTTTCCCCCACTTTTCTAGAACAGGGGTTGGCAAACTTGTGTAAAGGACCAGAGAGTAAATATTTTAAATTCGCCATATGATGTCTGTCGTTTCTACTTAGCTCAGTCATTGTAGCCAAAAAGCAGCTACAGTAAAATGTAAATAAAGGAGTATAACTGTGATTCAATAAAACATTATTTATAGACAAGGAAATTTGAATGCTATATAATTTTCGTGTGTTGCAAATAGTCTTTTTATGAATTATTTTCAACCATTTAAAAATATAAAAACCATACTTAGCTTGCAGTTCCTACCAGCACAAGCTGGGTGTGGAATTTGGTAGATGGGATGTAGGAGGCAATGGCCTGTTCTCTCGAGTTACAGTGCAAACATCCCTCCTTAGAGAACAGCATTCCAAAACGAATTGATTGTACTAGCCCTGCGCCAGAAAATATGAAAACTAAAATCAAAACAAAAAACAAATTACCAAAATCTGCCCAAGATGTGAGGGGATAAATTCCTCCCCCAGGGTGCCCGCCTGTGCTCATGTATGGTCCCCTCGTGCTGGCGTCCCCAGCCACCAGCAGTGAGTGACACTGTCCTGTCCCTGTGCTCCCTGTCCGGCCGCGTGCAGGGGCCCAAAGAGTTCTGAGCAATAGTTACTCGCTGGGCACAGTTCCTCATCCATCAATTCACCACTAACTTCTGTGGCTCCCAGAAGGACAGAAAGCCGCCTTTCCAGCCCCACCCCTGGCTTGGAGTCCAGCCACTAAGGGTCCAGCTTCTCTGAGGGCTAATGGCCAGCGGAGTCTGGCAGCTGTTGTGGGTTCTGTGCACCCAAAGGGGGTTGGGGCCGTGACCTGTTCTTCAGCCTCACGGCCAACACCAGCGGATGACTCCCTGCCTCCGCCTGCAGCTCGGCCGGCAGGTCCGGGAAGGAGCGACCGCGGGGTGGGCGGAGCACACGGCAGGGCTCCTGGGTGGGGCGGCGATCGCGGCTGGGCCCAACCCCCCATCCCCGCACGAGCTCCTGGCCCACTCGCTGACGTCGCAGGTGCTGGATGCGTGGCGGGAGCCCTGGAGGCGGCGAGGAGAGGAGCGGGGCGGCCTACAGGACCAGGAGACGGTCCCGCTCCTCCGGGCTCAGGGGAAGCGGCAGTCATGGGAGCACCACGGGCGGTACAGCAGCTCCTCGGCCCGGCAGAGGGCTTCCCGCCGGCCGGGCTCAGCCCAGCGGGGCCGGAACCGCACCCGCTTCCCTCCCTCGGCGCACACCCCGGCCCGGGGTCTCAGCCGCCGCCGCGGGAACTTGGGGTCGGAGGACGGAGAGAAGGGGCGCGATCCCAGCATCTCCTCTGGCCCCTGGAGGCTACCTCTTCCGCCGCAGACAGGGGCCTGTCCCTGAGCTTGGCGGCGGGGCCCAGGGCCTCAGAGGCGCCAGTGCCCTGGCCCCTCCCCATGCAGAGGACCCGGTGCTCCTTTTGAAATGTATAGAAATTCCAAATTACTCTGTTGTGTAACAAGAAATAACATAGTGTTGTAGATCAGTTGTATTTCAACAGCCAACCAACAAGCAAACAAACTCATCCAATAACAGTCTGATTTGTGGTCGCCAGAGGCAGGGCGTGGGAAGAGGTGGGACTGGATAAAGGTGGCCCAAACTGCAAGCGTCCAGCCATAAGAGAGATGAAGTACTAGGGATGCAACATAGCACATGATAAAGATAATTAACACTGCTGTCTCCTATACATAAAAGTGGTTAAGAGAATAAATTCTAAGGGTTCCCATCACAAGAAAAACACCTTTTTCTATTTCTCTAATTTTGTGTCTATATGAGATGTTGAATGTTCGCTAAATTTAGTGTGATAATCATTTCATAACATATGTAAGTCAAATCATTATACACTGTAAAGTTACACTGTGCTCTATGTCAGTTATATCTCAGTAAAACTAGAAGAAGATAAATGAATAAATAAAATGTTGCCCCACTGAATCTCGAATAAAATGGATGCTAAATGTATTTTAATAGGCATGTGCAGCAGTTTTTGTATTCTAATAAAAAACATTATTGATTTTCAAAAGTGTATTTTGTAATTGAACAATTAATTTAAAAATACTCATTTCATAATATTTTGAACAATTATCTTGGCTGTTAGAAATGGAAATCTATCTTTATTCTTCCCAAATCTTGCTTGCAGAATAGCTTTTCAAAGGTTCAGAATTTTGTAAAACATTTTTTAATAACCCAGTCTTTTTGACAATTTTTGGCCTTCCTAAGTTCTATAATGACACTGTTATAAATCTCAATTTTATTTTATCAAGTGGCAACTTTTCTTTGTAAATTAGTAGCAAACATTTTGTACTTACACGATTTGTAAACCCTTATGTATAGTTGATTTTTAATATCAGAAATTTTATTTTGCAGTATATTTGAATTGACTGCGTTATTATGTAGAGTTCTATGAAGATAGGAACATTGTAATATTTACAACTTAGTCCTCATAACAAGCCAAGTTCTGAAATCCTGGAAGCTTTCAGTAAATATTTGTTAGTAATTGAAAATTTGATACATTAATGAATAAGGTAACTTAGATGCTCTTTCTCCTGATGACACATTTATGCCATTGATTCCAGACTCATATTTTCTCTTTAGGATCAGATGGATGCTATATGCTCTCTCCCTTGCTTGCATGTTTGTGTGTGTGCGTGTGCATGTACACAGACAGGAACACAGACACACAAAGGTTGCAGGCAACATCCCATGCTTTAGAGACCCCTACAATACCATGCTTTCACCCATTAGACGTCAGTGGACTTTAGGGTTATAATGAATGTTTTTAGGCCAACAAAGTAAAAGCAATTTATCTGAAGAGGAGAGCCAGACCGTATCATGCAGCCCCTACCCTCTCCAAATCTGAAAATGGAACGCTCCATGTCTGCAATGATTTATTTTATTTTATCTTACCTTATTTTATTTATTGGGGTATAGTTGTTTTACATTTTTGTGTTTATGGAATGATCTTCCAACTTCTCGGTCCTGACATATCTATCTGTTCTTGGTGGGGAAAAAAACATTTTGGCTAAAAAATACTGATGAAGGAATAAACCCCGGCCTGATTGAGCTCTTGGGATTTTCATGGCAGGGTCCACAAATTCTCCAGGACTAGGACTCTTGTGAAAAATTAAATTTATTTATAATTCAATTTTAAGTTATGAGGGGCACATTAAGTGAAAACATAAAAGGAATAAAATAATTGAAGCCCCAGATTTTACAGTGTTTCGAGAGAGAGGGCTTCTCACCTTGTGAGTTCATCAGTGTGAATAAAAGTTAAGGCTCTGCTGAAGTGTGTCCCACATTTATCACATTAAGGTTTCTCTCCAGTGTGAGTTTCCGGTGTATTTAAATGTGAGGCTCCAGCTAAACTATCTTCCACATTTATAACCTATATAGGGGTTCACTTCAGGGTGAGTTTTCTCATGTCATCTAAGGTTACAGCATTGCCTGAACGCCTTCCCACATTGATGAGACCTGCATGGTTTCACTCCAGTATAAATTAGCTTATGTGAATTCCATGATGAATAAAGGCTGAAGGCTCTTCCGAATTGATTGCAAGCATAGGGTTTCTGTCCTGTGAGAAGCCACTCATGTGGCGTGAAAGTTCAGTTCTATGTGAATCGCCTCATATTTGTTACATTCAGTGGGCTCTTCTCCAGTGTGAAGTCTCTGCTACTGATAAGGAAAGGAAAGACTGTTAAAAGTTTGCTCACATAAAATTCATTTCTTTAGTTCTCTACACATGAATTCTAGGATGCTCCCTCAGTGATGGTCTCCACTAACTACCCCCCATGTTACTGACATTCACAGAGTCTCACTTTGCTGAATTCACATAGATTTTTCTATTTCGTAGCCTCTCACTGCCATTGTTTTCTGATTAACTTTTAGGTCTTCTTTGTTTTTCAAACACTATATACATGAGTTACATTTAAGCAACTGCCCTTTTGAAACTCAAGGTACAGTTTGCCTTTGGGACAATATGGTTCCAAATGCAAAGTATTCAAAAACCTCTGTGGGGCCAGCGTTTAAGTCCACTTTCAGTCAGGTGGTTGTGCTGAATTCCTCTTACCCTAAGATCATGTCTCTAATGTGGACAGCGGGGTTCATCCCCATAAACTTACTGTTGACCTTCAGCTAAATGGGTTCTTCTTGAAGCTACCGTCTGTGAACATGTTTAAAATATTGATCTTTAACACAGAGAAAAGGTATGAAATGGAGGAATATACCAGTAATTGGAAACATATTATAGGATATTGACAATTAGAATATATCTTTAAGGGTAAAACAAACGAAAAATAAAATGGGTGGGATGTTGGCGAGATCAAGATGAGGAAAAGCGCCGAAAGGGAGGGACTGAAACAGTGGGTGCTGTGTTGAAGTTTAGCACCAGTAACAACAGAGCCATCGTTTCCTCTAAGGCCAAGGAATATGCAGAAGGTTAGATTAATAAGATTGATACGTTCACAGAATTGTGGCACTATTGGAGGGATTGTTCTACATTGACTTCAACAAGATTCCAGAGACATTTCACTCAAAGAAACCTGCAATTGACATTACCCCAATTCTGGATGAAGTTCACAGTCACCTGACTTGAAAGTCACTGATTCCTAAAAACATGCTGGACATTCTGGTTCAGGCTGCCCCATGTCCCCAAATGTCCAGAGGTGATGGTTGAGGGCGACAGTACTGAGAAAAGGCAGCTGTGTGTATCGAAAGCTCAAACCCTGTTTGATGTCAAGTCCAATGTTCTTCTGGGCTGACTTGGCGTATGTTTTTCAGATGCATCACAGAACTGGGCACACTCTGAATACAGAGTGACTTTCATGATAAAGGAGCATCACATGCAGGGTGGTGTGAAATAACCTGCACAGTCCACAACAGAATGTTAATTGTGAGCTGACTGGCAATTCAAAAATGTGTACTTGGGAATTCATAAATATCCCTTCTCCCCAATGCTTTCAGTTAAATCTACAGACTTAGCACAAGGCAGGCAATATACATGTTCCTCCACTTATCAGCAGTGACTACAGGCAAAGTATTCCCCAATAAAAAACTCCCTGTTCTCATGTGGAAAATACTTTAATAACCTCTCAAGAGAGTTGAGTGATTAAATGAGTTGACATGACATGTCTGAACATAACAAAACCCAATAAATAAAAGCTACACGTGAATTAGTCATTAAAAAGTCAGACAGCCTTGATGCAATGTCCACCATTTTGTGTGCGTGAACAGAGTGTATATCAAACTTGGGGTCCGCAGTTGCTGCCTCCTTAACCTCGACACATACCATGCATTCATGACCAGATATGAGGACAGACGGGCTCAACTTCACAAGCCAGTGGTCTCGGGGCTGCCAAACGATAAGATGATCCCCGACTGACCTTTCCTGTGGGTTGAGGTCCCTCTTTCCCTCCTCGTTTCCTGGGACCTCACCACTTTGACTATCATTGTGTCTCCTGTAGCTTCCTCCTGTCTTCCCTGCTCACAGACTAATAGGAGACTCTCGATGGTTCAGGCCTCTCCAGAGCTTCAAATATGGCCTTAGTATCCTAAGTTTTCCTCTACCTACTATATCCTCCTCAATGCACCAATTAAGGGAAAAATGCTTTCTGTAAAGTGCTTCCAGTTTCTGAACAAAGTTACCTATACAGGGGGAAAATGGCTGGTTTGGAACAAGAATGAAGGGGAGTATTTTGTTTTGACTTTTTAGAGTTTTCAAAATTGTCAATTGTATTCTGAGAAAACAGATTAAAAATTGGATTAAAAAAAAAAAAAAAAAGCAAAATTGGCTCCACTCTGCCCTCTGGGCCAGTCCTGCTGAAGGGTTTCTTCTCTTTCTCCTGCCCCCTCAGCCCTGCACAGCCCTCTAGCCAGCACCTCTGACCCTGGACGTATTGAACTTACCCGTCCACACACCTCCTCCCCTACCAGGCCTTGAACTTCTGCTCTTGCTCATCCCTCCACTTGTGTCCATCACATGACAGAGCTCACTGCATCGCAGACTCGCTTATGGAGTGAGTCACAGCCTCGTCAAGACCATGGCTGAGGGGAGAGAAATATAACCTCTCATGTGCCCTCTTTACCATCACTGCCTTCATGGAGTCTGGAGCACGTCGGTGTAAATGTTGGAAAGGAGAAGGTTGCTGTATTAGCGCTTGCCCTACTCCACGATCCTCACAGAGATGCCAGATGACAGGACTAGTGCTCAGAGCCTTGACTCCCTCCTGGATACACTTAGAGCACTCACTTCAAGTGGTGGAAACAGAGTTACCGTTTCAGGAGAAAAAGCAAGTCCCCACTCACTTGGGGACAAATTGCCAAGAACTCAGCTGCTAGTATTCTCTCTCAGAGACACTGTTTACTCTAAGCAGGCAAATCGAAGGAAAGAGAAGAAAACCATGAGACTTGAATCCTACCTAGAGTTTTCAGACTTTCTGAGGTGATGAAATGTTCTGGTATTAGTGCCGATGGTTGCACAATTTTGTGAATAGACTATAAAGCACTAAATTCTACACTTTTCAAAGGGTGAATTTTATGGTACGTGAATTATGTCTCAACTTAAAAAATGGTGATTAATAAATGTGTTTTTTAAATAATATGGGAAACATTATCATGAGTTTTATTTGCTTCCTGTCATACTAAGCTCTGTATATATGAAAAAAGACACCCCCCCAAATGAGAACAGACACTATTTACTCAGAACTTGTCTATAGAGCACGGGAGTCAGCCAACACCCCTCACATCAGGCTGAGACTCAGGCACACATAAGAGTGGGGACACTTTCTGGTGGCAAAAAAAGGAAGGCATGTCCTGCCCAGAGCTTGTGATGGGGGAGGCTGGAGACAAGCTGATAGGAAGAGGGGCGTCCTAAGTGATTACTTAGGGGAATATATTTGGCTTTCCCCGCATTTGGTTCTACATGGAAAAGACTGAAAATGACGAAGCTGTGAGTCACTGGCCAAGTCCTGACCCTTGGGGCCTATTGTTGCAGAGGTTGAAGTCTGGTTTTCCAGATTGGTTGTTGCAGGGTGTGGGGCAGGGCCTTGTGGCTGGAGGGAGACGTTGCCAGACTTCCAGGAGGATTTAGAAAATTCTGCATCCCAAAACCGTCCTTCATCATCTTCAGTCAATCAGATCCTCTGTGGATAGATAAACTTGAATCAATGTTTTCAAAATTAACTGCAAACAGAATTGGAAATGACTAATGTACAATATAATGACATATTAAAAGGCAAATATCAATAGAAGAATCTAACACACACACACACACATACGATAAAAAGAACTATCAGCTAAAAGAGAATCCTCTCACCAAAGCCCAAATTTATACATCTGGAAATTAAAAAAAAAAAAAAAAAACTTTAGATAATTTGGGAGTTGGAATGGAAATAGAAGCTTTAAAATAACTATAATTGAAGGACAATCATACAAGGGTACTACATATCAACCCATGGGATTTAGCCAAAGTAGTAACCAAAGAAAAATTTATAACCATAAATAAACATGCAAGATCATAAGAAAGAATGAAAATAAATGAAGTTAGCTTTCAGTTCAAGATGCTAGATTAAAGACCGATATAATAAACCTAAGAAATAAAGGAATGAATAAGATTAAAAGCAGAAAATAATAAAAGAGAAAAAACCTTATTTGCTAAATCTAAATTAAAAAGACCAACACAAAAGACAAAACTTTGGCAAATACGGTTTAAAATAAAAAGAACAAAATTAAAATATGTTAAAAAAATTAAAAGGAATAGATGCCTACACAGGAGTTTTTTTAACTATAAAAAGATAGGCACAAAAAAATCTAAAAACCCACATGAAATGGGCAATTTTCTAGGAAAATATAAATTCTCCAAATGGGCAAAAAAAAAAAAAAAAAAAAAAAAGGTAGAAACTCTGAACAAACTAATCAATAGTCATGAAAAACCTTAAATTAAGAGTGAAAGATTTCTCCTCCAAAGAGGCTACAGGCAGAAAGAGTTTCCTGAAGGAACTGTTCCAAGCCTTCATAGAACAGATTATTCACATCCTAAACACACTGTTGAAGAAAATAGAAACAAATGGGAGGCACTCATTTTACAAAACTAGCATGATTCTATATCAAAACCAGAAAAGGATAGCACAAGAAAAGACAACTATGGCCTAGTCCCACATGAACTCAGATGCAGAAATCCCATTTAAAAAAAAAATGCGTAAACTTAAAGCAGCAGAATATTAAACATTAAATCAATAGGTTTTATTTCATGAATTGCAGAACAGTAAAAGTGAGGAAATCTAACACAGTTCATTATATTAACAAGTGAGAGGAGAAAAAAATATAATTTCAATAGATACAGAAAAAACACTGGTAAAATCCAATGCATTTTTTTAGATATAATTCACATACTATAAAATTCACCATTTGAATGAACAATTCAGTGGTTTTAGTAGATTCACAAAGTTATGCAACCATAACCACTATCTAATTCCAGAACATTTTCATCACCTCAAAAAGAAACCCCATTAGCGGTCATTCCCCAATCTCTCCTCTCCAGACCATTGTCTGGCAACCACTAATCTACTTTTTGTCTCTGTGGATTTGCCTGTTCTTGTTATTCAAATATGAACACATTGCATCCAGCTTCGTTTACTTAGCATTAGTGTTTTCAAGGTTCTTCCATGTTGTATCATGTATCAGTACTTCATTCCTTTTCATGGCTGAATAATATACCACTGTATGGATATACCACTTTTATTTATCCATTTGTCTGTTGATGGACATGTGGGTTGTTTCCACTTAGCTATTATGGATAATGCTGTTATGAACATTTATGTGCAAGTCTTTGTATAAGCGTATGCTTTCAATTCTCTTGGCATTATATCTACAAATGGAACAGTTTAATTCACATTTATGATTACAATGATTAGAAAACCAGATATAAAGTATACATCAAATATCATATTTGATGAGACATTAGATGCAATCCAATTAATTTTAGTCTAATCTATAAGGCTTTAATTTTTCATATAAATAGAACGCAAGAGGTTGCACAACAGCACATGTTTATCGAAACTCACAGAAATGAAGTTCTGCATCCTGTCTATGCCAGTGGTTACAAGAAAGAGTGCACATGCAAAAACTCATAGAACTATAAAACAAAAGAAGTGAATTTTATTGTAAATTAAAAATTTTTTTTAAATAGCAGCAGAAAAACTTTCATATAACTGTCAGCAAAAAAGAGTCAATTTTGCTGTATATAAATTATACCTCAATATCCCTAGCCATTAAAAAAAGAAAAGATTCTAATTTTAAAAGAATGATCATAATATAATTTGTCTAAAGAATAAGGGTGTAGGGACTTCCCTGGTGGCGCAGTGGTTGAGAGTCTACCTGCCAATGCAGGGGACGCGGGTTCGAGCCCTGGTCTGGGAGGATCCCACATGCCGCGGAGCAACTGGGCCCGTGAGCCACAATTACTGAGCTTGCGCGTCTGGAGCCTGTGCTCGGCAACGAGAGGCCGCGATGGTGAGAGGCCCGCGCACCGCGATGAAGAGTGGCCCCCACTCGCCGCAACTAGAGAAAGCCCTTGCACAGAAACGAAGACCCAACACAGCCATACATACATACATACAAAAAAAAAAAGAATGTAAGCAGACAAGAATAGCATTAAAAAAAAATTTTTTTTTTAAATAGCAGCAGAAAAACTTTCATATAACCGTCAGCTAAAAAGAGTCAATTTTGCTGTATATAAATTATACCTCAGTATCCCTAGCCATTAAAAAAAGAAAAGATTCTAATTTTAAAAGAATGATCATAATATAATTTGTCTAAAGAATAAGGGTGTAGGGACTTCCCTGGTGGCGCAGTGGTTAAGAGTACACCTGCTAATGCAGGGCACACAGGCTCGAGCCCTGGTCCGGGAAGATCCCACAAGCCACGGAGCAGCTAAGCCTGTGCACCACAGCTACAGAGCCTGCGCTCTACAGCCCGCAAGCCACAGCTACTGAGCCCACATGCCACAGCTAGTGAGGCTCGCGCACCTAGAGCCCGTGCTCCGCAACGAAGAGTAGCCCCCACTCGCCGCAACTAGAGAAAGCCTGCGCGCAGCAACGAAGACCCAACGCAGCCAAAATTAATTAATTAATTAATTAATTTAAGAAAGAAAGAATAAGGGAGTAAATTTCATTAGTGGTATGAAAATTACCTGTGATATAATTTTTAAAGTAGGCTGTAAGACATATATGTACTTATATGTCTATATCTTATCTCTGCATATTGGGATTATAGAGCTTTTTTCTCTTTGTTTATCTGTATTTTTTCCTACAATGAATACATATAATTTTGTAACAAATAATCATTTTTTTCAGTGTTGGGTGGATGGGCACTGACCCGACGGTAGAGACTCAGGATAGCATCTCCTCTCACCTTGGCCCTGCTGCCCGAGCCCAGACTCCAAGGGGGAGCCTTGGCAGCAGCCCAAGGGTGTGCAGGAGGTGGGGGTTCCTGTGGTACCAAAGAAGGAAAAGTGGTTATAGGGTCCTGAAAGCAATGTGTCGCTGAGTATGTGATCACTGGGTCACCACAGGCATGTGTGAGAGAGTTTGCCAAAATGAATATAGCTCTTAGGAGGCCCCACCAGGCACTGTCAAAGATTACCTTCCCAGCACACTAGAAAGCAATCTCTGCCAGCAAATTGGTCGCTGTCAAATTATTTATAGGAGATTGGTTCACATACTCAAAATGATATGAATACTTCTAATTATATCCATATATGACAAACGTCAGTACAAGTTATTCTGAAGGTTCATGCTGCCGAATGTCTTGCTCTAACAAAGAGGAGGTAGCTGCAGCATCAGCACATCAGCCCCTATATAAGCACGAAGGAGCCCTCCTGCTTCATCTCCACCAAGAACCCAGAGGTAAGTGATGGGGGCCTTGGGACCTGAAGGACTCCGGGGGCAGAAACAGCTTACCCCGTGGCCCATCTCTGAGCATGAGACTGTTCCTCCCAACTTTGACTTTTATTTTCATACAGCCAAGTTTCAGACCAGGGAAATACTTTAATTCTGTAACTACCTTACTGGAATTTCAGAGCTTCACTAATAAGAAACTTGTTGTTTTACAGTGTTAGACGCTTCTGAACCTGCATCTTCATTTGGAAGCCAGAGGTAAGAATCTGCTTTATTCATTCATTGATGACAGAG
This sequence comes from Balaenoptera physalus, assembly GCF_965194825.1. Taxonomy (NCBI): domain Eukaryota; kingdom Metazoa; phylum Chordata; class Mammalia; order Artiodactyla; family Balaenopteridae; genus Balaenoptera; species Balaenoptera physalus. The sequence continues at coordinate 352,709 of NW_028126109.1, read as the reverse complement.
GGGATTCATTTAGGCTAACGAAGCTGGGGGCAGCTCTTCACTGTACACCATTTCCATATTTTTGCAGTTATGTAAATAGATTGTGCTTCTAAACGTCTGCTTATAAATGCTGGGAAATCATTTTTTCAGAATGTCTTATTCTCAGAGACCACCCTCACCTGAATTCCAGGATTAAAGGACCATTTAGGAAAGAATGAATTTTGACAGTGAGTTCTCAGCTGCACTTAGAACTGTCCAGGGGCAATGGACTATTCCATGCCAACCTCCCCCTCCTGACAAGCATTGAATACTTATACATTTTACCAATAATTTTTAAATACCCAGAAAAATTCTTAATCTAAAAATGTAAACAAAAACAAACATCTTGTTAAAACCATAGTATTTTAGCTACCTTTTCATGATTCACTGTAGTTTTTAGAAAGGTTTGTTATTGTTCGTTTAAAAAATCACAAGTATTACACCCACAGAGGGCTAAATATCATACCTAATTTAGAAGAGATCCTGGCCCTCCCCCCAAGTAATTCACTGCCTGAGAGCAAAGGGAAGACCCAACCGAAGTAACACACCAACACTGAGAGACATACCTATCGACGGAGGACAATGGCTCACATACATGCGATGAACTCTTAAATTTTTGTCTCTTTTCTTTTTCTGGACGGAAAGAAAAGAAGCCTGTGGAATTTATGTGGGATGAAGAAACTTCTTCGTGCTGAAGCTCTCATTTCTCTGTGGTTAGATCTGTTAACTGACAGTTGAAATCTCTCATGCCAAAAGAAGAATGTTAAAAGAGATTTTGGAATTAAGGCAATGCTAAGTCTCTTGGTAACAAGCCAAATGACAAAAAAAACCAAAAAACCTAGAATGATAAGAATTTATTATGGGTTTTTTTAATGACCCACCAAGAGATATAACACCAAATATTAACATTAAGTAGACATTAAAAATAATTATTTGGCTTGTGAGAGAAAAAATGGCCATCTAAAAGGCAAAGATGTTTTCAATAGCTTGGAAGATATCAATCTCCATTTGCACAAAACAAACCTTCCCTCCTAACTCTATGACTGTCCTAGCAAATGGCAGATGCAAACATTATGCAGAAGGAAAAGTGGGGATTAAAGAATGACAGTTGCTATAAAACAATCCATCAACAACAGTCTTAGCTATAGATATTGTTACAGTTTAGAGAATAAAACATGCAAGGATTCCGTTCTCACTCAGTTGTAGATGCCCTAGCCCTGAAGATCAAGATACACCATCTGGGAAGGAAATTTTCAAAGCCCTAAAAATGAAGCCTCAAACTGCAGTCTCATGCCAAACCAGCCCTGTGCTAGGGTTACTGTATGAGAACACTGGTGAGCAACAGCTTGGAAGAATAGTTACAGCCCAGGCAGGCGATGGAGCCTCAACATTTCTTTCATTTCAAATCCTAGCTCACATGCATAACTTCCGGTTTCTATTTCTCCTCTTCTTCATTTTTTCCCCAAGGCAAAATTCTCTCTAAATAAATCGCAGCCATGAGTGCGAGTTTGGACGGTGAGATGGCTGCTTTTGGCGAAGCTGCTCCCTACCTTCGAAAATCGGAAAAGGAGCGGATTGAAGCCCAAAACAGGCCCTTCAATGCTAAATCATCAGTCTTTGTGGCGGAGCCCAAGGAATCCTATGTGAAGAGCATCATACAAAGCAAAGAAGGAGGGAAAGTAACTGTAAAGACAGAACGTGGAGCAGTAAGTAAAAACGTAAGGAGAAAATACTCCCCGCTTTATTCCTCCACCTCTTCGCTTCAAGTTGAAGCCTTCGTTGCTCAGAATCTCTAAGCCTACTGCCAATACAGACACCCTTCTGGTCCATTAACAGACATCAGATTTGGAAGGTAGAAGAAATTCTCAGCAGTAACCTCATTTCTCCCTTTCCCAACTACCCAAAGGACTTTAAAGCCACTAGGCTTGGCCTCCAGCATTTCCCTTCAATTTCTCACTTCCCAGTCTAAATCCCCAAACTTCGGAGAAACAAAAACTAGCTTCTCCTATCAAAACAATTACTATCTACTTAGATAAACAATGTATTAATATCCCCATTACTGTCCCCCAAATTGAAGTTTCTTGTAATAAATGGCCAGGAAAATGAAAAATTAAACCCATTTAAGTAAAATGAAATAAACTGATAAATAAACCTGGGACAAGGAAATGTGGGAGGAAAAAAGTACTTTTTAAAGAGTAGTACGTATTCTAGCTCATCAGAGGAAACAGATTTTCTTACCATCAAACGCTAAGATGAATGTATTTTCATGCCTTTATTTAAAAGACACCGAATAATATAATGGAAAGTGTCCACAACTGTAGTCTTATAATTAAAGCAGATAAACATAAATCCTACCTCCAACCATTAATACAAACTTGTCTCTTACTTTACTTGCCAGACTCTGTCAGAGAAGACCAAGTCTTCCCCATGAACCCTCCCAAATACGACAAGGTTGAGGACATGGTCGTGATGACCCACCTGCACGAGCCAGCAGTGCTGTACAACCTCAAAGAGCGTTACGCAGCCTGGATGATCTGTGTGAGCGCCCTTCAACCTCTCTTTATTCCACCTATCTCTCCAAGTAAAAACAAATCCCACGCGTTGAATATTCTGATTTTCTCAGACCTGCTCGGGCCTCTTCTGTGTCACCGTCAACCCCTACAAGTGGCTGCCGGTGTACAACCCCGAGGTGGGGGCTGCCTACCGAGGCAAAAAGCGCCAGGAGGCCCCGCCCCGCATCTTCTCCGTCTCTGACAACACCTATCAGTTCATGATGACTGGTGAGTGAGTGATGCATCTATTTACAGAAATGTGGAAATAGAATCTTTAACGAACAAACAGACTTTGGGCTTTGATTACAATAATACATTGCAGCCACATGGGGCTTCATTGCTTTCAAGAAACTTTCAGAGCTGTAATATCACATATTCTTCCCTGCAGCCATTCTATAGATGAGTAAAGTGAAGCTCACTGAATTCATTGACCTACCCAAGCTAACCCAGCTGGTAGCCAGAAGCCTAGTTGAAATAATTAGTAGACCTCTGTAAACATATTTGTTGTTGCTTTCTCACATTTTTTACTTTCTGATTTGGACAGAAAAAAAGTTCAAGTAGATTTTTAAAAAATATCCACATCCACAGCAATCAAGGAAAATAGTTACCAGCCATAGCGGGAAAGCTTTGTGAATTCTTTATCTTTAAAAGACACAGCTAATATCACTAGCCTTTGGGGTAGAACAGGAGTAAAGAAAGAGCTATGACTTTCCTCTCAAAGATTTTGAAGCATTTTCCTACAAGAATAGAAGAAAATAGAAATCCCTCTTTCTTTGAAAATACTTTTTTTTAAGATTTTTTTTTTTTGACGTGGACCATTTTTTTTAAGTCTTTATTGAATTTGTCACAATATTGCTTCTGTTTTCTGTTTTGGTTTTTTGGCTGCGAGGCACATGGGATCTTAGCTCCCTGACCAGGGATCAAATCTGCAACCCCTGCGTTGGAAGGCAAAGTCTTAACTACTGGACCACCAGGGAAGTCCCGAAAATATTTTTTAAAAATTATATCAAAGTCTGTTATTCCTGTCTTATCAAAGCATAAACAAATGGCTTTGATGCGAACTGTAGGCCCAAATACAGCATGGAAACCTTTTATTGGCACACACCAAATGTGTTGCCTTTGGAAATATTCTAAATTCCTGAGTTTCCTGTTCTTCCATGAGATATTAGAAACTGGAGAAGATTTTGTTCCTTTTTGTTTTTTTTATTTGATTGTTTGTTTTTTTGCACTGTTTTTAAATTGTCTTTTAAAGGAGAAGAGGGAAGAGAAAGGGATAAAATAGGAATCTTCCATTATAAATTGGCCAGCAGTTCTACAAGGATATCATGCCAGGAAACTGTTGTTTAGTTGTCAGCAGAAGCTAGCTACCTTCCAGAAATTATCCAAATGTGGGCTCATTCCAGAGGTTTTAACACTTAGCAGTTGCATTTACACTGCTCTGTACACCACCACCCCTACAGAGGTCCCCACTCCCCCAAGTTTTGGGGCTGCTCCAAATTCAAGATTACTTATCTCCAAACATGATTTTTGTATAAAAACCACCCCAAACTGTGGCATTTGACGAGGTTAGAGACTAGAACATTGTTTTCTTATCTATGCTCCCACTAGATGTGATATGATCTTTCTTGTATTTTCTTCTATTGGAAAAAGAAATCAAGCTGAATATGTTCCAAAATCTGTCTCTACTTCTCTGAATAGAGCTTTGAAGTTCTCTAAAGTCTATATCCACATCTAAATGGCACCCAAATTAGCATCTATTTCTCTGAATAGATTTTTTTAGATTTGAGAATGCTCTAAAATCTGTATCAGTATAGAATTAAAGATTTAACAAATCAGAAAATTGGTATATATCCAACATATCAGTCATATAACTAGTGACAATTTTAATTTTTATTACTTAGAAACGTGTATAAAATAAAAAGGAAAATAAAAGTAAATGAACACCAACATTTACAGTTCCAGATCCCTTCTTTTTTTAGTATTACCAGCTGTCAAATTCATATGAAAAACCAGGAGGAGGCCAGGTAGCAGAAAAATATATAAACTGGAAGTCAAATAGACCTAAACATCTTGATAAGCTATGTAACTATTGGAAAAGTCACTTATTTCTCTCTGGGTTTGTTTCTTCATCTGTTAAATGAAACTTCAGAATTGTAGGATTCTTACTGAAGTAGTTACAGATGAAATTATATGATGCCTGGAATTTTCTTTAAAAGAACCAAGTGAGTTTAGGATGGGTGTACAGGTTATACAAAGTTGGCCAAATAATAACTGTTGAAACTGTATGATGGGTACATAGGAGCTCTTTATACATTATTGCCTCTACCTCTGTATACGTTTGAAACTTCCCATAGGTTTTAAAATTAATAATATTTTAAGAAGAAACAGATGATTCTTTGCCTCTCATTTTCATAAGTTTTACTCCAAGAGGCAAGTACTATCTGGGAGCTACACACAAAACCAAGATCACAGGCAACATCTTCAAAAGTTAAAAAGGATAAACTGATTAATCTTTACAGAGTCAATAATCTTTGTACTGAATGTGTACTATCTTTAAAAACTGATGGTCTTGATTTCTTTTTTACAGAACGTGAGAACCAGTCCATCCTGATCACGTATGTAATTTTTTTCTTCTTCTCTGGTTTGTGATGATCGTCTTAGATGTCGACAATGTGAGCTGTAGTTCTGATCTCTTCTCTGGTTTCTCTTTGACAGTGGAGAATCTGGGGCAGGAAAGACTGTGAACACGAAGCGTGTGATCCAGTACTTTGCAACAATTGCAGTTACTGGAGAGAAGAAGAAGGAGGAAACTGGCAAAATGCAAGTGGGTCTGACTGGCGTGTCAGAATCAAGACTGGCAGGGCGTGCAGGAAGCCCCAGATGTGAGGACTGTTCTTGCCTCTGCAGGGGACTCTGGAAGATCAAATCATCAGTGCCAACCCCCTGCTGGAGGCTTTTGGCAACGCCAAGACTGTGAGGAATGACAACTCCTCTCGCTTTGTGAGTCTCTGGGTCACAGAAGGGTGTTCTCAGGTCTTAAATGCCCAAAAAGGCATGTCTGAGTTATTAACTCAACCTCTTGTTACTCGTGTGCTAACAGTTTTGTATATAACATCATCTTTTTCACTTGCAAGGGTAAATTCATCAGGATCCACTTCGGTATCACAGGGAAACTGGCTTCTGCTGATATTGAAACATGTGAGTAACAGGACCATTGAAAATCAAACAGAGAAACAAGTGATGTCATTTGCAGGGATATTTTGCAACACTTGTTGAGCACTGAGCCTGCTGGCGGTGTTGCCCGTGAGCTAATGCCAAACTTATTCATAATCGCTGCGTGCTCTATTTACCTCAGTCTCAGACTGATGGCTCTATAACACATTCTGCAATTCCTGCCTCAGAAGCAACTATGACATTTTCTCCAGGAAAAACAGTAGGACTATCTATGGACTCCTATGAGTTATCTATAGGCTTACAATACATTTCTGTGATTTGCTCTTTTTTTTTTTTTTTTTTAAATTTATTTATTTATTTATTTATGGCTGTGTTGGGTCTTCGTTTCCGTGCGAGGGCTTTCTCTAGTTGCGGCAAGCGGGGGCCACTCTTCATCGCGGTGCGCGGGCCTCTCACTATCGCGGCCTCTCTTGTTGCGGAGCAAAGGCTCCAGATGCGCAGGCTCAGTAATTGTGGCTCAAGGGCCTAGTTCCTCCGCGGCATGTGGGATCTTCCCAGACCAGGGCTCGAACCCGTGTCTCCTGCACTGGCGGGCGGATTCTTAACCACTGCACCACCAGGGAAGCCCCCTGTGATTTGCTCTTGATCTGAACTTTTTTTTTTTTTTTTTTAATAAATTTATTTATTTATTTATTTATTTTTGGCTGTGTTGGGCCTTCGTTTCTGTGCAAGGGCTTTCTCTAGATGCGGCGAGCGGGGGCCACTCTTCATCGTGGTGCGCAGGCCTCTCACTGTCGCGGCCTCTCTTGTTGCGGAGCACAGGCTCCAGACGCGCAGGCTCAGTAGTTGTGGCTCACGGGCCCAGTTGCTCCACGGCATGTGGGATCTTCCCAGACCAGGGCTCGAACCCGTGTCCCCTGCATTGGCAGGCGGATTCTCAACCACTGCACCACCAGGGAAGCCCAATCTGAGCTTTGGTAGGTGTTTCCAAGGTAAGTCCCTCACCAAAGAATCTAAGGTGATCTGAGGAAGGAGGGGATACTAAGGATCAACTATAATACAGAGGTCGCAGGTCATCCATATGCAAAGTTGATTTTTACTAGAGCATGCATACTTCACTCTCTGCTCTTAGATGGTGAGAACCTTGGGTAATTGCCATACGTATTTGGAATTCTTACATGTAGTACCAACAGGATCCATCATCACGTTGAAATCTCAATGGAGCCGAACGTCATGTCCCCAATTTTAGCCAAAGACACTGCAGTTCATTTAATATCTCAGCAGCATTGATATTTTTTTCTAATTCAATGTCTATTTCCCTCTCTTTCCAGATCTTCTAGAAAAGTCTAGAGTTACTTTCCAGTTAAAGGCAGAAAGAAGCTACCATATTTTTTATCAGATCACTTCCAATAAGAAGGCAGATCTGATTGGTAAGGATGAACTTAAGTTCACAGACAAAAGTTAATATTTTTGTTAACAACTTCTAATGTAAAACATACACCCTGAATTCTATGTATCCAGAAATGCACCTGATCACCACCAACCCATATGACTATGCCTTCGTCAGTCAAGGGGAGATCACAGTCACTAGCATTGATGACCAAGAAGAGCTAATGGCCACTGATGTAAGACACACACTCACTTTTTAAAAATCCATTATGTATGGAAATGACAATAGCAACCACACTATAAGTGTGGTTACCTTAGAATATAGAGTAAATTCTCCAAAATATGTTAAGTCTCTTCTGCCCTAACTTTGTCCTGTCATTTCTCCTGGCAGAGTGCCATTGACATCCTGAGCTTTACTCCTGAGGAGAAAGTGTCCATCTACAAGCTCACAGGGGCTGTGATGCATTATGGAAACATGAAATTCAAGCAAAAGCAGCGTGAGGAGCAAGCGGAGCCAGATGGCACCGAAGGTACCAAATGAACCTCCATCTGGGTTTAAATTAGAGAATATGGCAAGAAAAAAAAAAGGTTATTCTAAACTCACATTTCCTTTGTAGCTGGACTTCTGAGGGGCAGGTACACATTTACACACACTGCATGATTTCCTCACCCTCTTTCCCTCCTCACATCTCCATATCTCCATCTTTCTATGCAGCCCAAATGAACCCTAATAGCCACTTGCAAGGATACATCTAAAAAGCACAACCTGGGGCCAGATCATTAGAGAGGGAATGAGACAGAACCATGAGCTTGCTTTGCCTTAGCAATGGCGAGAAGGTATATAGGATAACTTGGCATATTGGTCTATTTCAGCACCAGCTGGGTAAACCTAGTGGAGGGATACAGGGTCTCGCCCAAACACAGAGCTGGGGTTGGAGGACATCTGTGCACATGTGTGTGTGTGTTGTCTACATTTAACCTTCAGACAATCTAGGTAACAAGTAAGATAAAAAAGAAACTGAGAAAGAAAAATCATATACTCTATGTATGGAAAGAACATGGAACTTACAGGATCTGCCACGGAAGCTAAAGTTATCTGCTCCTTTAAGCCTTTCCTGACCACCCTGGCTCGACATTCTCTCTCCCTCATTTACATCATAGTCACTGACAAAATTTTTGAAGGGGACTCTGTAGGAATCATGCACTAAAATTTAATCCTCACATTTTCAGATAAAGAAATTAATTCGTTGAGGTTAAATTGGGAGGAGCTAAATTGAGATAAGGTGTATTTATCTTACCTTCCACCCCCACCTACTGTGTCTTAAGAGCAGGGACTCTGGCTTTTGTGTTACATAAATTATTTCCATAAACACTGGACATATTTTTATTGTTGTTAAATTTCTCAGGAGTTGCTTGCAACAAATCACCAAAGGCCAGTGTAACTGACTGACCATTTATTAGCAAGTACATGCTCTAATATACAGAGAGACTCACCTGATCTTCTATAGAATTATTTAAAGCTTTTTATTTATATAATAACGAAAATGCATGGAGGAAAATGGAAAGACTACCTTGAAGAAGTATCTGCTGTTAAACAACATTCCTTGAATTGTGTCTCTGCAGTTGCTGACAAAGCTGCCTATCTCCAGGGTCTGAACTCTGCTGATCTACTCAAAGCCCTTTGCTATCCCAGGGTCAAGGTCGGCAATGAATACGTCACCAAAGGCCAGACTGTGCAGCAGGTAAGCGCACAACCTCAATGAATCACACACATCCCAGGCCTTTCATAGTGCCAACAAACATTACTCTGTCTATGAAGGTGTACAATGCAGTGGGCGCTCTGGCCAAAGCCATCTACGAGAAGATGTTCCTGTGGATGGTCACCCGCATCAACCAGCAGCTGGACACCAAGCAGCCCAGGCAGTTTTTCATCGGGGTCTTGGACATTGCTGGCTTTGAGATCTTTGATGTGAGTTTATCTTCATATTAATAAAAAGTGGGAGAAAGGCAATTTGGGTTTTGATATACTGAGTATTATTATTCATTTACACTTGTAGTGTCTACATTGCTCTCTCCAGCATGGCACCTAGAACGAAACAGCTAGGAGGTAACTGGATAATAACAGAAGTAATAATAATAGCTAACATTTATCACGAAGCCTGTATTTCTGGCTTCTCTACTAAGCACTTCAAAATCTTACCTCATTTAATCTTCACAACAACCCATGAAGGAGTAACTAATATTACTTCTAATTACATGTGGAGAAACAGATGCAAGAAAATCAAAACACTTGCTAAAGATCCTCCAGCCATATAAGGCAAAGCCACGACAGGAACCTGGCTATGTAACGTTTGGTCCATACACAAGGTACCTCCCATGGAGGAGAAACGGCCTAGAGGTAGAAGCGTAGTGACAGTTCATAGTCTTCCCTCTTCCAGATTCATCTGACACACACCATTTCCCCTCTGGGGCATCAGCTTTATCATATATAAAATGAGGGTGTCAATTATTATAAAGACTCCATCAGATCTTCAATTTCTATACCACATCAGGTCCCCACTTTCACAGACCTGACAATGAGGATTTACCAAATGTTTGATATGAATAGAAGAGCAATTAGCCTATTAATTTCACTCTGCACATCAACTAAAGGTCTTAAGAAAAGCTTTCCTTAATAAGGTGACGCCAAAAGTGAAAATGTGACCTTTATCTTGAATGGGGGGGGGGCGGTAAAAGAAGTGAGGCTTTGTAATGAATTACTTTCACCCTTAAATCTGAACCATAACTCATAGGATCATGGTTATACTTTTAATGCACATTTTTGCCCATGCAATCTTCAGAGGTGGAAAGAGGTAGATTCTACCAGAACTCTTGCTGTGTGATTGACAGCTGTGCCTTTAAATAATGCTCAGAAATCCTGAAAAGGGTTCATGTCAAAAATGATTATTTTTTTCCCTGGGATTTCTGAAGAGACAACAATCAGTTTAAACTTTATTTCTTTATTGTAGTCCACATATTTTCAATAAAAGATTTTTCAGTAATGAATTCTACTGCTATAAAAATCCACTTAATGTTGGAAATTTGGTTTTGTGCAGTTCAACACCCTGGAGCAGCTGTGCATCAACTTCACCAACGAGAAACTGCAACAGTGTTTCAACCACCACATGTTCGTGCTGGAGCAGGAGGAGTACAAGAAGGAGGGCATCGAGTGGGAGTTCATCGACTTCGGGATGGACCTGGCCGCCTGCATTGAGCTCATCGAGAAGGTCTGTTTGACTTCTAAAGGAAACCCGAACTGAAAGTATAACTTTCCCAAGTGCCTTAAGCAACTCCAGAATGTATTACTGTAATCTTAAATAGACTGATATCAGAACAAGTTAGAAAATTACTTTAGAAATGACTTTCTCTGTTCAACTTTTACGTAAGAAGAATCAGAGAGTGTTTAGCTTCATTTTGTCGTAACAAGTTCTGTTCTAACACTGACTCAGATCCAAGTTTAAAGCAGCATCTCTATTGAGATGGTCTGCTTCACTAGAAGAACTACCTCATTTGTTCTAAATCTATCTCCACTATGATCCAAGATGTCAACAATAGAAATAACTATTTTCTAAATCAAAATTAATGCACAGGTCACACAGCTAGGGCTTATATCAAAGGTAACCTGTTTGGAAGTCAAGAGTCAAATTGCTATGCTTCTTCATAATCTATCTTTAAGGGATTAAATGCACAAAATGTCTTAAATAAGGTTTGCATTATTTATACCGTTAAGTTATTGCATATAAAGTAAACATCATTCTAAGTCAGTAAGTCCTTTTCATAGAAAAATGAAACTCTGACAATAGATTAATTCACCAAACAGGGGAAAATGTGGTAATCACATAATCACAGAACATTTTAATAAGTCGCCCCCACTTATGCAGTGCTGACATTTGGAGTTTATATCCAGCTATTCTTTAAATTGAAAATAATGCTATGGATTGAATGTGAGAAAGAATGGTGGAAAAGTCATTCTAGTGATAACAAAAGGACCTCTTTGAGCTATGACCCTGGTTTACTTTATAAATATATTTAATTAGGAGTGCTCATAATTCAATCAAACGACAGCCACTATGTCTATATCTTTTGAGACCAGATAGGTTGACACCAATGTCTACTTTTCTGAATTCAGCCACTGGGTATCTTCTCCATCCTGGAAGAGGAGTGCATGTTCCCCAAGGCCACAGACACCTCCTTCAAGAACAAGCTGTATGACCAGCACCTGGGCAAGTGTGCCAACTTCCAGAAGCCCAAAGTGGTCAAGGGCAGGGCCGAGGCCCACTTCTCGCTGGTTCACTACGCGGGCACCGTGGATTACAACATCGCCGGCTGGCTGGACAAGAACAAGGACCCCCTGAACGGCAGTGTGGTTGGGCTGTACCAGACGTCTGCAGTGAAGACTCTGGCCAGTCTCTTTTCCACATATGCTAGTGCTGAAGCTGGTACTTTCTGTGCCCCTGATCTAAATTAACCTCTCCCCACAGAACGTTCACATACCGTTCCAGCCTCTGGGACTCTACTTTCGTTGATGGGTTTTCTTTTTATCTTAGACAGCGGCGCAAAGAAAGGTGCTAAGAAGAAGGGCTCTTCTTTCCAGACTGTGTTAGCCCTTTTCAGGGTGAAGTACAAATTTCATTCGAAAAATCTGTTCAGTTTCTATGACTTATCATAATTAGGATAAGAATAAAGGATTTAGAATAAATTAGGAGGGAATGGAATGTTAACAGGAATTACTTCAAATATTCCTTCTTGTCAGGGTACAGCCAAAGCAATACTCCTCCTGTAGGGCTGAATGTTTTACCTCTTATTCCTTATTATGCTCATCTAATGTATTCAGGAATTCCAAAATGCCCTTCGAAGCTTTCTCGCTATATAATAAGGCCGATTTTTAAGGAAGCACAGCTGAACTTCAAAGGTCTCCCTGTGGAAAGCCGTATCTTTATTCCATTAATGTTGCCCTTTGAGAATGTTCCTGAGTTCCCCTTTGAGAATTGAGCCTGAGACACACCCTTTAGGACATCCTTCCACCAAATCACATCTTTGTCCTCTGAGGTGGATTTAATTTTTTGTAATAGCTGAAAATTATCTAAAGCCAAACCTAGTGATTTAGATTGATGATTAAGATAGAAAAATCTCTCTTGAGAATAACAGTAATAATAACATTACTACAAATAATGTGATTCTCTTAGATGGCTTAAAAACTGGCTCTTCTAAAGGGGAACATATGGAGCATCTGGTCTAATGGTTGCTTTGTCAGGATTTCTATGGCTAAGTCTCGTTCTTTTTAAAACTAAAATGCAGATACTATGTATGACCTAAACAAGAAAACAGCCCTGTTCTTTTTTTCTCACTACCAATTTGCATTATTTCACCAAATATGTCCTTGTTTCATCAACTTATCCTTGTACATAATTGCAAGATTAGAAACTCACATTACTCACTTTATTTCCTAATAGTTAACTGAGATATGAAAAATAAAGCAACTCTGCCTTCTCAACGAATATACCTAAGAAATACTGAGAAATAGCGACTTGCTAGTTTTCTGTGGTGGAGTAAAACACCACTGTCTGTCATAATCAGTTACTCCATTTCTGGAATAACTCCCCCCATATGCTTCAGACTGTGATCATTCTCAGGTACCCAAGATCCACTCACACAAGGTCATGTAGTCTTATGATTTTAGACTCTTCCAAAAACAAAAACCAAAAAACAAGAGGTTACAGGTCCCAGGGAATAATACACTCAAGGAAGGAATGGCAAACATTGGACAGTGGCTAACCTAGGTTACCACTGTAAACTACTACTGTGAAACATATTAGCGCAGAGAGAGATGAAAGAGGCCTTAGAGGTAATCTCAACTATTTTCAGATGAGGCCCAGAAAGAGAAAAGGGATTTTATAGAGTCAAGGAGCTCATTAGTGGCAAAGCGAGACTGTAGTCTTTTGTCTTCTGATTCCCGGTCAAGAATACTTGCTGTGTGTCAAGGCTACTGAATTTGCAGTTTGTTTACAGGATAGATCTTAGGTGTCATAAATGAATACCAGGGAGAGCTGCATTTCTTCCCAGCACTTTAGCCTTTCAGTTATTTGGCAGGCTAGAACTCTTGAGACCTTTAAAACACAGAGCAACTGAAGCCTCATAGACTTTTACCTAATATAGTTAAGAAAGTGCCTAGGTTCGTTCCATATAATTACCAAAAAAGGCAATCTGAAATAGAACTTTCTCATCAAGTCCCTTCTACCTGGTTTTCTAGGAATATTTAAATAAACTGATGACCAATCTGAGGAGCACACACCCTCACTTCGTACGGTGTATCATTCCCAACGAAACCAAACTCCTGGTAAGATCTAAGAGCATGAAATAATCAAACAGGCACAAGTTTGAAAATTCAGTGCCCAGTAGTAAGTACTCTGATTTATTTTTAGGCGCCATGGAGCATGATCTTGTCCTGCACCAGCTGAGGTGCAACGGTGTGCTGGAGGCCATCCGCATCGGCAGGAAGGGGTTCCCAAGCCGAATCTTATATGGGGATTTTAAACAAAGGCCAGTCTCCCTCTGTCATATTTCACTGAATGCTGTGACTAATTAATCATTTTCACTGTTGTCCTCTGTTCATTGTTTTTATGTATCCTGCTTCATCAATACTACGAAATTAAGTCAAATAATATAGTCTTGTGGTGCAAGAACAGAATACAGGCTAGAGAAGGTGGCATTTCTTAAAAATAGGACGGAAGCATGCATTAGCTTGTGGAAAAATCATATTGTTTCACTACCTGAACCTAAAAGGACAGCTGGATTTTCTACTTTTGCTTTTTCTCTTTTTACTGACTTTTTTTGGTGTCGTTTGGTTTTCATATATGATCACACCTTCCTAATCATTCTTCTTTTCTTCGACTGAACAGATACAGAGCTTTAAATGCAAGTGCTATTCCAGATGGACAGTTCATTGACAGCAAGCAGGCTTCTGAGAAACTTCTTGCCTCTATTGATATTGATCACACCCAGTACAAATTTGGACACACAAAGGTATGGCTATTACTTACACCTGATCCAAGTCCTCTGCCATGGCTGGATCTCCTGTAGTCTGGGGATGATTTGGAACTTTCCCTCTCTCCAGGTTTTCTTCAAAGCTGGCCTGCTGGGTCTTCTGGAAGAAATGAGAGATGAAAAGTTGGTCCAGATTATAACAAGAACTCAAGCCATCTGTAGGGGATTCCTAATGAGGGTAGAATATCAGAAGATGTTGCAAAGGAGGTAACCATGCAGAGGATAAGGACTGTAAGGTCTCTTAGAGACTTTACATCGGTCTTCCTTACTCAGTAACTCTTTCATTTTGTGGTTAACATGCACTTCTCACCCAGTTCGGAACTCACTCTTACAACACATCAGCCTCTGCTTCACCCCTCACACTGGGATTCCCTTCAAAACTTATCTCCTCCCTCAGTTTCTCCCTTTCACTCATCTCACATACAGCAGCAGGAATCATTTGCAGTAAGCACTATTTTCATCATGCCGTATCTGTTTGCGGTTCCCCACGGTCTCCCACATCAAATCTAAGTTGCCTGTGTGTCTGTCAAGGCCACTCTCTATTCCCTACCTCATCTATCATCTCCCACCGCACAGCCTTTTCCAGCCAGGCTAAACAATTTGCTTATCTCCTTCTCTCCTGTTTGTACAAGCCCTCCCCTCTCAGCCTAATTTATCTCTTTACCAATTCAAGACTTCCATTTCCCCTTCCTCTAATTAACCTCATCCAACCCATCCACCCAGCACTACTGCATTCCCTGTCCTTACACACACGTTTTGCATTCATTTTGCTCATCTGTACTTATTTACTTCTGTGGTGTAAGTGTTCCCAAGTCTTTTCCATGTGTCAACATTATGGTTTATGTCATGATATCTGCCTTCTCAGAGATATGGTTCTTATAAATTGGACCTACAGAAATAGAATCTCCATTTTAACAAGCTTGAAGAGGCACACACATTGTTATAAGGCAGGTAAACCTTGCCAGTCTATTGCTACAGTGTGCAGGAATATCTTTTATTACTATTTTAAAATGTTATTTAAAGAAAACAAATTTTGTAGCTAAATGCTCTTCAGACATTAACAATCTAACTGAGCAGGTAAGAAGTAGGCATTTGAAAGGACTTGAGAAAAGCCAGTCTATTATGTGAAGAAACTAACAAAAGTTGTTTATGGAGTAGATAATTCGGCAGCAATTAAAATAAGAGGAGAGGTTTCAAGGAAAACAGGATAAACCATAAGCTCAATTTAGGTGGGCAATTAGGAAAGCAAGCCATGCCCTTTCACAGGTCACGTCAGTGTGCCGAAGGCCAAGCAGCACAATTAACTTACACCTGCCACACCCACTCCCAAGTCACTAATATTGTGATTTCTCAAATGTTCTTAAAATGGTACGTGTTGCTCATATATACAAAGTATTCTTCCTCTAAAGTCAGCTTCTTTGCTAATGTGACAGGGACTTGAGAACACACAATCGTTCAGTATGAACAGTGCACATTAGCAAAGTGGTCATACTGAGGACCGCTCTGAGTGTGAGGGCGTGTGTGTGTGTGTGTGTGTGTGTCCTGCATATAAAATATACAGAATTTGACACATCATTTACATGTGGGGGGGTCATTAAAAGGGGAGTTTGTATGTAAAAAAAATAATACTAACAATAACATTGTCTCTAATGGATCAATCTACACTGATACTTTTCGGTCATTTCAGAGAAGTCCTTTTCTGCATCCAGTATAATGTACGTGCCTTCATGAACGTCAAGCACTGGCCCTGGATGAAACTCTTCTTCAAGATCAAGCCCCTGCTGAAGAGTGCGAAGACAGAGAAGGAGATGGCCACCATGAAGGAAGAGTTCCAGAAAACCAAAGATGAACTTGCCAAGTCAGAGGCAAAAAGAAAGGAACTGGAGGAAAAAATGGTGACTCTCTTGAAAGAGAAAAATGAGCTGCAGCTCCAGGTTCAATCTGTGAGTACTCTGTGTGCTGAATGCACCATGTCATGGAAGCTTTTCTGGAATTCACATGCACTCTGGATTTACAAATGGCCTTTTCTTGAAAAAGAAAATTTCTAGTTGCTTTTTTCAGTATTTCACTTAACTTTCAATATTCCTGTGAAGAAGTAAGGCACCAACTACTTCCAAATTGCAAATGGAAAATGGGAGATTGAAGAATTTATTTAACAATATCACAAATTTAATAGGCATGAAGGAAGCAGTTTAAAGGCAAGCCCCCAAATCTCAGTCATTTTACTCATCTGCCTTGCCTGCTTCATCCCAGTCTTAAGAGCCCTATTTCCTGAATACAAGTGTATGAGATTGTATTTAAACTCATAAAAGACAGTTATTCTTATTTCTCTCTGTATCTCTTTTCCTCAACCCCCAGGATTTAGCTCAATAAATTCATTTGCAGTTACTTAAACTGAACTACCACGGTGGAAGACAGAGCTAGTGACCGCTGTGATTCTTCCTTTGATACTGATCCTGAGTTCTCAAGGCCTCTGTTTATTGGTTAAAGAAGAAGTTGTAATCAGAGTGGGGGTAGGCTTGGCATCAGCACTCTGGCCAAATACAACCTCCCATTTTCTTGGTCCAACAAGCCCAACAATGTCATGAAGAAATCTGTAAAAAAAAAGGATAGTTTTCTTAAAATGTTTAAGCTATTTTCAACTTTTCCTTCTGACAAGTTCACTTATATGAAGGTTACATTTTCCCAATCACAGCCTCTTCATCTTAACCTCTTTTCATAGGTATTATCATTAGTCAGTGAGTAAATATATACTGAGTGTATGACTATTAAAAATAAAAGCGGGGCTTCCCTGGTGGCGCAGTGGTTGAGAATCCGCCCGCCAATGCAGGGGACACGGGTTCGAGCCCGGGGTCTGGGAAGATCCCACATGCCGCGGAGCAACTGGGCCCGTGAGCCACAATTACTGAGCCTGCGCGTCTGGAGCCTGTGCTCCGCAACAAGAGAGGCCGCGATAGTGAGAGGCCCGTGCACCACGATGAAGAGTGGCCCCCGCTTGCCGCAACTAGAGAAAGCCCTCGCACAGAAACGAAGACCCAACACAGCCATAAAAATAAATTAAAATTAAAAAAAATAAAAATAAATAAAATAAAAAAATAAAAGCAAAGGAACCCTGGAAGGCCTCATTATCAAAAGTTTTAGCATTTTAAAAACTTAAGATATAAACAAACACTGAGAAGTTAAAGAAATTCCCCAGCCCAGAGTAATAAGGTCGTGGCTGAACTGATTTTTATGAGTCCTTTAATCATTTATAAAAACCTCATTGAGTTATGTAGTTTCTCAAAATTACAAGTTCTTATATAGTCTAATATTCATTTTGAGACTAATAGGTAATTCTTAAAATGGAAATGGAAACCTTGGACAATTATACAGCACTGTTATGCTCTATCAGGGAGGTTTTGAGTACATGAAAAATGCTTCATGGAAATGTATTTATAGGCATAATCTTACGTAGTTTTCCTTTTTAAAATTCAATGTAGCAACTAGTTGTTTGAGGCAAGTAGGGAATCATCAAAACCAAAACTAACCAATTTGACTAAGTCAAAAATCTTTGAATATTATAGTTGAAATGCTCTTAGCAATCATTTATTCCAATCCTCTTAATTACATGAGATAATTGAGGGTAAGAGGAGTAAATCAATTTGCACAAGGTCATACATATGGAGGCAAATTTGGGACAAGAACCCAGGCTTCCTTTGGTCCTTCCACTCTTCTACACAATACTTTTTAAAATAGTCAATTGCTTCAATCCAGTCATTTTTCAGCCTAATTTGCTTCTAAATCTATAGTGCCATATCTAATTAGCTACATTTCTCCAGACAATGGAATGATGTTCAATTAATTTATATTCATACTGAAAAATTCATTAGCATTCAGTAAACACTACAACTTTGTGCAAAGAACAAGTTCAAAATAAGTAACAATTCTCTAAACAGCTCAGCAAATCTCTCCACAGGAAGCTGATGCCTTGGGCTGATGCAGAGGAGAGGTGTGAGCAACTGATTAAAAACAAAATCCAGCTGGTGGCAAAGATCAAGGAAGTGACTGAGAGAGCTGAGGATGAGGAAGAGATAGATCAATGCTGAGCTGACGGCCAAGAAGAGGAAATTGGAGGACGAATGTTCAGAACTGAAGAAAGACATAGATGACCTTGAGCTGACACTGGCCAAGGTTGAGAAGGAGAAACATGCCACAGAGAACAAGGTATGAAATATATTTGTATACAGCATATAGAGACTCTGCCATCTAACTAAGCTGCTTTAGAGCAGAGATAATCGCTTCCTTAACCTTTCTAGGTGAAAAACCTCACAGAAGAGATGGCAGGCCTGGACGAAGTCATAGCTAAGCTGACCAAGGAGAAGAAGGCCCTCCAGGAGGCCCATCAGCGGACCCTGGATGACCTGCAGGCAGAAGAGGACAAAGTGAACACCCTGAACAAAGCTAAAGCCAAGCTAGAGCAGCAAGTGGATGATGTGTGTTTTTAATACCCATTTGAAAGTTTTTTTTAATATACTTTCAATTTTTAACAAAGTTTATTTTCTCATTAGCTTGAAGGGTCTCTAGAACAAGAAAAGAAACTTCGAACGGGTCTAGAAAGAGCCAAGAGGAAAGTGGAGGGTGACCTAAAATTGGCCCAAGAATCCACAGTAGATATAGAAAATGACAAACAGCAACTTGATGAGAAACTTAAAAAGTAGGAACTCCAGAAAAAAGATTCTATGCAACATCATCTTTCAATTCGTATGGGTACTAATACGCCTTGTTCTTCTGTCTAAAGGAAATAATTTGAAATCAGCAATCTGCTAAGCAAAATTGAAGATGAGCAGGCAGTAGAAATTCAACTACAGAAGAAAATCAAAGAGTTGCAGGTGAGTCATCTCACCTCCATTTGTTTCTGCACCCAAAAAACTGAAATTGAGATGAGTTCATGTTAATGTGCTGTGTCACTGCCAGGCCCGCATCGAGGAGCTGGAGGAGGAGATCGAGGCGGAGCGGGCCTCCCGCGCCAAAGCAGAGAAGCAGCGCTCGGACCTCTCCCGGGAGCTGGAGGAGATCAGCGAGCGGCTGGAAGAGGCCGGTGGGGCCACTTCGGCCCAGACTGAGATGAACAAGAAGCGGGAGCCGAGCTCCAGAAAATGCGCAGGGACCTGGAGGAGGCCGCCCTGCAGCACGAGGCCACTGCGGCCACGCTGAGGAAGAAGCACGCGGACAGTGTGGCCGAGCTGGGGGAGCAGATTGACAACCTGCAGAGGGTCAAGCAGAAGCTGGAGAAGGAGAAGAGTGAGCTGAAGATGGAGACTGACGACCTTAGCAGTAATTCAGAGACCATTTCCAAAGCCAAGGTACCCAATACTGTCTTTAAATGAGCATAGTTAATAACCTGTAAGAACCCTCATTGTTCTCTGGCATTAAACACTGGTTTGTAGGCAGTTTATAGCACTGATCTAAAATTTTGTATTCTAATCTATTCCATTTTATTTCATTTTTTTAAAATACTGGATATAATTTGTTAAGATTATTTCCAAATCTACTTTAAGTATCAGTGTCAAGTATCACTGGGATAAATGAATGAGTTCCAACAATGAGCACTTTAGGGAGATTATGCACCCGTCATACTTGAATCCTAGCATGTTCCATAGAGTTGGTGCCATAAGTTTCTACTCACACTTGACATAAATTGATTCACTCTAAAAATATTTTAAGAATCCAGTAGTAACTTTTTTTTTTTTTTTTCATTGTATTCAATGTCTCATCTTTCACGGGTACATGTGCTGTAGGGAAACCTTGAAAAGATGTGCCGCGCTCTAGAAGATCAAGTGAGTGAACTTAAGACAAAGGAGGAAGAGCAGCAGCGGCTGATCAATGACCTGACGGCTCAGAGAGCACGCCTGCAGACGGAAGCGGGTAGAGATTTCCCTCAGTCCCGCAATTATGTACTAGACAAAAGCAATCCCAGGGGTTCTGAATTAACAGCAATACTCCCATATTAGAGGGGAGTAATCAACTATAGGAATTTGCTGAGCGGGTTAGAAGAAATAAAAAAAAGCAAGAAAGAATCAGCAGACTAGTTTATTTGTTACACTACAATAGCAATGCTGCTTTTTAATCTAGCCAATTCTGTAACAATATTTATAATTAGATAAAGTATATATTTGTCATATACATATAATTATATATACAAACTTTAGGCTTGTTTGTTTATGCCATGAACAAATTCCTTTACTTCGGTAATTCTTAGGTGAATATTCCCGACAATTGGATGAGAAAGATGCTTTGGTCTCTCAGCTTTCAAGGACCAAACAAGCATCTACGCAGCAGACTGAGGAGCTGAAATGTCAGCTAGAGGAAGAAACTAAAGTAAGTTTTACCAAAAGTATTCTCGACTGATCAAATCTAAACATATTCAGTTAGGTTCTCCTTTAAGTGTATAAATTAAATATCACTGAAGAAATGAATTTAAGTCACTGAACTCATACTTTCACAGGCCAAGAACGCCCTGGCCCACGCCCTGCAGTCCTCCCGCCACGACTGTGACCTGCTGCGGGGACAGTATGAGGAGGAGCAGGAAGCCAAGGCCGAGCTGCAGAGGGTGCTGTCCAAGGCCAACAGCGAGGTGGCCCAGTGGAGAACCAAATACGAGACGGACGCCATCCAGCGCACAGAGGAGCTGGAGGAGGCCAAGTGTGTACTGTGAACTCTAGAGGAGGGACATGACATGGTTTCCCAGCTGCCCAACTCAGCAACTCCCAGAAACAGCTGTGATGATGATGATAACATAACAAAAGCAGAAGCTACCCTAAGTGCATACTGTGTCAAATACTATCCTATTATTAACTCATTTAGTTTTCATAGCAACATTACATTGCATTATTATTCGTATCCCTGTTTTACAGATGAGGAAATTGAGACTGTGAGAGGTTAACCAACTAACACAAGAGCATATGATTAATAAATAGTACAGCTGGGATTAGAACCAGACATTCTGATTCCAGAGACCACCTTCTTAAGTATTGTAGTACAAAGACAGATCTCTTAAAACTCATGTTGGAGGCCATCTGAACTGTGCATAATGTTCAGGGTTAGTCTGAATAAAGTAAAGCCTTAGTCTGGGTACAGACCAAAGGAGACCTTCAGGTAGATCTTCTAGAGCATTACGGCTAAAGGTTTTTGTGTACCTTAGGCATGTATAGTTGGCACACAATTGGGAGTAAAGCAAGAATGTAGACAATTCAGAAGGAATAAAAAGAAAAACCCTGCCTTTGCTTAGACTACATGAATTATCCTGATTTATTTATCCATTCCTCTCTCAGGTGAGACTGACCAAATATATATTATTAGAAGAAACTGGCTATTTTTCTCTAGGAAGAAAAGTATATAAAATAAAATGTAAAGTCTGAGAAAGCAAAAGAATATGCCCAGTATATCTGTGACCAATAAAATATCTAGTTAGTCTCAAATCCTTTTTGGAATGAGATGAGATATAAATCAATCAATAGAACTGCTCTGGCTAATCATTCTCCATACCATACTCAATCAGAAGCCCTGAAAATCCTGAAATCATATGCTGTAAGATACATACAATGTCAGCTCCAACAATGGCCTCTAACAATTCAAAAACAAAAAGGACTTGAGTCCAGTTGTTCACCACTTTGGACCTTTTCACAGTTTAATCCATCTGGAAAGCAGTTCTGGCTACCACAGTTTTGAAAACCATGCTACTTGACATTGTAGAAAAAGGACTATGAAAGGGGGTTGAGGAGTTTAGCACTTGCCCCTGTTCCTGACCTCTCTCCTTAACTGCCTGGCTAACTTTTCAGGAAGAAGCTGGCCCAGCGTCTGCAGGAAGCCGAGGAACACGTAGAAGCCGTGAACGCCAAATGCGCTTCCCTTGAGAAGACCAAGCAGAGGCTCCAGAATGAGGCGGAGGACCTCATGCTTAATGTGGAGCGGTCTAATGCTGCCTGCGCGGCTCTCGATAAGAAGCAAAGGAACTTTGACAAGGTGGCCCAACCTGCTCAAACTCCACCGATGTTTTACTTAGTCTCCCTTTCTCCTTCCATTAGCTGACAGTTTACCGCTTTTCAGGTCCTATCAGAATGGAAACAGAAGTATGAGGAAACCCAGGCTGAACTTGAGGCCTCCCAGAGGGAGTCCTGTTCTCTCAGTACTGAGCTGTTCAAGGTCAAGAATGCCTACGAGGAATCCCTGGAACAACTTGAAATGCTAAAGAGAGAAAATAAGAACTTGTAGCATGAGTGCTCTTGAACTTCCCTACCCTATATGGCCCTGGAAAGACCTTTCCATGTTATATCAGTCTGACCACTTCTCCCTTCTGTTCACCCACAGAGGAGATTTCGGACCTCACTGGGCAGATTGCTGAGGGAGGGAAGCAAATCCATGAACTGGAGAAAATAAAGAAGCAAGTGGAACAAGAGAAATGTGAAATTCAGGCTGCCTTAGAGGAAGCAGAGGTATGTATATTGATGTTGTGGGGGGAAAATCAAAGATAAACATTGGTGGAAACACCACTGTTTTCATTGGGCAATGGTACTATGAGATGGATCCATTATTACAGAGCAGGTGAGAATCTGAACTCATATAACCTTTATGAAGGGCAATTTGGCAATAGTTATCAAAAGTCTTAAAAATGTAATAATATGACCTATCAGTTCTATTTCTAAGAATCTATCCCAAGAAAATTATCCTAAATGTAGGCAAAGCTTACACACAAGATGTCCAATCCAAAAACAAGGTAAAGCAAACTATAGAACATCCATATGATGCAATTTTCTACAGCCATTAAATGTAGTTAATATGGGGAAATATTTATGGTAGAGGATAATTTTTAAAGCAAGACACACATTTGCATATACAATAGAACTTTATCATGTATAAATATATATAAATAGGAAAAAAACTAGAAAAAAATGTACCACATTAAAATTGTGCCTCTAAGTGGAGGCAAAATAGGAAGGTTTTGTTTTTATAAATTACCCCACATTCCACAATGGACACATATTTTGTAATCAAAAATATGGATATGTTTTAAAACTGAGAATTTCTACAACAGGAATCACATGAACATTTTAATTTATAGAATGGGAGAGAATTCCTGTTTACTACACATAAGTTTAATGATATAATTTTTGTTACTACTCATATGAATAATATTTGTATAGCACTTTATACTTTACAAAGCACCCTTATTACAGAGTTGCCCAATAAAGTCTATGACTGAATAAATTAAAGGATGATTTACCTAGTAGGGTCCTAGAGCTGTTTTATTATACTTTGTAATATTAGACAAACTGATATTAATAAGAGTTTGGCTCACAAGGGAATACCCTCCAAATATTCATTTTCCATTATTAATTGATTATTAATTAATTGATCACTGTTTTGTTAAGGCACCTCTTGAACATGAAGAGGGAAAGATCCTGCGTATCCAGCTGGAGTTGAACCAAGTCAAGTCTGAAGTTGATAAGAAAATTGCTGAAAAAGATGAGGAAATTGACCAGCTGAAGAGGAACCACATTAGAGTCGTGGAGACCATGCAGAGCACACTGGGTGCTGAGATCAGGAGCAGGAATGATGCCCTGAGAGTCAAGAAGAAGATGGAAGGAGATCTGAATGAAATGGAAATCCTGCTGAACCACGCCAACCGCTTGGCAGCAGAGAGCTTGAGGAACTACAGGAACACCCAAGGGATCCTGAAGGTAGATGGGTCCACATTAACAGCCCAGACAAGTCAGGGAAGTGACCCGTCTCCCATTCATCACAACACCTTCTTGTTACACCATCCTTTTTTTTTTTCTTTTAACAAATTATACAGTTCATAGTATGGAGGTAGCTAAAAATAAATACACATAGAATATATATTTATTTATTTTTGGCTGCATTGGGTCTTTGTTGCTGCACGCAGGCTTTCTCTAGTTGCGTCGAGCAGGGTCTACTCTTCGTTGCGGTGTGTGGGCTTCTCATTGCGGTGGCTTCTCTTGTCACGGAGCATGGGCTCTAGAGCGCAGGCTCAGTAGTTGTGGCACACGGGTTTAGTTGCTCCGTGGCATGTGGGATCTTCCCGGACCAGGGCTCGAACCCATGTGTCCTGCATTGGTAGGCAGATTCTTAACCACCGCACCACCAGGGAAGTCCGAATATATTATTTTTAAAGAAACGTTCTATAAAAGAACAAACAGAAGCCCAGAGATAAGCTATGATATGAGAGAAATTAAAAGACTTTGGCACCAATAGGCCTGAGGTCAAGTCTTAGTTTTGTCACTTACTAGCTGCCTGATTTTAGGCAAGTTATTATAACCTCTCAGAACCTCTGTTTCTTCTACTAATTAAGAATGAAACTACCCACCTCATAGGGTTACTTGTGAGGATGAAGTGAGAAGACAGATGTCAAGTGCTGGGTACAGCATATGGAAAATGCTCCATAAATTATAGATACTGGTGACTCACACATGAAAAATAACAAGTTGATGGCATAAAACACAACAAGAATCAGTCTCCTGATAATCCTCTCTCACCTAAGCAGGTGACATCCCCATTTTCATGCTCCTTCAAATGACAGGCCTGTCATTTCCCGTTCCTGGCACCAACCCATTCTTCCAGTTCATCTCCTGGGATGTTCACATCCTCTTCAGAGTGTCTACGCCTTTTTATTAACTTAACAGGATACCCAGATCCACGTGGATGATGCTCTCCGGGGCCAAGAGGACCTGAAGGAGCAGCTGGCGATCGTGGAGCGCAGAGCCAACCTGCTGCAGGCCGAGATCGAGGAGCTGCCGGCCACCCTGGAGCAGACGGAGTGGAGCAGGAAGATGGCAGAGCAGGAGCTCCTGGACACCAGCGAGCGCGTCCAGCTCCTGCACACCCAGGTGGGACCCTCACATCAAACAAATGCTGGTGTACTGTAAAGTGACGAATCAGAATTATAATATGGAAGTACGCTATTTTTATAAATATGTGTATATTTAAAAGGATTGGGGAGATGCTTTAAAATATTAATTGCAATTACCTAGAAGTGATGCGATTATAGATGATTTTTTGCTGTGTGTTCTTTTTAAGATTTTCTACCAAAACGGGGCAGGGGTATTACTTTTTTTACTTAAAAAGATTTGACTAGATTATTTTGAAAACCATGGTGTGGAATAAACTTGAATAAAGATATCTGTTGACTCCAAAATCGGAAAATGTTCCGCGTAGCGTTTCCCATCAGGAGCGCTTCAGCGTTCAGCACTGCTATGTTCACAGTCCCTGTGCCTTGCAGGACACTCAGCATCGCTGACCAGCCCGGGCGTTAAATGCAGTAGCACGCCCTAGTTATTCTGACAACCACAAATATCCACCCCCATACATTTCCAAATACCCACTGAGGTGATATTGCTTACCTTAGAGAACCACTGGGTTGAAATTTTAAGAAAATGTTTCGTAAGAGTAATTCAGTATTCCCCAAGGGAGCAAACCATTCAAGCTAACAGAGAATAGATTCCTTCTAACTGAGAAACTCTCAGTGCCAGGCTCTCACAAAAAGAATCGACTCTTTTCTAATATTTCCAACCTTTTAAGGACAGAACACTAGCGATGTCTGGTTGACATATAATTGAAAGAGCAATTAACTAATATAGACATTCTTGAACCTCCATGTCCTTATGCATAAATCAGATGGACATTGGGGCAGTGGCGGGGCGGGGTAACCTACCTTGCAAATGATTAACATTTTGCACTGAACAAATATTTAAAGTTCAGTGAAATGTTGCCATTAGTCCCCTGCATAAGCCAACGAGTAAGACATTTGTAAAATCCCAAGTGTGCAAACTGCAGGTCTTGTAAATTTCCACTCCTTTTAACAGAACACCAGCCTGATCAACACCAAGAAAAAATTGGAAAATGATGTTTCACAACTCCAGAGTGAAGTGGAAGAAGTAATTCAAGAATCGCGCAATGCAGAAGAGAAGGCCGAGAAGGCCATCACTGACGTGAGCAAATGAGCATTTGTTTAACGACACTGTGTGTTACCTGCCATTACCAGGTTTATTATACTGGTTTATTTACTAATTAGGCGGCCATGATGGCCGAGGAGCTGAAGAAGGAGCAGGACACCAGCGCCCACCTGGAGCGGATGAAGAAGAACCTGGAGCAGACGGTGAAGGACCTGCAGCACCTCCTGGACGAGGCTGAGCAGCTGGCCCTGAAGGGCGGCAAGAAGCACATCCAGAAGCTGGAGGCCAGGGTGGGTCTCTCAATCTCTCTGAATCCGGGAAGTGAAAACGGCACTCCCCCATCCTTCTCTCTTCTTGTATATTGATTCCCATCCTTATCCTGTGGCTGGGGACAGCCACCCAATATTGTCAGTAGGTCCTGAGTTAATTAACATCCCCCAAAACTGACTATATAAGTATCTTTCTTGATTGTAGGTACGTGAGCTTGAAGGAGAGGTTGAAAGTGAGCAGAAACGTAATGCTGAGGCTGTTAAAGGTTTGCGGAAACACGAGAGAAGAGTAAAGGAACTCACCTACCAGGTAAGGGGAAGAGCTTTCTAGAATATCCAGACTTCCTGCACAAAGGGAAATTGAAAACCTGGTGACTATGTGGTACTCACAAATAGCTACATGTTAACTCGATATACATAAGGTGCAAATGACACAATCACCTATCACAGACCCTTTCCTAAGCTAGGAAAATCAGGAAGGCCTTTAGAAAATCGTGTAAGTGAGGAACGAATACAGGTTTCAAAGACAGATAAACTGGTATTAGTCCTAGTTTGGCCTCTTACTTTTTAAACTCGGATAGGTTACCTAACACTCTCAACCTTAATTCATCACCTGTAAAATAGAATAAAAACATCTATTCACCAGAGTAGGGAGGTAAGGATTAGAGACGTGTATAACTCTCCAATATAGTGCCTGCACACAGTGGACATTTAACAAGAGTGGCTACTGTTAATACTATGAAGGAAGCCTCAGAGTTGACCACATTTACCCCAGGCCCACCTGCCATCATATCAAAGTGATTTACTTCACCACCTGTAGTGGGTTGATTTTGTTGGATTCAATGCAGACCATTTTTTTCAAACTTCCAGACTGAGGAAGACCACAAGAATGTTCTCAGGCTGCAAGACCTGGTAGATAAATTACAGGCAAAGGTGAAATGATACAAGAGACAAGCTGAGGAGGCTGTAAGCATCTTTAAGCCCTTGAGGGAAGAAGGAAACTTCGTTGGGGGTAGAAAGTATATTAAGAGAATGTGTTAATGAGAAAGAAAGAGACCAAGTAAGAATATGTCATTCTTATTTTAAGAGAGATGATATAAATATGAATTTACCCCCAAATCCTAATTATAGAATAAGACCTCAAGATGAGATATTTTTATTATTAAGCAATTTGTAGGGGTTGGGGGAAAAAAAGAAAATTCCAAATAACCCACCTTACTTGATAGCTGCAAAGAATATCCAGCAGAAAATCTAACACCATGATAAATATTCCTCTCCCTCTAGAAATGCACAAAATCAATTGTTCCCAAAAGCCAAACAGAAATCTTTTACCCCAGCTGACTCCTTCCCTCACTACCACTGTCATCAGCAGGGACTTATCCCTGCACATTCGCTGTAGCAAATTAGGATGTGTTGGAAGATTCTCCAGCTTCACTTTTCCTGGTTGTTCCCCACTCTTCCAGACACAATGTAGTGGGTAAGAGGTAAGAAAAGGGAACACGAAAGGGAGAGGCACGAATGGTAGTAAGTGCAACCAACAAAGGGCATACTTTCTTCCTATCCCCATCCCCCCACCCGCAGCGTCTCTGTATACCTGAGTCAAAATATATGGCAAAAACACTTCAACTGGGATTTTCCCAAAGTTAGAATTTGACCTTACATTTACTGTCTAACCTCTGTGAGCGAGCACACATGGGTCTCTTCCTCCTTTCCACTCAGTCCATACATCATAAATAGACTTCACGTATACATGGGTTTGACATAATGAGCTCGTCTCTTCCATTTCAAAACTATTTCTTCTTTCATTCTTTAGAGTAAAAAATGTAACTGAAGTTACAAGTTCTGTCTGGATTTGAAATCAGATATGACAAACAAACCGTAAGAAGGAAATATCTGAGTTGAGGAAATCATCCTGTTTGTGACAAGTGCAATGACAACCACAAAGTCTAACTCTCACAACTTTATTCTTAGGAGGAACAATCCAATGCTAATCTTGCCAAATTTCGCAAGCTCCAGCACGAGCTGGAGGAGGCCGAGGAACGGGCTGACATTGCCGAGTCCCAGGTAATCAAGCTGCGGGTGAAGAGCCGGGAGATTCACACACAAGTCAGTGCAGAGCGAACACATCTGCCTGATGCTGCCAAGGGGCTGAAGAAATGCACAAAATGTGCTATTTTGGGTCACTTGCTTTGTGATGTTTTTCTCTTCATGTTGAATAAATAAAAACTACAGTGAACTGATCAACTGAACCAGACTCATTTACTTCCAAAATTACTTATTCTCAAACACAGTTCTCACCTAGCTATTATTATTCTAACATTATATATGGCTTTGTGGAACATTCAATATCTGTACCTCCCTCACCACCCCGCATCCCCTTTCCCATCTCCAGCTCCACCACACACACACACAATTATCTTTTACTGGACTTAATTTTATTAAGTCTCTCTAGATTGTTACAAATTACTAAGGAAACCACTCACTGAGGTTACCCCTTCAGACAGGACACACTCATGCACCCACTCCACAGGTGGTTACTGAGCATCTACTATGCGCCGGGCACTGCTCTCAGTACTATGGGAATAGCAGTGAACAAAGCATAGTTCCCTCCCTCTGGGAACTTATATTCTGCAAGGAAAGAAAGGCAGTCAACAAATAAGAAGCTGTGTCTACTATATTTAAAATAGATAATCAACAAGAACCTAGTGTATAGCACAGGGAACTCGGCTCAGTATTCTGTAATAACCTAAACGGGAAAAGAATTTGAAAAAGAATGGATACTTGTATGGGTATAAGTGAATCACTCTGCTGTACACCTGTAACTAACACATCATTGTTAATCAACTACACTCCAACATAAAATTTTTGTAAAAAGATCTACAAAAATATAAGAGGCTGCGTAATGTGTCAGGTAAGTGCTCATGAGAAATAAAAAAAGTAAGAGGGAGGCAGTTAGTACTATGTAGAGAGGAGTCAAGCAAGGCCTCTCTAAGAAAAACACATTTGAGCTGAGACCTGAAGGAAGCAAGAGGATTCCAGGCAGAGGGAACAAAAGAAAATGCAAAGGCCCTGAGGCAGGGGCAGTTTGGCATGTCCCAGGGACAGGAAGGAGGCCAGCAGGGCTAGAGGAGAATGAGCAAGATAGTTACGGCATAAGAGAGGAACCTGGGACCCCAGGGATCATGTAGGGCTTCAGGGCCACCTGAGGACTTTTTTCTTCACTCAGAGTGAGATGGGAAATCTTTGGAGTGTTTTGAGCAGAGGAGTGATATTAACACACATTTTAAAAGAATCACTCTGGGGACTTCCCTGGTGGCGCAGTGGTTGAGAATCTGCCTGCCAATGCAGGGGACACGGGTTGGAGCCCTGGTCCTGGAAGATCCCACATGCCGCGGAGCAACTAAGCCCATGCACCACAACTACTAAGCCTGTGCTCTAGAGCCCGCAAGCCACAACTACTGAGCCCGCATGCTGCAACTACTGAAGCCCTCACACCTAGAGCCCGTGCTCCGCAACAAGAGAAGCCACCGCAATGAGAAGCCTCTGCACCGCAAGGGAGAGTAGCCCCCTCTCGCCGCAACTAGAGAAAGCCCGTGCGCAGCAAAGAAGACCCAACACAGCCAAAATGAATAAATAAATAAGTCTTTAAAAAAAAAAAAAAAGAATCACTCTGCTGCATTGAGAATACACTGAAGGGGGCAGAGGTCGAAACTGTGAGACCAGTTAGGAGCCTACTGCAAAATAAAAGATAAAAAATGACAGTGGCTTAGACCAGAGAGATAGGCACTGGGAGATGACGAGAAGCAGATGGATTCTAGATGTACTGTGAAGGTAGCCCTAGCGCACATAGGGTTTTCTGACACATTGGATGGATGAGTGGGTGAGAGAGAGAGAGAGAGAGAGAGAAAGGACTTATGAAAAGAGGAAGAATAAAACAAGAAAGATTTAGTGCAGTATAAACATGAGGAGTTTGGTATCTAGAAAGAGAGGAAGCAGTAGAACAAAAATGCAATCATGACAAAAATTGTACTTTATGCACTCCTGTCCCTCTTCCACCTTCTACCATCCACACTCCCTTGTCTCCCAACCCCTATCAGCCTCACTCCTTTACAGTATAAACTGCACAGGCCTCAATCGCAAAAATGTCTAAAATTAATAACAGTTTAAAACAAAAAAAATCAAAATACTCTCCTAAATTAAATTTTGGATCAAAGAGGAAACCAAAAGTAGAATCACAAAAACTTCTAGAGGTAAACATAAGAGTAAATTTTTGTGACCTTGGTTTACACAAAGATTTCTTAGATGCCAACACCAAAAGCACAAGCCATGAGAGAAAAAATTGATAAACTGGATTTCATCAAAATTCAGTTTCTGCACTTTGAAAAACACTGTTAAACAGAATGAAAGGACAAGCCACCGACTGAGAAAAGGTATTTGCAAATTATACCCCTGATAAAGGACTTGTGTCCAGAACACATACAGAAATCTATATCTTCACTAAAAAGAAAACAAATCACCCAATTTTTAAAGAGCCAAAAGATTTAAGCAAACATTTCACCAAAGAAGATATACACAGAGCACATGAAAAATGCTCATCATGAATCATTAGGGGACTAATAATTAAAACATAATGAGATATCACAACACACCTATTACAATGACTAAAAGTCCAAGTGTTGGCCAAGAGGTGGAGGTACTGGACCTCTCACACCAGCTAGTGGTCATGTAAAACAGCATAACCATTTTGGAAAATAGTTTGGCAGCCTCTTAAGTTAAGAAATTACCCATTTGTTCCAGTCGTTCCACTTCTAGGTATTTACTCAAGAGAAATGAAAATGTATGTCCACACAAATATTCACAGCATATTTATCTGTAATAGCCCCAAACTGAAAACCACCCAAATGGCCATTAACAGGTGAATGGATAAACACATTGTGGTAAATCCATATAATGTAATACTACAAAATGATAAAAATAAACTATTGGGCTTCCCTGGTGGCGCAGTGGTTAAGAATCCGCCTGCCAATGTAGGGGACACGGGTTCGAGCCCTGGTCCAGGAAGATCCCACATGCCGTGGAGCAACTAAGTCCATGCACCACAACTACTGAGCCTGCGCTCCAGAGCCCGAGAGCCACAACTACTGAAGCCCACGCACCTAGAGCCCGTGCTCCACAACAAGAGAAGCCACCGCAATGAGAAGCCCGCACACTGCAACGAAGAGTAGCCTCCGCTCGCCGCAACCAGAGAAAAGCCCGCCCGCGGCAACGAAGACCAAACGCAGCCAGAAACAATAAATAAATAAAATAATAAAATAAATAAAAAATTTTTTTTAAAAATGATAAAAATAAACTATTAACACACACAAAAACATGGATGGATCTCAAAATAATAATGCTGATGGAAAGTAGCCAGACCAAAAAAGTGTAGACTCTATTATTCCATTTATATAAAATTCTAGGGAAAAAAAATGAATCTATAGTGACTGAAAGCTGACTAGTGGTTGCCTAGGGATAGAGAGGCAGGATTTATGGGAGGCACAGAAGGACAGTAGGATGTATTACAAAGGACCAGGAGGAAACTTTGCGGGTGATGGACATGTTCATTATCTTGATTCAGATGATGGTGTCACAGTGTCTACATATGTCGAGACTCTTTAAATATGTACAGTTCGTTATACATCAATTATATCCCCATAAAGCTGTTAAAATTTTTCATTGGGGGAAATACTACAATTATAGTGCTTTGGGAAAATAATAATTAGGATACTGTATGTCCAACTTTAAAGCCAGAGTTATAATTTTTGATAGGAATTACATTAAATCTATTTACCAGTTTGGGGAAAATTAGCTTACTTACTATGTTGATTCTTCCAATTCGTGAATAAAGTATGTTTTTCCATTTATTCAGATCCTCTTCAGTTTCTGTCTTCCTTGTTTTACAGTTTCCAGCATACAAGTCCTGTACATGTTTTGTTAGATTTACACCTAAATTCTTCTTTATTTTTCTTTTTGTTTTTAAGTAATTGTAAATTGTATTGTACTTCTTGTTTTTGTTTTTTGTTTTTTGGCTGCATTGGGCCTTTGTTGCTGCACGCAGGCTTTCTCT
Organism: Balaenoptera physalus; assembly: GCF_965194825.1. Lineage (NCBI taxonomy): Eukaryota > Metazoa > Chordata > Mammalia > Artiodactyla > Balaenopteridae > Balaenoptera > Balaenoptera physalus. The sequence continues at coordinate 320,170 of NW_028126109.1, read as the reverse complement.
AGTTGCAGCGAGCGGGGGCTACTCTTCATCGCGATGCGCGCGCTTCTCACCGCGGTGGCTTCTCTTGTTGTGAAGCACGGGCTCTAGGCACACGGGCTTCAGTAGTTGTGGCTCTCGGGCTCTAGAGCATAGGCTCAGTTGTTGTGGTGCACGACCTGAGTTGCTCCATGGCATGTGGGATCTTCCCAGACCAGTGATCAAACCTGTGTGCCCTGCATTGGCAGGCAGATTTTTAACCACTGCGTCACCAGGGAAGTCCCTGTATTTCTAATTTTGGTGTCCACATGTTCACTGCTAGCATACAGCCTAAAGAAATACAACTGATTTTTGTATGTTTATGTCATACCCTGAAACCCTACTGAACTCACTTCCTAGTTCTGAGTTTGGGGGGAAATTCTTTGGGATTTTCTACATCAACAATCATGTACCTCAGAAAACAACCACTTAAGGTGAATCTAAATTAATTAAAATGAAGTCCAAAATTACACAGTAAATTGTGGGGAAAAAGTCTGATTGGGATTTTATCATAAAAATCAAGCCAGAACTACTGAAATAAATTTAGTTTCTCTTATACTTCACAAGATTTACGTTATAACTGCATCTCTGTTAATTCTTAGAACAAAGAATGAATCAATGTTGGAGTTGGGAGGAAAGGAACATCCTTCTCACAATCTTGTATGATGTGGCACCCTTTACGTTTAACTTTTGCAATGCAATCATAAAGAATGTCCTTTTTTGCAAAAACTGTATGATGTTCATTGATATTTTAGGGGTCTTCCTAATCCTTTGATCCTAAACTCACTCCCTTGAAGCACTTATTGGATCATCATTGTCCATGTTCAGAATTTTATAATTATTAACTAGTTCAGTGCTGCTGCATCACCCTGGCCAGTGGCTTTGCAAAATTCAAGCAGGTTTCTAATACCACTTTCATCAACTTCATTAAATTCTGAAAATTTTGCAGTATTTGCCATTTTATTTTGCAGTCATGTTGCACTGACTATTGCATGTTTACGACACCTGATAATCAGTATGCTCATGTACTAGGGAATAACAAAACTGACTCCATATCAGATCTGTTTCTTTTACTTTAACCTTTGTACTTTGTTTTTGCTACAACTTAATGTTGCCTATAGCCTGAAATATACAGGATAGCCAATTCTCAAGGCTCTGGCCTTTACAGGTGTAACACTTTTCCATTCATAGAGAGATAAAAAGTTGCAGAACAGAGAATAACGTTTGTCTTGTTGGAGGTTTACAGGAACACCGTGACCTGACCTAAGTGGACAGCTACAAGAACAAAGGATTCCAACACCAAGTTTGCAACAGCTAACAACACTCCCTCCCCTTTTAGTATAAAAAAAGCCTGAATTCTACCTCGGGGAAGATGGTTCTAGCCCATCTTACCTGAGGACCCTAGCCCACCATCTTCTCGGTCTGCTGGCTTTCCGAATAAAGTCACTATTCCTTGCCCCAACCACTCGTCTCTCGATTTGTTGACCTGTTGTGCGGCAAGCAATATGAGCTTGGGCTCCGTAACAATCATTAGAGAATACTTATTGTTTTCTTATGCCACATCACTACTGTGGAGACGCTAATAACAGGCATTGTACTACTGCAAACCTTAAAACCTTAAAACAGTCATACCCAGAAAGTCTATTCTATAAATATCGTCAAGATATGCATAAACATATGCACACATATGTTTACAGGAATATTTAAAAGAAAAAAAAATTAGCGCACCCTAAGTGCCCCAAAATAGAAAACTGAGTACAGTCATAGGATGGAACGATATGTAACTATTAAAAATCATGATGTAGAAGAAGAGTTAATATCATGGTAAAATTTCCCATAATCTGTTAAGTTGCAAAGGCAGAATACAAAACCATGCTTACAGGCTGATACCCTAATTGTGTATTTGTTTAAAGCACGTGTTTAAAAAAACAAAACAAAACTGTGTATGTGTTTACAAACATAAAAAAAAGTGTAAAAGGACTTAATCCAAATTCCGGTAGAGATTACTTCTATGCTAAAATCTTAGGAGTGATTGAAATTTTTCCTTCAGTATGTTTGATTATGTTTTTCAATCTTTCTACAATGTGTACCTCACTTTGGGAATTTTTTTAAAGGCTCGTATTTTTTAAATACAATAAATAAAAGGAACGTGCTTCTTAAGAGGACTTCATATCCAATTCTCATCAAAGACATGGGTATTACTGACAAGAGAAAGGTGCAGAGGAGAGGGTCATTTGATGGACGAGACCATTAGCACAACTACTAAAAGCTGTTGCCTTTCAGCCAAGTTTTCCGTAAGCATTACCATTCCAGGGCTAACACAGCAGCTGTCGGTGAGCAAACTTAAATTCTGCCTCCTGGCTGTGACAGAGGTTTGCGCACATGTTACGTTGACACCAGTGTCCCCAGGCACCTTCACTGCGGACTTAGTCGGTCCCATTTTCCTAAGTGGGAAGCTGAAGAATCAGCTGTGGGCAGATGCAAAGAACCTTACTTCCTTAAGGATGGAATTTACCAGCCTGATTCCTCCCTCCTGGCTCCAAGCGCCACCAAGATGCTGCTTCCGGAGCCCACGAGAGAAAAAGAAAGCCTCTTCGCTGATGAAGGAGAAAAACATTCCCCTTGGGGAACACACCCAAAACAGGGCTTTTCTTATATTATAGTAGCCTGACCTTCCCAAGAGGGCGGGCTATTTTCTCAGCTCCTCACAGAAACAACGGCTTATGGCTCTCTCTCGGGGAAACTGAGGTACAACACAGGCGGAGCCCTCAAATTATGAAAAATGTGTTAAGAGGATGGATGGGAAAGGTGGTATCTTTGGAGCAACAGAATCATATTTTTTTCCGGTATAATCTGAAAAATAATTCTATTGATATCCACAGTTTTTAGTACCCAAAAATGGATTTAGCCCTATATATTACATAAGTACATGTATATGCAATGTAATAAAACGCCTACAAACGTACTGAAAAACTTCAAATGGAATTTGGCGACTTGAGACTTTTCAGAAATTTCCTTGCGGCCCAGTCACGTCAAGAGCCGGGGGTTCGAATTCCCTCGCCACTTCCGGCTTCACACCCTCCCACCACACGCACAGTTAAGCTCTGGAATCGCGGAGCTGACGAGAAACGCCTGCCTCTCTCACAAACTCCAAACGTACACTCACCGGCCAGGGCCCCTCACCGTCTCCAGGCTGGTCCCAACCCTGGCGGAATCACTTCCAGCCTTTCCTTCCCCGGTGGCGCACTCCTCCCATGATGCCCCGGGGCGCAACCCTCCCATGATGCCCCGGGGCGCACCGGAAGCAACTCCTCACCTCTCTGGGAAATTGAAACCGCCTTTCTTCTCGGTAGTTACCAGCTGTTTCCTTGGAAGTCCACGGCTGCTGATTTTTTCACGTGTTTTCAATACTGTGATCCACCCACCCTCCCCGAACTAGATGGTGAGCTGTTTGAGAGAACCAACTTCTAATCCCCAATGCCTGGAACGGTGTCTTTATAAGCCATTTGCTAAATGAAGAGCAGCTAAACGTTCTGTTTGACAGAGTGAAGCAAAGCTGAGTAGAAAAACAGCAGATAACAGAGCCAACGCTCAGCAGAGAATATGGAAGAATAGCGTTACCTTTATAATAACAGCTGGCATTTAAAACCCTAAATCCTTACCTTAGTTTGCAAGGCTCTAAGCACCTGGCCCCTAGCCGCTTCTGCCACTTCATTCCTTGCTACTGTATCCCTGGCTCCTTTCATCCCTGCCCTACTGGCCTTTATTCTGTTCCTGTGCAGGCAAGTTCCCCTCCCAGAGCCTTTGCATTTGTTTCCTCTGCCTGGAATACTGTGCCCCGTTGATATTCTCCTGGCTTGCTCTTCCTCTAAGTGCTCAAATATCATCTCTTTAGAGAAACTTATCCTGATTGATCCATTTCAAACCCACACAGCCACTGTTTCCTTATCTTAATTTTCCTTTCCTTCAGAGAATTTATCACTCATTGACATTTGATATCTGTTTGTTTGTTGTCTGTCCCCACATACACACACACTAGAATAGAGTTTCCATGAGGGCAGAGACTTTGCCTGTTCTGTTCCCTAGTGCTTAAAATCTTCCCAGCATGTAGTAAGCCCTCAATGAATGTTTGATGAATAAACAATTGAATACGTGCATGCTCCCTGTTACCGGCTCTGTGCATTACAGCTTCAAAATTAGCAATTCCATATGTGAATTTCATCACCATCCTGGTTTTGTGAGAGATCTCAAGCTGGTTCCATCTAGCCCCATCTTGGTCAAGTTTGAGGATTTTGCCATCATACCCCCAACCACCTTTTGGGTAGGGTGATAAATTTATCTGGGTTTGCCCAGGACTGTCCTGATTTTAAAACTGAAGTCTCAGGAATCTCTTCAATTCCAAGCAAATTAGGAAGGTTGGTCACCCTGCTTTGAGGTATCTAGGCTCCATCTTCCTCGTCTTGTTTTATTGTTGTGAGTGTGTGGAATGAGGGGGTGGGGGGTGGGGGGTGGCGGTGACTTAAGAGAGTTCTGGGCCATCTGGAGAGGAAATTGGCTATATGTAGTGGGTAGAATGGGAGGGCTGGATGGCCAGTAGTGAGGCTGTGGTCAGCTGACGGGCCTTACCAAACAGCAACAAAAAAGAGATGAAAGAACAACATAGAAGATGCTGTCCTGGCTTCCAGAGCCCTCTGGCACAGGCAATGGTTGGTACATTCTCTAGAGAAAGTTCCTGGCTTCTAAGTCTCAGGCTCTGCTGTTGACATGACCTCACCCACTCCATGTCACTTTCAAAAAGTAGCCTATCATGCATTTATTAACTCAGTTGTCACAAGAACCCCATGAGTTAGGTATTGTTATTATCCCCATTTTACAGATGAAGAAACTGAGGCTCAGAAAAGTAGAATAAGTTGCGCAAATTCAAATAGTTTAAATAGTGAAGTCAGGATTTGAACCTCAGTATTCTGACTCTCAAAGTCCACTCTTAGTCACTACATTATCATGCAGCTCTTAACAATGTAAATATGCATTTGGGCTATGCCTAGCCAAGGGCATAAAATCTTTTTTTTTTTTTTTTTTAGGCTATGTTGTTTCATACCCCAACAGTTGAAATTAAAAGTAATTGATCACGCGTTTCTTAGTTCTAATGAGGCTTTAAGCACTGAAGAAACCAACCAAAAAAATACAAGTACTAGACAAAAAAGGGCAAATGACATGGACCCTAAGTCTCACAGGCATCAGTCAAGATTATGAGGCCAGATAAGAAAGTCGCCAGTTTACTGGACAGACCTAACTGGTAGAAGTTCTTCTCTGAACACAATGTTCCCAGGCCATGCACACACTCTCTCCATGATATTTTCAGAGAAGGATGCCTCGTTTGCGTGTAATTCTGAGAAGCATGTATAATTCGGAGAGCGTTAGTGTCTTAACAGGATCTTGCAAAGCCAGCAACAGCTGTCTTGTAGTGAAAACACAAACTGGACTTGGATTCAAACCAGACTTGTTCTAGCTCCCATTCTGCCACTTACTAGCTGTATGACTAGTCACTTAATCTTGCCAAGCCTCAGTTTTCCAACCTGTAAAACTGATAAATCTATGTCCTCACTGATTGAAGGAAAATCAGTTTAAATATTTCTCTGGATAATCCCCCATCAACTTTTTGTTTTGCAAAACTGTAGTGTAGAAATGCCAGCAGTATGGAAGTTTATGTATTGCACTTGAAAGAGTTCTGAACTAGCGCTCTCGGATCTGAGAGTAGAATGGGAAGGGGGTCTGTCTAATTAATTAGCATTAATTAGGTAACCTGTCCAGAACCTCAGTTTCTGATTCTGTAACATCAGGGTTAGATTAGGTAATATTCAAGGTTCCCCTCTAGTCCTGGATCTAATATTCTCACTCAATATTTTTAATTAGGCGATTAAATATAAATTTGTATCATTCACTAATATACCTGTCCTGTGACTTTTGCCCAGAAATTTCTGTTTCTGGCTGGGGAACTTCTTGCTGCTTTTGGAAATTTCATCTGTTACATAGCTCTTAGATAGTTGTAACGGGTAAGGGATGATCCTCCTAGCAGCACAATTAACTGCCCTTTCTTCTCAAGTAGCCCTCTGCGGAATGAACTTGATTACACTTGTTTCCTGGGCCTCTCTATTTGGCCCTGCTGCTGCTTTCTCCATCCAAATCTGCATTTCCTCTGAATGCGCCTTATATAGTGATTGGTGGAGAGATTTGCTCCCGGGGAAATCAGGAAAACTTTTTCCTCCTCCTTAACACCTGCTCACTCCTTAATCCTTGCCTTCAAAGCTTCCACCCCCACCATCCTGCTGACATTAATGTCAGGATCACCTCTCTCACTGACCCAATGTCCTTTTCATGGTCCTCCTTTTCTCCATCTTCTCTGTAGAGCTTTTTACTATATCCTCTCTCTTGAAAATACCACCCTCTCGAAGATACCACCTCCCTTGACTTCTTCTGACACTAATAATGAAGTTCCCATCACTTTAGAGTTGACAAAATGATTTTGTAACAAGACTGGAGAAAACCCTCATTGACAGAACTCCTCTCAGTGTTGGGAGAGATGGAATGATGGTGTGGGGTGTGAGCTGGGGACTACAGGGCATAGTGGTGGGATAAAGATGAAGCTCCCAAAGGGAATATGTGAGTAAAAATAGGTGATCACCAAACTTTCTAAGGATAAAAGTGGTGTTCTTTACTTGAGGACTTTTATTTTGTTGAGTAACCAGATGAGTAGGCATGCAGGTCAATGGCAGAGCTAAAGGGCCCCATGTAACAGAGGAACAACTGAGTACCTGTAGGGGTCGGGCAGACACCTCAGGGGAAGAAAGGAAATCAACCACCTGCATCAGTGTGACGGAAAACGGATTTCGTGGAAGTCATTGCTGATGGAAACTGAATACTTTAGGGGATGTAATATAATCCTCTTCTAGTCTGCTCTACAAAATCTTCAGTAAAGCCTGCATTGCTCACCTATGTTTTTTCTGCTAGTGGATTATTTGCCAAGGTCTGTGTCAAGGTTGATACAGATTGAAGCATACTGTTTGGCACTGGCTGGAAAGAGACTGCCTGCGGAGACAGCCACATCTTGACCGTATCTCATTTGATCCCCACACTATCCTCACGACTTGGGCAGAAACAGAATTATGTTTCTGATTTTGCAGTGGAAGGAGAAAACATCACAGCTGTGAAGAGAGGTGATGGGACTTGCCATTTATGGCAGTAAAATGACAGAAGTAAATTATGGATCCACGTGGCTTTATTGACTCCAGCAAGATCTCACTCAGGTATTTACCTGAAGAATAACCTTTTTTTTTTCCACTCTTTTTGTCTTCATTTCCGCCTCTCACCTCCTCAACATGCAGCCTTTCTCTGAGAATCCAGCTTCCTTAATAAGTTCAGCTATCAACTGCATACAGGTGACACCCTCATACTCACAGACCTACATCTTCAGTCTTAATGTCTCCTGTATGTAAACTTTGAATCCTTATCTCTACCTACTTAGCTGGATATCACCATCATCTCAATCTCAATCTGTCCAAAATCGAAATTCCTATTTCCCCCCCTTCACTATTTCTCCTGGGCAGGTATCATGCCCCTAGATTTCTAGGCTGCAATGAGGGCTGGATGAAAGGTAGGATCCTCTGATTCCTTTTTCCTCCTCAAACTCGGCATCATCAAAGTCTTGTGGATCCTGCCTTCAGGGTATCCCTTGGGTTTTCTCTTTCCTTTTACATCTCATTTCTGTACTGCTTAATCAAGGCCCTCTTCATTTTACACCATGATTATTTTTATATTCAATGCAAATAGATATCACTTGCATGTTTAATATTATGTTGAGAGGACTGTAATATATTAATGTGGGATAGGGCCTCGAAAAATAAGTCTAGAGGACTTCCCAGTGGTCCAGTGGGTAACACTCCACGCTCCCAATGCAGGGGGCCCGGGTTCGATCCCTGGTCGGGGAGCTAGATCCCACGTGCATGCCACAACTAAAGATCCCGCATGCCACAACGAAGATCTCACATGCCGCAACTAAGACCTGGAGCAGCCTAAATAAATAAATAAATGTTAAAAATAATAATAATAAGTCTAGAGCTCAGAGAGGTCTTAAATGAGAGAAACATAGTCCTTTCACCTCCTGGGGTTCTCTTTTTGCCAGGCCTAAACGGGACAGTGAGGCAGACAACTTCAAGCCCACACAATACTCTTCTTGAACCTACGGGATGGACCCGGAGATACCAAGGGACAATCACTGGGAAAGCCAGCCCTCTGGTGCTATGGAGAATTTTAACACACATCTGAATTTATAGGGTCATCCAGGGGTTAATTCTAACTGCCCACCTACTCCCATAAATCATATCAGAGCCTGTATAATCATCTTGGCAAGTTGTACACCAAGATTTTCTAAATAGTTGCTAAGTGGTTCTAGGACCTCAGGTTCTCGCTCTCCATTATATCCCACCATCAGTTCTATACTAATCTTCAGATATATGTGTGTGTCTACACACACACACACACACACACACACACACGTTCACTTTTCTGCTTAAAACCTTGAAAGGTTCCCCAATGATCTCAGAATAATGTCCTGACTCCTTCCATGGGCATTGGGAGCCCATCACAGACAAGCCCAGCCCACTTCTCCAGCCTCACCTCCGTGTTACCCCCAACCCTTCCATCCAGGCTTGCCCATTCCACCTTCCTGAAACACACCCTGGGAAGTCTTGTTTCTAACCACAATCCCTATGTTACCTAAGCCTGGAACCTCCTCCCTGTACTCTTAAAATCTGCCTCCTTTAAGAGAGAGTAGAGGATAGAGGAAAAGGCGAGGCTTTGGAATCAACAACCTGGGATTCCAATTCTGGCTCCATTGCCTACTAGCTGTGGGGCCTTTTGGTCAATCACTTAACTCCCTTAGGCCTCAGTTCCCCATATGGACAATGGGAATAATAAGAATATAAACAGTATAACCCCCTAAGGCTTGCAGAGAAAAATAAACATAATAAAATATACAAAAGTGCTATGTAAACTGGAAAGAACTACAAAAAGCATTATTATTATTATTTATTATTATTATTATTATCTCCACAGTCACCATCCCCTTCAGATCTCTTCTCTCCTCCAAAGCAGTATCATTATCATTAATAACAATTCTGAGAATATTTTACATAAACAACATACCTTACGGGTTTTAAATACCTTGTCCATACATCTAGTCCACTGTGCATCTCACTCATCTTGGCACTTAACCTTCGAAAAGTAATTTATCTTTTCGTGTCTATGTACTCTCTTCCCATGTCCATTATCTCCTCCTTTGGAGCAGTGTCCCTATTTCATATCTCCTTTCCCCACTGCCAGCACTCAAAAGTGATGGGCTTGCAAAAGTGAAAGGTTATAGGCATTGGCTCTAGAGCCAGAGAGGATTTGAATCCCATTTCTGCCACTTACTAGTTGTGTGGCCTTAGGCAGTTTATTTAAACTCTCAGTGGCCCAAATTTCTTCAGCCATAAAATGGGAATGATGTTAGCACCTACCCCACAAAACTATTATGATGCTTAAGTGAGCCAATATGGATAAAGCCTGGCACGTAGTGAGTTCTTAATAAATATAAACTATTACTATTAAGTGAGACTGAGTCTGATTCCATTCTTTTCTGCCTTATCACTTCAGCCCTCTTTCAACACAGATTCCCCATGAATCGTCCTTTTTCATTTATACACAGGAACAAAATCTACTGAGCATCTGTTACATACAAAAGACTGTCCCTTGGATAAAAGCAGCTGTGTTTATGCCTGATCACTCTCTGTTGCTTTCTTCTGGGCCAAATGGTAGTAAAAATGAGACAAGTTCTCTGTGGATTGCAGCCTTCAGCCTTCTCCTCTTGTTTTCTCAAGCAGGGAGTAAGATGGTGTTCTAACATCAGATCACCAGGTACAAAAAAGTTCTTCATATTTTTTTACTGAAAGGCTTCTCAGGCCCCTTAACATGCTAGTATTTATGGTGAATCTCCAGCAACAGGGAATAGAGTTGGCCACATTTCCTGAACTCATTTAGCCACGGGACCTTTTATTTCACAGTTTCTCTCAGAATCAGCATTCTGTCAAATCTACTTTGGAAAATGCTACGTGGAAGTCCTATTCCTATCTGTTTCTCCTTTGTCCACAATTTCATTTTGACTAATGCAAACTGTCCTTGGAAATGCCTCACCTATATGAGACTACCCACTGGAAGACTAGAGAATCTTTTTTTCTTTTTAATTAAAGTATAGTTGATTTACAATATTGTGTTAGTTTCAGGTGTACGGAAAAGTGACTCAGTTATATTGTTTTCAGATTATATTCCATTATAGGTTATTACAAAATATTGAGTATAATTCAGTACACATTGATCATATACAACATAAACAAGTCAGACTGTATTGCTATAAATGGCTCTAACTTCTAAAATGTATGGTAATTCCGACATAGTCAAACATTACTTATGTTTCAGCCAAAAAACAACCCCGAGCAACCGTAAGAGTTGTCACAAAGACCATGTATTTCCATTAGAACTTCTAGAACTTCCCATGGAACTTATGACTCCTTTTTTTTGTTTGTTTTTTCCTTTAGCTTGCTCATCTGTTTCCCATTCTATAGCAGATTAGCAAAAGGAAGATTGGGCTCACAGAGGCAAACACACTAACCACAGACAGAATACAGCTGAGTACCTTGCCGTGAAGGTGTAGATATAAAAACTAGAAAGGTGACACAAAAATTCATTGCAACCTAGGAACAATTAGTGCAGGGTAAAATCCGCGAAGAAACTATAATATCCCTGACGACTTTATTACATCACCTCCCAGGCCCCTGAGTGATCAAGGAAAAGTTGAAGTCTATTCAAGATACTAGATTAAATAAATCAAGATAATATATAATACATTTTAGAAAGTTTTCCATCTACAATGGATTTTTTAACAAAATAAATTAATGGCTAAGAATAGATGGGTTAGATGGACCTAGAGATTATCACACTAAGTGAAGTAAGCCAAAGACAAATATACGATATCGCTTATATGTGGAATCTAAAAAAAAAATGATACAAATGAACTTATTTACAAAACAGAAGTAGACCTACACATATAGAAAACAAATTTATGGTTACCTAAGGGAGGTGGGGGATAAATTAGGAGTTTGGGATTAACACATACACACTACAATATATAAAATAGAAAAACAACAAGGACCTACTGTATAGCACAGGGAACTATACTCAGTATTTTGTAATAACCTATAAGGGAAATGAATCTGAAAAAGAATATATAGATATATATGTGTGTGTGTGTGTGTGTGTGTGTGTGTGTGCGTGTGAGTATATATATATATATATATATATATATATATATATATATATATATACACACACACATACATGAATCTCTTTGCTGTACACCTGAAACTAACACAACATTGTACATCAAATATACTTCAATTAAAAAATAATGTTTTAAAAAAAAGAATGGATGTGTTAAATGGCCAATCTTATGTTTTCCGGAGATTTCTGAGAAGAGGCGCACAGCACCTCATGTTTACGATGCTGGGTAAAGGAGACGTACTTAGTATCCATGCTATTGATCATCCCTCGCTTGACAATTCACCCTGTGGCTCTGCCCTTCACTGACCTTCTTAGCACACTCTGCCCCAGTTCTGCTCGGCCTCTAGGACTCTCTAAGTCTCAAAGATCTGTGTCCAACGACAAAATCCCTACGCAGCTGACTTGGCATTATACAGCCTCCGCTGGTCATTTATCCAAGTAACTTAACAAGAGTGAAAGATCAGGGCTACGATGCATTTACATCTAAGGAGTAAATGATGATCCCCCAATACAGCCACGTTAGAGTGCTGGGCTTGCGCATTTGGGAGTATAAAGGGAGCTGGGGGGCCACACTTTCGAAACTGCTTCGACCACAGCATCGCAAGGTAAGTGCTCACAAGTGCCCGCTTTTTTGCTCCATGTAGCTGTGATTATACCTGATCAGGTTACCTGGAGAGGAGAGAAGGCAACACAGCAGCCTTTGCTGAGGGCCTACTAAGCGTAAGGAACTGTGTTAAGGGCAATATGGGAGACAAGATGGCGAGGCCTTTCAAGAAGCTTCTACAAAGAGTAAAAACACAAGAATATAAGCAATTATGACACCAAAAAAAAAACTAACCTGCAGGATATAAAGCTGAATATAATACGTGCTTACCCCTCTAATTGTTTAGGTCAATATTATAATTGCAGTTAGCAAATAAACATGCTAGTTTGTGATATCTCTTCTGTGATTGCCTTGAAGTATTATTTGAAATTTTTGTGGTTGGTTATGTAAATTTTTTTCTTATGTCAGGATTTCTGGGAGATGATTGCGGGAAGAAATTCTTCCATGCATTTTATCCATCTCAGAATGCATCCTAGTTTGCTTATTAATGACCAGTTTCCAGACTGCTCATGCACGGCATGCCTTGTGGACTTTGGGCTGGGTCATGTCTGACACTGCAGGAGCATCCCTCAGAGGGATTCTATAGCTTTAGGAGCTTGCGATGCTTTGATTTCTGGCCACCATCTTCACCAGAATACCTTCTGTCGTACATTCACAGGGTTAAGAGAAATCTTGGGGATTTTCTGGTCCATCTGTCTCATTTACAGAAGGAAACCAAAGCTCAAGGAAATTACAACAGCTACTTTACAGAGCTGGCATTAGAAAACCGAGGTTCTGCCTCCAAGTGTGATTTCGTTTGAACCAAGGATTCAGAATATGATACTTAATCATTTAATCTTTTCCTGAGAAAGTTGTGAGAATTTTAGGATATAGCTGGAGATTATTAGAGACTCATAAAAGGAAGAGACCAAGAGTACGCGACCAAAGTAGGAAAGCAAGCGTTGAAATGTCTCTTCCTGCCTAAATGGTATTTCACGACATGTTCCCCAGGTTCCATAAAAGTACTGTGTGGTAAATGGGAAGTTTAAGTTAAATTTGATATTGAAAATTATTCAGACTCTTATGGTATCCTGAGATCTTCATGTAGGTTATCAACTTCTGGACTGAGATTCCTTAGTCCCAAGTAAGTTATCAGCTACCCTACCTTCATCTTCTCCAAGAGAATATAGGATATTTAAGAGAGTGCCCTTCCTAGACCTCTTAAAGAAGTCTTGCCCATAATTCACAACTTTTCTCTCATTGCCAAAGAATTCAACTTCTGGTCTAAAAGCATCCAAGTTACAATCCGGATCATTCCCCTCCCTCCCTCCTTTCTTTTTTGACCCCTCACGGCCCCCTACCCTCAGCCGGAAGCATCATCTCTCTAAGTCCCCATAACACTTCATTTAGACGCTTACAGAATTTGTATTATTCTTCCTTGTTCAAAGATTTATTTGAGCATTTCTCTTAACTGTTCCTAAATTTTGCATTCCTTTAGGGTAGAGCCTGTCTTTATCCTTTTTTATACCCCCTTAAGGAGCTGACATGGTACTTTGCACACACAGAAGATACTCAAAAAAATTGTTAATCAGTGCTGTAATTACCCAATTATTTAAAGAATGATGACTTAACCGAAGGGAAAAATGGAAAATCTATTTCCATCCCACACCATCCACTGTGTACTATTTAAATGTAGCTAAACTTAGAAAAGGACAATTTCTAGATTTATTTAAACTCTTCATAGTTCATTTGTTCTTTGTTTTGTTTAGTTTTGATTTCCGGAATCACTCTCTCAGAAGCCACTTCATTCCTGAAGGACACTAACCATTGCTTTGGAAACCAAGAAGGTAAGAGTCACTTTCATCTTGATTGGGAATACAATAATTGAAATTAGCAAACAGTGTTTTACACATTCTCATTCTTGCCACACTCATAGGAATCTGAAACTGATGAAATTAAAATCCATTACTTAAATATTTCTAAAGGCAGATTACAAAATATGCAGCTAAGGAAGCAGGGCTTCCCAAATTTGCTCATCACACTAACAGGAATAAAACACACTGCAGAACTTTGACACACAAGCTCCAGGTCAATATACTTAGGTTGGCCCCAAACATGATGTTCGTAGGCTCAAGATTCAGTCTTCACACAAGTCTAACTTTGCTGTTTTTTGAGCAGAGGCCGCACCCGTGAATCCCCTGAGCTGTGTCTTTACTCACAAATGATGCTGAGAGAATAAGGAGAAATGGATTCAAACCTATGTCCACTGTAGTAATAAAAAAAAATTACTCCCCCACCTCAAGATTTGTGTTTATTGGAAGTAATTCTAGATGAATTAGGACCAAGGAAACCAAAGTATAATTAAGTCATGACCACACCATTGCTGACAAGATGCAGTAGCTGAGAAATTCCCAGGAGAGGGCTGAAAGTTGAGAGCAGTGTCATAGCGCACTGACAGCAGTAAGAGGGGTTGGGGAGCACTCAGAAGGTGGTGCTGGAGGTCAGGGAGACTGGGATGGCCATCCCCATTGGAAGACCCCTAAAGACAGGAACAGAGGGGATGGTTGGAGGGACACAGCTGTGTAGGGCTGGAAGCAGGTCAAGCTCTCAAAACCAAGAAGCAGATAATTAGGGGACTTTCTGGGGGTAGAGTTTCCAGGGACACCATGAGTCATGCCAAGAGAGTTGGATGAGACCTAACAAGGGAAAGTTTTATCAGCCAAGAATACATGGTTTTAGCCCTGGGTCCCAGAGTACAGTTGTATAAATATGGGGACAAGATCTGACTTAGCAACCGGACGCACACAGCGTGCGTTGAGGGGCTTTGCTTGACAGTGAGTGGTGAGCCATCGGTGTAAGGAGGCTGCCAGAGGGCAGTCACCACCTCGGGCATGACACCTAGGTCAGGAGAGGTGAGGGCACATGCTGATGGAGGACAACATGTGGTCTGGATGTCACACATAAGAGATTAACAGGAGTTTGCTTACTGTGATGGTAAAGTAGATGCAGAAGCACATCACGGAAGAAACAGATGAAGACAGCACTGAGGTTACTTAGCCTGGAAAAGAAAAAGCTAAGGAGGGACTTCCCTGGAGGTCCAGTGGTTAAGACTTCGCCTTCCAGGCTCAATCCCTGGTCGGGGAGCTAAGATCCTACATGCCTTGCAGCCAGAAAACCAAAACATAAAACAGAAACAATACTGTAACAAATTCAATAAAGACTTGAAAAATGGTCCACATTAAAAAAAAAAAAAAAAAAAAAAAAAGCTAAGGAGAACCCAGAGCAGCCATCAAATGGGTGAAGTGTTGTCTTGTGGGGAGAAGGTTTGAACTCTTTCTGTTGTTACCGAGAGCCGAAAGGAGGATCAAACATCCTGAAGTCACAGAGAGCCAGATTTCAGTTTAAAGCAAGAAGTATCTTTGGCCTGCAGAAACTACCCCAAATGATTTTCCAAAATTTTCAAAAGGGAAAAAAAGGCATTTGAGTAGGCTGGACAACACATTTGCAAGAATATCGCTGAGACAACTCATGCATCATCTAGGCAGTAAAAGTAGGAGATACTGGATTCTGAGTCATGGTTAGAGCTGTGGGTGGAAGAAGAAAAATCTTCACCTCAATACACGCAGTGACTTGAATCCCAGACGGAAAGTCTTGTTTTTCTAAGAGACCTAAAAGTATAGTTTGACCATGAGTCATTGTAGTCTTTCCCCAACTTCAGACTTCATTCTTATACTACTATCACAAATTTTGCAATACCCATTTAAGACCAGTACTGCTAATTCACTTAATATTTTGATTTACCTTGATTCCTTTTTCTTCTTAGATGTGTTTTTCAAAGTTACCCTATATGCTTGCTATGAAAGTCTGGACCGTCTATCTCAGCATCAGCTGAGACATTTAGATATTCAGAATCTCAAACTCTACTCCAGCTCTGCTGAATCGAATATCTATTTCAACAAGATTCCCAGTTGGATTCCTATGCCCACCAAAGTTTGAGAAACACTGCTTTATATCACTACTATAAACAGATATTTCACTGTCTCTAAGTCGTTAGCCCATATTATTCTATTTTATTCTAACTTTCTTCACATTTTCACAAAATATTATCTCTAAACTTGGGATGCATCTTATAATCAATGAAAGGAGTACTGTAATTAGCAGGGTGTTTTCCTTTATTAGTGGGACACAAAATAGGTTATCTTACAATCGATGGCATCTTACATTTTGCTAAAATAAGGTAATAGACTTTAATATAACTATTAAAATTAAGAAATATTTGCCTAAAATCATTTTGTATTTGACCATTGGGACTATGCCATGGTTTTGGAAAGAGTGGCTTTATAAAAGCAAAATAATGCTCCCAAACATCACTGTGTTTGAGGCCCTTGAGAACAATTCAGTTTCCTCAGTCCCAACCACAGAGATTCTGTTGCAGATGATTTTGATGTGGATCAACTTTCAACACTTTTGGTAGCAGGCTGAACACTAAGTCAAGCTAAATGACATCAGATCATACACTTGCAGCCTGATGAGATTCCCTCATACTATAGTGCAACCATTCTCAAACTGTGGCCCATGGATCCTTGGAGATTCCTAAGAACTTTTCAAGAGGTACATGAGGTCAAAACAATTTTCATAATACCCAGATGCCATGTGCTTTCTTCATTGTGTTGACTTAATGATGCAAAAGCAAGGATGGATAGACGATCTGACACTTTATTACAAATCAAGACATGGCACCAAGCTGTACTAATACTCATAGTATTCTTCACAGCCATACACTGACAGTGAAAAAGAATTTTTTTTTAATTTAAAAAGCCAGCTTCAGGACTTCCCTGGTGGCACAGTGGCTAAGAATCCGCCTGCCAATGCAGGGGACACGGGTTCGAGCCCTGGTCCGGGAAGATCCCACATGCTGCGGAGCAACGAAGCCCGTGAGCCACAACCACTGAGCCCGTGTGCCACAACTACCGAAGCCCGCACGCCTAGAGCCCGTGCTCCGCAACAAGAGAAGCCACCGCAATTAGAAGCCCGCGCACCGCAACGAAGAGTAGCGCTCGCCGCAACTAGAGAAAGCCTGCACGCGCAACAAAGACCCAACGCAGCCAAAAATAAATATAAATAAATAAATAATTTTTTTAAAAAGCCAGCTTCATTGAAAAATGACCTAAAATTTGCAGCAGTGGAGAGTATTAATTTGATTACATCTCAAATTTATCCACATCTTTGTAATATTCTACATGATCAAACAGGAAGTCCATGAAAAGCACTCCTTCTGCACACTGGACTTTGACATTTGTCTCAAGGAAAAACACATGTGCAGTTGTCTGAGTTGCAAGATGAACCAGCCACTTGATTCATGAAGCACCATTTTTACTTGAAAGAATGACTAGAGGACAAACTATTGTTTCTCAGACTTGTATATCTGGCACACAGTTTCTCAAAAAGCAGTGAAGTGTGTTTATCCTTTCAAGGAAAACTACTGACAGTATTTTTTACTAATGATATAGTTGAGTTTTCAAGCAAAAATTAAAACTTTGGAAGACTTGTATCTACTATCATTAGCTTGACAACGTCCTAATATTTTAATTTTTTAATGAGATCAGTACTGATATTAATGATTGTGATTTTTTATACTGTATAATGAAACGTGCCAATATTTGGAAGTTCTGTATAATTCAGTGAACAATATTTTCCAAATGATCAATGTATGATGTTTACACATGGGTAAAAGTTTCATTCAAAGTTCAGCACAGACCAACAGATCATAATGTTTGTTGATATGGTTTCAGATTCCACATTGCAACTAGCCTTTAAGGAACTACCACAGAAACTACCACGTGTCAAGTTTTGGTATAGTATCTAAAAAGAATTTCCACAATTATGTGAAAGGGCAATTAAAATACTCTTTCCTTTTCAAATTATATATCTGTGAAAGATTTTCTATATCTACTTTAACCAAAAAACAAAAAACAAAAAAACAAAAAACCATACAGCAACAGACAGAATACAGAAGCAAGCATGAAAACCCATCCATCTTCTACTCAGCAGACATTAAAGTGAGTTGCAAAAATGAAAAACAATGGTACTCTTGCCACTAATTTTTTTGTTTTGGAAAATATAGTCATTTTCATAAAAATATGTCATTAATGTTAACATGCAATGAATTTGATAGGAACTTTAAATGAATTAGATTTTCTCAATTTTGACTTCTAATACCATAAATATTGGTAGATATGACCTGCATAAACCAAACTCACTGGGTTCTCAATGGTTTTTAAGAGTGTGAAGGGGTTCTGAGAAAACAAAGCTTGAGAACTGCTGCTGTCGTAAAACTCACTTAAGCCACAAAAGTAGGGACTATCTTCACAGATGAGGAAACAATATGGATGAATTCTTCCTCTCCACCAGGCAGTAACTGAGAAAATTTAAACCGCATGAAGCCTGCAAGCCAGAGGTCCTCTTTGCGGTGTTATATTGAGTTCCAATCTCTTAACTATGAAAACTTAACCACGAGCACACAGATGGTTCAGCAGAGCCGCTGGCCAAAGTAACATCGAAATGCAACTTATCCTGAATAAGATCCAGAGGGAAGCAGTTGCTCCTCTTTCTGTAGGACTAGATCCCCCCAGAATCTCAAGGAGGGATATTGAAACAACAGTCAGTTACCAATGAAGAGTAATTTCATAAAGTGTAAGATTGAGGGCGGGGGAAGTTCCAAGAGACAACCATAAAATGTTCAATTTTCCCACTTTTAATAGGAAACATAAAAGGCTTTATTCAAAACATATGAACTATTTCTTAAGAGAGATATGGGGATACTTGTGTGTAATTGAACTCCATTTTATGGTCACTTACAGAAGAATGTATGGAAAGGAAAAAGCAGAGAAAGAAAGGGAGAAGGGGAAGAGTTGTGGGGAAAAGAAGTAGAGGGTCAGGAAGGATACGGGAAGAGGTCCAGCGGGAACAGGAAAAGCAAATGCAGATGAGGAAAAGGAACCAGAAAAGTCACACAACCTGCAGGGGCCTTAGAAATGAGCTAGGCTTGCTTCTTCATTTTAAGTGAAATTAGTGGCCCAAAGAAGTTAAGTGGTTCGACCAAGTTCAGAGCCAGGACTTTAAGCCAAATTTTTCTAGCTTCTAAGCAAGGAAAACACATAAAGAGAAGGTCTGTGAAAGGGGATGGTTTGGAAAGAAGTGACGGGGGGTATGAGCGGGAGGGTGGACAGAGAGAGAGAGGCAGAAAGATACATAAACACACCATACACGCACATGCACACACACACACACGCTAAGCAGTGAGTTCTAAAGCAGGTATTTAATTAAACACTGTTTGTCACACCCCGACACTGCTACACATAACTAAAGTTTGGAGACCCCTGCCTTAAGCCCAGTACTTCTCAACTCTACTATGCCTAGAAATCACCTGGAGATCTTGTTAAAGTGCAGATTCTGGTTTTGTAATGCAGGGTGGTTCTGAGATTCTGAATGTCTAACAACTCCTTGGTGATGTTGATGCAACGTGTTCAAGGACCACTCTTAGAGTCAGAAGGCCCTACACCAGCAGTTCTCAGAGTGTGGTCCCTGGACCACAATGATGAATTCACCATCAGCTGATGAATGCACCACCAGCATTGCCTAAGAACTTGCTAGAAATGCATATTCTCAGGCCCCATCCCATACCTACTGAATCAGAAGCTCTGGGGGTGAGGCCCAGAAATCTGTGTTTTAACAAGCTATCCAGGTAATTCTGGCGCATATTAAAGTTTGGAACCATTGCACTAGGCCATAATGTCTCCTATCACCTTGTTGCCTGTAATTGGCTAAACAAGTGTGGCAGTACTTTATGTTCAAGTCATTACTTTTCACTGGGCTATCTGAACTTTCTACTAGGAATTAGCAACATTCCAGTAATTCTTTTCAGACACCCTTAAGATTTGGGAATGACACCGAGATCATGAGGCTCAAATGTGATGTGTAATTAAGGAAGTATTTTCTGAGGCCTCCTTTATTAGGCTCAGCTTGGCTTCCTCTAATTGGTTTAGACTTCCACACCTGGAGCTGGACCAAGAGATGTCCCCTCAAACTTTTTTCTTGGAGTAAAATATCTCCTTTAGCTCACCCCCACTTGCCCACTCTAGGCCCCTATACCAGGTCCTGGATTCCTCAGAACGTAGGTTAATCCCAGGAACTTTTGCATCTGGCCCCCTGTCTGAATGGAAATAACAAGATGGAGCTCCCCAAAGCTCCAGACGCAGCAGGCCTGGTCTTCCCAGCCCCTGCAGTCATGAGCTCTGATGCAGAGATGGCCATTTTTGGAGAAGCAGCTCCCTACCTGTGGAAATCAGAGAAGGAGAGAATCGAGGCTCAAAATCGCCCATTTGATTCTAAGAAAGCTTGCTTTGCAGTGGATGATAAGGAATTTTATGTGAAAGGTATGATCCAGAGCAAGGAAAATGACAAAGTCACAGTCGAGACCCTCGACAACCGGGTAAGTGTTGATCTCAGATGTCCTTGCTAACATGGGCATCCCCCTTTGCCTTTGGAGTAGAATAGTAGAAATTGCATGCTGGCCCATAGGAATCTGAAGATAGAACAAGACTCACATTGATCTACTCTGAGTGAAGTCACAGGTAAAAACTGCCATGGCACATACCTTTCCTCTGGCTCTTTCCTTCGAGGACTTGGGCTTTGAGAGTTTTTATGATGTTTGCTTTGGAGAAAGGGGAAGGTGGTGGTGGAAGAGTTTGGACTGTTTAAGGGAGAGATTGGTACAGATTGCTGCTGGATGGGCGAATATACCAAATAGAACTCTCTAGGCTGCAGAGTGACTTACAGAGGGAGCTCCAGAGGCAATGCCTAATTTAATGCAGAGAATTACAGAGCACCATTCAATTCAATCCTTACTGGACACGCACCATGTCTAGGTCACAGTGTCTATCACTCTGCAAATATGTGCAAATCTCAGTCCCGCTTCCCCAAAGTTTATCATCTAGTGTAGGAATCAAGAGTACATGGTGGGTATGGGGACTTCCCTGGTGGCACAGAGGTTAAGAATCCGCCTGCCGATGCAGGGGACACGGGGTCAATCCCCGGTCCCAGCAGATCCCACATGCCGCGGAGCAACTAAGCCCGTGCGCCACAACTACTGAGCCTGCACTCTAGAGCCCGCGAGCCACAACTACTCAGCCCATGCGCCACAACTACTGAAGCCCGTGTGCCTAGAGCCTGTGCTCTGCAACAAGAGAAACCATGACAGTGAGAAGACCGTGCACCGCAACGAAGAGTAGCCCCCACTCGCCACAACTAGAGAAAAGCCCGTGTGCAGTAAGGAAGACCCAACGCAGCCAAAAATAAATAAATAAAATAATTTAAAAAAAAAAGAGTACATGGTAGGTATGAATCGCAGTTCACAAATTCAAGCATACAAGACAGATGATGATGACGATGATGATGATGATGATTGTTATTATTAAACTTAACCTCTGGTGTCAGCCTCTTTTCACAGGGCCGGAAATAAATTTTCTGGAGTTACTATTGGGGTCCCCTCCCCAGAGCCATGCCACATTTTCAGTAATACCACATGGGGTGTCACTGCCCCCCTGAAGGATTGCTAAGAAACAAGCCCCAGTTTCTTTTTTTTTTTTTTGGAAAAGATTTTTTTTATCCAGTGTTTAAGTAAGATTAAAAACTACAAGATTTTGCTTGCAGCTGATGAGCAAGAAGAGAAAAGTTAAACCCAAATTATCATCTGATTGGCTAGTTAAAATGCTCTGACTCAAGATCAAATTATTCAGTGACACACCAGTTACTTTGTGTGGGCTGAGGAGTTCTGGAGCAAAACAGCCCTAAACAAAACATATCATCTGAGAGCACAGGGCTAATGGGCATATGAAATACTAAACAAGAAAGCTGATAAAGGGAGGCTGTCGCAGACCTTTTGCTATTTTAGGCTTCTAGCAGTTGGTTACCATATACAAGGACCTAGCAGCCAGTTATTTTATCTCTTGACTTATCTGAGGTTAAACAACTTTAACCCACTAAGCAGGAATAAAGAGACACTTTGTAGATGAGTTGGAAAACATAAAGCAGTCCCACTTCTCCAGTAGAATTTCAGTTGAATTAAATCATAAGAGAAGCAATGATTACTGCACATATTGTCCTTGTCACACTGCATCTGTTGAGTAGAAATTCCATTCCAAGTGTTGTTTTCATCTTCACCATCGTCTTGAGTCCTCAATCTGTATATCTTGCCCTCCTTTTTAAAGTCTTCCCCCCGTTTCTCCAGCACTCTTTTTCTGACTGGTTCCGTTTTTTTCTGAGTTGCTAGAGGATGCAAGGTTTGAGGATTCCAATGATGCTGCTCTCACCGAGGTCTGTGCAGGAGGAGGATTACCAAATAAGAAGTTGCTAATCAATCTCCAGATGGCAAGGAATGGGTAAAGTACTGTCCCCAAGAATGTCCAAAAGTCGCCACTGGAAGAATGTACCATGGATGTAGTTGGTCTTCCTGCTGGCAACAGTACCACTGAAGCACTTGGGGCAAGTTCCAAATCCAGTAATTTCTTTTTATAATCTTCTTTGGTAAATTCCCTCCTGGGAAACATTGTTGCTAATGAAAAATTACCGTAAGTGTTGCCAACAGTCTGTGCAGCAAACTGCCTTGCTTCTTCTAGAGGAGCATCAGAAGGGAACTGATTTGTGAAGGAAGAACCATCAGGAAGACGGAATTGAATTCTCGCAACACTGCTTCTTTCTGTTGTGGAAGAGTCTCTCTTGACTTCCATTTCTGCCTGTTTGGCCAGCAGGGCAGCAGCTTTAGCAGCTTCCACTTCTTCCTTTGTCTTTGCAAAACGAGCAGCTCTCTCTGCACGGTCCAGTGCAATCTTCTGTTTTATACGCTCTCGAGCTGCCCTATCTTCTGCCTTTTCTCTGTTCCTTTCCTCTAACACTCTTTTTGTTAATTCTTCTTCTTGCTTTCTTTTATAATCCAACATTTCTTTTCCAGTTTTCCTCCTCTCAATTTCCTCCTTAATCTCCCTCTGTTCTTCCTCTTTCCTTTTCTCTTCTCTCTTTTCTTCAAGTTGTTTGGTTATTCTTTCCACTCTGACGGTGAGCTCCTCTGTAGGTCTCTGATTTGAACATCCACCAGGCTCTGGAGACACAGTGGCCTGGCCTGAAATTTCTCCTCCTGTTGCAGAATCTGACTTTGTATCAGAAGTGGGTGGTGTCTCACAGAGCTCTACATTTCTGGACTGACAGTTTTCAGAAGTGTTGTTCTGATCAAATGAGGTGGATGGAGTAGAGACTGACTTTCTCAATGGCCACTATTTGCCACTGATATTTCACCTTTTAACGAGTGCATCTGCCGGACTTTGTGGATTCTGGTAACAAGTTCATCTGCAGGAACATTTCCTGCTATTACTTCCAAGGGAATTCCACTGTCTCCAATAAAGAAACTGGATGGAACACACACTACAGGATAGATCTGTGAAAACTGTAGGCAGGCTTCACTTTTGGTATCGATTTTCACAGCAACAAAACTGTTTGAAGATGCTTCTGTCACTTTCTCATCTTCCCAACTTGCAGCCATCTGTGTAGCCTGTTCATCATCACCTGCCACGAACACCACGAAGACCGTGCCGCTCCTCTTGGCCGACGCGATGGTGGCCGGAATGGCGCCCTGGAACCACAGCATCGCTGCGCTCGGGCACAGGCGCTCGCTCGGCGTGTTGCCGCCTCGGTCCCGGAGCCGGCCCCGCCCTCTCCGTCCTTGGGCCCCCGCGGCCCGCCTCCGGCTCCGCACCGGCGCGCAGGCCCGTCAGCGGCTCCCAGGACGCGTGCAAGCGCGCAGGCCGAGGCGCGCCCCGCGACGCATGACGCCACGCGTCGCCGTTGGCAGCGCGCCCCCGTCCTTTGTCTCGTTGGCAAGTCGGTGCGTGCGGGAGCCCGGGAGACCGCAGGCCCTGCAGTCCCGGAAGTGGAAGGAGCTCCCCAGTTTCTGAACCTTCAGGACACACAGATTTTTCCATCTCCCTTATGCTATTTTGGATGTCCCTCTCTCTCTAGTTTAGGGCGGTGGGGCAGAAGGGCTTCCTTTCCTCAAGAGATTTGGTCTATATCAACAAATCTCCTCCCTTTTATCTTTTCGGTAAAACCCTCAAAGCTCTTCTGAGGATTCGGGCTTTTGGAAAACAAACGCTAGATAGGCTTACAGGCTCTCTCGCTTTTATGCCCTATTTTCTACCTTTCCTGAGTAATGGAGTGCCAGTTGTATGCTTAAAGGGGAGGGAAAACAGAGAGGGGAAAATTAGGTAATAGTCTCAAAATACTGTTTTCAGGCATGGACCATGCTTCAAGTCCAAATGTTTTAACTATTAAGGCAGCGGTGCAAGGAATTCTGGAAGCCTTGAAAAGACAGGGGAGAGCAGAAACAGGTCATGGAAGAGGTGGCACTTCAGAAGAGCTTTGAAGGTTGCTAGATGTAATTTCAATGTAGATATATTCCAGACAAAGGGACCCACATGAGCAGAGGTATTGAGGTGGAGATTTACAGAACACACTGGAAGAGTTTTTTCCAATCTTCCAAGCTTGATCTCATTGCAGCACTCATAGCAAATGGGGTACACAGAGGCAAGCTGCTGTGGCCTTGGCCATCCTGAGTTTCACCTGGCCACCCTGAGGCTGAAGGGCTCTATAACTTTGCACACCTGTAACCCTCTTCTGGCACACAGAATGGCATGCTGACTTGGGGGCATCAGACCAGAATTGGTTATACAGTTTGACCAGTCTTCGATTTATCAAGAACAGTTATTTACGGATCATCTCTGGGCACAGAAATGATCCATAAAGTTAACCACGGTAATGGGGTAATCTCACCACAATATCTCACCATTTTCACCCCACTGGTAGGTCACCACATCGGCTCTCCCACTCATCATGTGATTTTTCCTCTCAATATCCAGACACTCACTCTGAACAGTGACCAAGTCTTCCCCATGAACCCTCCCAAATTTGACAAGATCGAGGACATGGCCATGATGACCCACCTACACGAGCCAGGAGTGCTGTACAACCTCAAAGAGCGTTACGCAGCCTGGATGATCTAAGTGAGTACCCTTCAACCTCTCTTTATTCCATTTCCTTCTCTTGGTAAAGTCAAGATCCATAGGTTGAATTTTCTGATTTTCTCAGACCTACTCAGGTCTCTTCTGTGTCACCGTCAACCCCTACCAGTGGCTGCCGGTGTACAACCCTGAGGTGGTGACGGCCTACAGAGGCAAAAAGCACCAGGAGGCCCCGCCCCACATCTTCTCCATCTCTGGCAATGCCTATCAGTTCATGTTGACTGGTGAGTAATTTCTTTAATCCATATTTTAAACAATAGTTTTAGTGAAGTATTCAAGTCCTTTAACTGCACTGGTTCTTAGTTAATTACTCGAGCCCTTCACAGGCTTTGGTCATCCAAATGGTGCAATGACCAAAGTGACCTCAGTAGATTCAGAGGATGTCAGGATGGAAAGCCAAGGGCGCAGTATCTTCCATTACCAGTCACGGTTCTTAAGCCAGAGCTTGGGACTGAAGCCACACTAAGTACATGCTTCTCTGGGGGTGGATGTGAAGCACAAGGAGATGCACTGCCCCCACCTCCAAAGAAACCCCCAACAGTAACACACTTGGAAGAGAGACTATATTAGTAGCCACTTAGGAATGCAAAGTTGGAGAAATGGGCACAGCAACTTCCCTTCACCTGTTTTCTCAGGTTCCCTCTTTCTCCTCCTTAAATTTCCAGAATAGCAGATGAAATAGCAGAGATGTGGTAATACTGTCACCCTTGTCATGCCTAACATCACTTCGGTCTGTTCAACTTTCACCTGATTTGACTTGGTGCAGAGAGAAGAAGTAGAAGCAAGCATCTGAGATCTGAAGATGCTTAAAAGTCATCCAGGACAATGTGGCCCAAACTTCAGCCATTCCAATGTCACATTCGCAATCCTGGCCATTTCTGCATATTTAAAATCTTTCCTTACAGTGACTGAAGTTCCGTCCATTTCAAAAAGGAAGAATAGGGAATTCCCTGGCGGTCCAATGGTTAAGACTCTGTGCTTCCACTGCAGGGGACACGGATTCGATACCTGGTCAGGGAACTAAGATCCCACATGCCACGTGGCGTGGCCAAAAATAAAAATAAAATAGGAACCGAACAAATCTGCCCTTTGATCTGGAGGCAAACTATTTTTTAAAAAAAGGAAGAATAATATCACTATTAGTATTAGTTTCTTAGGACTGCCGTAACCAAGTACTACACACTGGGTGGCCTAAGCAACAGAAATGCATTGTGTCACAGCTCTGGAACCTGGAAGTCTGAGATCAAGGTGTCAGCAGAGTTGGTTCCCTCTGAGGGCCGAGAGGGAGAATGTGGTCCAGGCCACTCTCCCAGCTTCCGGTGGTTTGCTGGCCAACCTTGCCATCCCTTGGCTTATAGAATCATCACCTTGATCTGCACTTTCATCTTCACACTGTGTTCTCATCTGTCTCCAAACTGCTCTTTTTATAAGGACACCAGTCATATTGAATTAGGGGCCCACCTACTCCAGTATAACCTCATCTTCACTAATTACATCTGCAATGACCCTATTTCCAAATAAGGTCACATTTTGAGGTACTGGGGGTTAGTTAGGGCCTCAACATATTAGTTTGTTGGGGGGAACACAATTCAACCTATAACACTCTTGTAAATGGAAAATCACGGTCACTGTCCACAAGTAGAAAGTAAAGGTGAAAGAAAAAGGCAATGACAACAAATCAGTGTCCATAAATTCTAATTAGAAGCTGTGGCTTCTTACAAGTTCTAAGTCTGAGACTTGCTTTCTTTGTTGAAAAGGGAGATAAGAAAGTGCTATTGAGGAGGTAAAGATCTGTGAACACGAATAACTTCCACACTGTGGGACTCACCGTCCACTTCTCATGCTGCCCACATTACACATCCAGCATTTGGGAAATCTGCACAAATTGTCTCAAAGAAGATTCGACATGCCCAAATCATCACACCACTAGTTAATGACAAAGCCAGAACTAGAACTCATGGGCTCTGTCTACCCCCAATGTTGCCTGATTTGTATATCCTGCCTGTATGTTGTTTATTTATTCTGTCCTGCTTCCTTCTGCATTTCTAGATCGAGACAACGAGTCCGTCCTCATCGCGTGAGTAACCTGTGTTGTTGCCATGATGACTTGGAAGGGGCTGTCCATTCCTTCTGCTCTCCTTTAGCTCACTTACTTTTTTAAAAAAAAAATATTTTATTGAAGTATACTTGATTTACAATGTTGTATTAATGTCTGCTGTACAGCAAAGTGATTCAGTTATACACATATATTCCTTTTCATATTCTTTTCCATTTTGTTTTATCACAAGGTATTGAATATAGTTCCCTGTGCAATGCAGTAGGACCTTGTTGGTTATGCATTCTATATCTAATAGTTTGCATCTACTCATCCCAAACTCTCAATCCATTTGTCCTCCATTTCCCCTTTCCTTGGTCCCCTTGGCAATTACAAGTCTGTTCTCTATGTCTGTGTATCTCACTTTATTTTATTTTATTTTACTTTATTATATTTTATTTATTTTTGGGTGCGTCGGGTCTTAGTTGCAGCACTCGGGATCTTTTGTTGGGGCGCACGGGCTCTTCGCTGTGGTGTACAGGCTTCTCTCTAGTTGTGGCAGGCGGGTTTTCTCTTCTCTAGTTGTGGCACACAGGCTCCAGAGTGCGTGGGCTCTGTAGTTGTGGCACGCGGGCACCAGAGCACGTGGGCTCTGTAGTCTGTGGCACGTGGGCTCTAATTGAGGCGCGCAAGCTCAGTAGTTATGGCGTGCGGGCTCGGTAGCCCCGCGGCATGTGGGATCTTAGTTCCCTGACCAGGGATTGAACCCGCGTCCCTTGCATTGCAAGGCGGGTTCCTTACCACTGGACCACCAGGGAAGTCCCTCTAACTTACTTTTAAATCAACAGTGGAGAATCCGGGGCTGGGAAGACAGTGAACACCAAGCGTGTGATCCAGTACTTTGCAGCAATTGCGGTCACTGGGGAGAAGAGGAAGGCGCAGCGGCCGGGCAAGATGCAGGTGAGCAGCTTCCTGCACCTGGAAGGCTTGCTGGAATGAGTATAACTGAAACCCCAGGTGAACCCCAAGTGTCCGCAGGGCTTTGTGCTCAGCAGAGATGCACAGCACGAGGTCCTGCCCCAGGGGGTGTTTACGGGGCAAGGCAGGAAATGGCTCCACCTTGTGGACTCGGGCTCTAGCACCAGCTCCATCAGCAACAGCCGAGTGACCTTGAACAACTCCACATCCTCCTTTGGCTAAGGAATGGTTTAGGCCAGTGGTTCTCAAACTGGAGTGCACGTCAGAATCACCAGGAGGGTTCGTTAACAACGGATTGCTGGTCCCCAGGCCCAGAATTTCTGACTGAAATTCCTGTCTCACATTCAAAATCCTGGCATGTTGCATTTCTGTCATGTTCCCATTGTTCATGCCCTGTCCAGGGATCACACTTTGAGAACCACTGGGCTGGACAGTAGTTTCCAAACAGCTCTGAAGTCAGAAAGGCAAGCAATCATGTGGAGAAGGGGAAAAGGTAAAAACTCTGCTTTCTATAAGTGGATTTCTACGTAATAATTCTCACAAAATATTTTATGCAACTTAAACAGTTTTTTGAGAACCACTGTTTCTATCATATGGGTCACTTTCATTGCTCACAGTCTGTTTCTACTTCTGAACCCGAATATCTGTATAAATGGGTCCTGGTGCATGCAGGAACAGAGGTCTATATTTTACAAATCCATAATTTATAATAAAATGTTATCAGAGAAGAAAGGCCATCTGGGAGATTGAGAGGTAGCGGGTAGGGCTCCAACCTGGAATCTGGTGTGGCCAGAAGCCACTTTGATGCTGTGCTAAGACTCCTTCTACGATGGGACCTTGAAGCCTCCTTGGGTGGGGTGGGGATGGGCCTGTGGGTACTCAGCACAACTGTACCTGCCACCAGCCTGAGCTGGGCGACATCTCTCCCTGGGACCTTCCCAGAGCATCCACACTTTTGAGTCACTGGGAAGTTACTTCGGAAGACGTCCAAAGTCCTCTCTTTTCCTCTTCTCACATATTATTAGGGAACCCTGGAAGACCAGATCATCCAGGCCAACCCCCTCCTGGAGGCCTTTGGAAATGCCAAGACCGTGAGGAATGACAACTCTTTGAGATTCGTTAAGACTCAGTCCAATTGTCTATGACCCCCAGAAAGAAAACCCTCTCCTCCAATGCTGAATATGAAAAATGGCCACATAAACTAGGATATACCTGGCCTTAGTCTACCCCCAAGCGCTTCAGATCAAGCTGTCCAACCGGGATATTCTGATAACCCTTCAAAGAACATTTTGTCTTATTCCCAGCCGAAGGAAGATTTAGCTGTCCTTCCCTAACTAATCAGCATCACCTCAGAGCCTCCTGAAGTCACAAGGATTCAAGATTCAAATTCCACAAGTACAAAATGACTTCTCTATGCTAAAATTGGTCTCTTCAGGTGGAAGCATTTTAAAATACATAAGTCCATTGAACAGTATCCACTGACTTATTAGCCATGAAAACCTTAGTGTGAAGTTAGTTAGCAGATCTGACCTTCTCCAAGTCAGGAGGTGCTGGGAGGAGGGAAAACCTGGTGGAGGCAGCAGAGCTCAAAAATTGGGAAGAAGTTGATACGGAAGATATTGAAGGATATGTCCCATCCTTCAGTGTTTCACTTAGGATTAGCTCAACCAAAGAGGCATTTACTTCCGACACTGGCAAATAAACAAGTATCCAGTCTCCTTTCTAATTTCACTGGCCAGTAGAGCAAGTACCCAGAGGCACTTGCATTCAGCAGCTAGAACTCCTGAAGAGCGAACACATAATTCACATAAACCTACACTGGTCCTTCATTAACTCTTCTTAGGCTTCATTCAGAGAATACTGAGAATACTACTGAGGATGTACTACATTCCAGGGTCTGTGGGTGAACAAGCAAGGCAATATTTTTGCCCTCCAATTGGCTCACAGAGTGGTAGCGACCAATTAAGCAGATGATGTAAGAAGGGAGTATACACACACACATATATACTATATATAATTTCACTCCTCACTTCCCAAGATTGGGGGAACCCAAGTGCTGTGTGGGTCTTTGGGGAGCCAGGAGGCCTGGCCTGGGAGCTAGGTTTGCATGTAGTAAGTAGTAAGGAAAACTGAGGCAAGAAATCTCAGAAGTAACATCCAGAGGCAAAAAAGAAGTCAGATAGTCCAACCAGGTTATCAGTTCAAAGGTGTTACAAAGAGTTTGAGCAGGATAAAGACCAAGGAGACAGTCAGGTGTGAGGTGGTCCCAAACAGAGACTTGAGAGGGAGCCTGCAGGCATCCCCAGAGCTGTGGGAACAGGGCCAGGTGCTTTGGGCAGAGCTACCTGAGTCTTGGCTGAGCCGGCGTGGGGACCAGATGCCAAGCAAACAGAGAGGAGGAAGGTCCTCATGCTTCTGGCATCACCTCCTCCGTGAGCCTACACAGCCCACCCATCCTCAGTAGTACCTAACAGAAGCTGGCTACAGTACCATAGAAAGAAAATAACTGTGTTTTTCAATCTGTCTTTGGACAGGGGACGTTCATTCGCATTCACTTTGGAGCCACAGGAAAGCTGGTGTCAGCGGACATTGAAACCTGTGAGTCCAAACACTCTATCGGGCACCTTGGATTTGGCCACAGAGGCATCTCCTGGGGACCCTAAAATCACATCGTTTTTTGTTATCTTAGATCTCTTAGAAAAATCCAGGGTGACATTTCAGTTATCCCGTGAGAGAGGCTATCATATTTTTTACCAAATCATGTCAAACAAGAAGCCGGAACTTATGGGTAAGTTCCTTGGTTATCATTCTCATCTTCCAAATCGATCACATTGGAAAAAAACTCAGAGTCAGTTGTGCATAAGATGCTAAAGGAATCCTTCTGCTTCACAGACCTGCTTCCCATTTCAACCAACCCCTTTGACTTCCCCTTTGTGAGCCAAGAAGAGGTCACCGTGGCCAGTATTGATGACAGTGAGGAATTGTTGGCCACTGATGTAAGTATTTTGTGTGTTTATTTACTTAAGTAAGGAATTGTTGAATTTATGAACTGAGAGGTACCCATGATCTCAGGAGGAAGCTGGGATGCAGAGATGCTCAGTGATTAGACCCAAGAGCTCAGAGAATTAGTACAGATCACAACCCTCCCCCACTTGGTTCCATTTCAGAAGATTCCAGGAAATGGGAATATAGAAAGTTCTCCAAAATAGGCCTTCAGTTCCATTCTCTAGCTTTTTAGAGTAAATGTTTGCATGGATAAGGTCTTTAAAGTTTTTGTTGGAAGTTTTCAGGGTACAAAACCATCTACATGGTTCTTTTAAGAAAATCTAGAAAATACAGAAAAGTCTAAAGCAGGAGAAAAACAGTCCCGCTCTGCAGCAGCCGTTCCATTCCTCCGGCTACCTGCCACCTCGGGCTCACAGTAGGCACCCACCTCCTCAACACACCTGTCAAGCCTCTGGCCTTTAGCTTTGGGGAGTATCTACAGGGTCAGTAACCATAATATTAACTAAGTGCATTGAGCACTCACGCATGCTAGGAACTGAGAAAACAGATTTGCTTCAACAAAACCTCTGGGAACAGCACCACTGCTACCCCCGATTCATAAAGGTAGAAGCTGAGTCTTAGGAAAAAAACACACGATTTGCACGAAGACAGTTTGTAAACGAAGGTCTGAACCCAGATCTGCCCAACCCCAGAATTTGCATTTTTAATCCTAACCCTAACCCTAACCCTAAACCCTAACCCTAAACCCTAAACCCTAACCCTAACCCTAATTGTCTAACCCTAACCCTAACCCTACCCTAACCCTAACCCCTAACCCTAACCCTCAACCCTAACCCTAACCCTAAACCCTAAACCCTAACCCTAAACCCTAACTCTAACCCTAAACCCTAACCCTAACCCTAAACCCTAACCCTAACCCTAACCCCCTAACCCTAAACCCTAACCCTAAACCCTAAACCCTAACCCTAAACCCTAAACCCTAACCCTAAACCCTAAACCCTAACACTAACCCTAACCCTAACCCTAACGACCCTGACCCTGACCCTGGCCCTGGCCCTGACCCTAACCCTAACCCTAACCTCATAGTGTTGCTGACCCTTCCATTGATATAACTGTATGTAATTGAACTTATTCAATAAATCTATTAAACACCTGCCCGCTGCCCAACACCCTCCCAGGTGTTGGAAATGCAATGAAAATACTCCATAAGATGCGCACCTGGTGGGCACATTGTTAACAAAAGGCTTTTACATTTTCACCAGTAGTTTCTCCGTAAGGTCATCACTTGCCAATTAATGACCATGCTGTTTAGGAAGCTCATTAAAAACCCAGGAGTCACGGTTCCCGCCAGGCTCTCCCGTTCTCCCTCGGGCACTCTTCCACCCTCTCTAGGTTTCAGTTTCCAGGAACTCGAGCCTATTGAGAGAGTGAGGAAATAGCTAATCTGGTTTTTGGATGATAGACCATAAACCAGATTTAAAGAAAAATATGTCATTGCTGGTTTTCATTCAAACAGACAGGTATAATGAAGGAAGGAATCCCTCTGGCCCTCCAGGAGTTGCCTGGGAACCTAGTCTGCGAAATACTTATACATCAAGAGATGGCTCTGAGCTGGAATTCTACAAAAGAAGAGTAGAGCAACCCAGTACAGCTTTATACCCCCTCAGCCGCAGGAGGAGAATGGCTGCAGGCTACTGAAAGCCAGCAGCATTGACAAATTAACTCCCCCCAGCCTTTGCCAAACTACAGTGGTACCTCTGAGTTCTCTGTTTCCTTCTCTATTCTGACTCTTTTCTCAATAAATCCACATTTCTTAATATAGTGTCACAGTGGAAGCAAAACAGACCTTCAATTTTCAGACCTCAATTTATAAAGCAAAGGTTCTAGGGGTTTTGTTTTTAAATTAAAGGACCACATAATTTGAAAATTGTATAGGTTCTAATTCTTCAGTTCCAAGACACCAAACACACTGCATGGGGTTCCCATGGGAAGGCCCCTCTCAGCAGAAGCGCCACCGATTCCACAATGAAAGGGCAGCAAGGTGCCCTTCTCCCTTCTCTGCTGCCTGGATGGCACCCATGTTTTTCAATCCATGCCCCCTGGCAAGTTTCTAAGGTGCAATTCTGAGACCCTTCCCTTTCCCATCCCAGCAGGTGGCCAAGGGCCAGCCCGGGCTGGAGACGTACAGGAAGCAGAGCTGGGCCAGCTGGTCAGAGTGGGGTTTGGGGGTTCTCAGCAGGAGAAATCACCATGCAGGATAAATCCCTTGGCCTTGCCATAAGCCAAGGGCAAATCTCTCAGGGCTACGGGCCCTCTCAGGTTCTCCTTGCAGAGACCTCGCGTGGGGCACTTGGCTACTTGGGAAAACCGCGCGAAAGCGAGCTTTACACCAGCAGATGTTTTGTAAAATTGGACGGGGTAGGCTCGGGCCTGTCCTCAAAGCCTCTACTCAAAGGCGAGCCCTTCCTGCGGCCGCCAGGTTAGGGGGCTCCGCGACTGTGCCAAACAGCTCTGGTGTGAGTCGTGGTTCCCTCCTCCACCCACCCCCACGAGTCCCCGTCCCCTTACCTGTGGCCCGCGGCCCTCCGCTCCGCGCTCGGATGCCGCTGGGGTGCCAGGGACCCACGGGAGGGGTCGTTCCCGGCCGCCGCGCGCTGGCTCCCTGGACCCGCGCCGGCTCGCCGGGGGCCGACGGCGAGGACCCCCAGGACGCCCCGCGCCAGGTGCACTCTGGCCGTGACGCCCACTTCCGGGAGAGGCGCGCGGACCGCCGGCGCGCTCAGGTGAGCCGCAGCCAATGCTGAGCTAGACCCGCCCTGCCGGCGCCGCGTCCGCGCGGCACAGCACGGTCTCGGCACTCCGGGCACGGGCGCCTGGGGACGGGCGTCCCCTCTCCTGCGAGCGCGAGGCAGGAAGCGGCGCCCCTGCAAGACCGCTAGCGATGCCCTGGCGCGCGGCCCCCTGCAGCGCGGAGACCGCTCCAGGCTGGACTCAGCGAGGCCAAGGCCGCCAGGATGATCGCTTGCCAGGACCCGGCTCGGGCGGCGGAGCTGCAGGCCCCCACAAACAACCCAGTTTTTTAAATGGAAAAAGGACTTGAAAAGACCCTTCTCCAGATAAGACATACAAATGGTCAACAAACACCTGAAGAGATGTTAAACATCGTTAGTCACGATGGAAAGGCACATTAATACCACAACGCCATACCCCTCCACAAACACTAGAAGGCCTATAATCAAGAGAATTAAAAATAACAAATTTTGGCAAAAATGTAGAGACATTGATACAGAGTTTCCCATGGAGAAAATGAATCGGTCCAGGAGATGGATGGTGAGAATATTTGTACAACAATGTGAATGTAGTTAATGCCACAGAACTGTATACTCAAAATGGTTTAAATGGTAAATGTTACTTTTAATCACAATGAAAAGAATGAATGAAGCACTGATGATATGTGTTAGAACACGGATGAACACTGAAAACATTCTAAGTCAAAGAGCTCATGCAGAAAAGGTCACCCAGATCATACTTAGCTCGTGTGTTTTAAATCCATAAAGGTTTTGAAAATGAGGGAAAGTCTCAATAATGGTTTCAGAAAAAGAAAACTGGATCAGAATGGGAAAAGACATTTCCATAGAGTTGCGGAGATGGTGAATGTTGAAGTGGGCCCGTGGATAGGATTATAAGGTGGAACCATAAAATTTCGTCTTTGGGTCTTTATGTGCTGGTTCCCTGGGAGAGGACGCCAGTATTGCATAAAACACACTGGAGTAGTTTATGTGAGGTGGTGTGTTTTGTACTGCTACTTATAGTTTTTTTATACACTTGAAATTACTGGGGAGTACATTACTTTTCAAAAGAACCAGGTCAAAACCATGCCCAAAAAAAACAGAGAAGACATCAAACTTCATAATAGAGGCCAAGCCTTAACCAGATGCGGTTCACCTAAAGTGGTGACGCTCATCATTCTTGTAGGGTCCACACGTTATTAACAGGCACCATGGGAAGGTTATATTAGGAGCCACTGTGTCTTGGGTGCTATGGATGACCTGGCTGTAGTAGAAACAGTGGGATTTCTGAATTCTAGTTTCCCACATCAAACCACCAAAACCCTGTTAGAACTAATAAACGAATTCAGTAAAGCTGCAGCGTAAAAAATCAGTACACAAAAATCACTTCTCTTTTTTTTTTTTATAAATTTTTAAAAAAATATTTATTTCTTTATTTATCTTTGGCTGCATTGGGTCTTCGTTGCTGTGCACGGACTTTCTCTAGCTGCGGCAAGCGGGGGCTACTCTTCGTTGCGGTGCACGGGCTTCTCATTGCGGTGGCTTTTCTTGTTGTGGAGCACGGGCTTAGTTGTTCCGAAGCATGTGGGATCTTCCCAGACCAGGGCTCGAACCCGTGTTCCCTGTATTGGCAGGCAGATTCTTAACCACTGAGCCACAAAGGAAGCCCTAAAAATCACTTGTCTTTCTATACACTAATAATGTGCCATCAGAAAGAGAAATGAAGAAAACAATCCCATTTACAATTGCATCTAAAAAATACCTGGGAATAAATTGAACCAAGGATGTGAAAGCACACTGAAAACTGTAAAACACTGATAAAAGAAACTGAACAGACACAAATGAATGGAAAGCTATCCCGTGTTCATGGATGCAAAGAACACTGTTAAAATGTCCATTCTACCAAAAGCAATGTTCAAATGCAAAGCAAGCCTGGTCAGAACTCCAATGGCATTCTTCACAGAAATATAGCAATCGTTCCTATCATTTGTGTGGAAACACAAAGGCCCCTGAATAGCCAAAGGGAGTCTGAGAAAGGAGAACAGGTTGGAGGCATCTCCCTCCCTGACTTCACACTACATTACGAAGCTACAGTCACCAAAAAGTGTGCAATTGGCACAAAAACAGGCACGCAGACCAGAGGAACAGGACAGAGACCCAAGAAATAAACCTATGGTTATGCGGTAAGTTAATTCACAAGAAAAGAGCCAAGAACATACACTGGGGAAACAACAGTCCCCTCAATAAATGGTGCTGGCAAAACTGGACACCACACACCAAAGAACACTGCAGTCTGTCTACACCACACAAAAACTGGCTAAAAACCCAGTGTTCCACATGAAGCCCTTCCTTTCTTGGGTCCTCTGAGGACAGACACCCTCAGCACTCAACCAGACACAAGAAGCTTCTCCCCCACTTTTCCTCACCTTTTCCTTTAGCAGCGTCACCTCCCAGCAGGTCCAGAGGAGACCTGGCTCCTGTCAGCGTGAACCGGACCCCACAGTGTCCCAAAGCCCCAGTGGGTCCTGAGGAGACCCGGCTTCTGCTACATCCATTCTGCTGTGGAAATTCAAATTGAAATAGAGCCAAATGACCCATGAATTCTCCAAAATAGTTAAGGAGCAATTAACTAGAAACCGTAAGAAATGAAATGATTATAGACACAGACTTTACTTATTATTTTTTTTTTAATATTTATTTATTTAGCTTCGCTGGGTCTTAGCTGTGTCACACGGGACCTTTTTCTTTTTTAAGTTGCAGCATGCAAACTCTTAGTTGAGGCACGTGGGATCTAGTTCCCTGACCAGGGATGGAACCCAGGCCCCCTGCACTGGGAGCAC
Source organism: Balaenoptera physalus (assembly GCF_965194825.1). Lineage (NCBI taxonomy): Eukaryota > Metazoa > Chordata > Mammalia > Artiodactyla > Balaenopteridae > Balaenoptera > Balaenoptera physalus. The sequence continues at coordinate 283,427 of NW_028126109.1, read as the reverse complement.
GGAGCCTTAGCCACAGGACCACCAGGGAAGTCCCTAGACACGAACTTTAAAACTTATGCCAAATTCACACAAATTTATTCACAGACATTATAAATTCAAGGCTATGAAAATTACAGAGAAACATAGAAGAAAATCTACATGACCTTGGGTTTCGTCTATAGATCACGAGCTTTGAGTTTTAACATACAAGGCCAATCACAAAAGAAAAAAATATAGTGGACTTTATAAAATTAAAGATTTCTACTCTCAAAGACCTTATTCACAAAATCAAAATGAGGCAGGAGATAAATGGTCTCCAGCCTACGCATTTACAACTGGCCTCCGGTTCACACTTCCTGGGGTGAGAAAAAAATGGGCTCCAGGCTGGACATTCATTCCCAACCCCCTGTTTACATTTCCTGAAGCAAGAGACAAACGGGCTCTAGGACTACATATTTATGACCGAACTCCTGTCTATATTTCGGGGTCTGCACCTCGATATGAAAACCAGCAACAGAAATAGGGTAAATAACCAGACATTGGACATTTTTATGGGAGGGACAGAGTGGGACTAAACCCTGTTAAAAGATCAAGAGGTCATACATTTCTCATCCTTGGGGCAAGGGAAACATTGCACATGTGCAGAAAGGTTCCTTGGGGGTCAAAAAGGAAGGGGCACCACCCCAAAATAGGTGATGCTACGGTCGTCCCACAGGCCTCTGGGTGGTAATCCATGTTGGAAAAAAGTTGCGCACGCATGTTGGGGAGGGTCCTAGGGCAGGGCAGGTGTGGAAAAAGAAACCAGATAATTGGCTAGAGGTGAACAGAGACCCGGAAGAACTGCCCTATATAAGTGACTTAACCGCCTCTCTACTGCACTCCTCCTCATTAGGGAGGGTGTCCACACCCTTTCTCTCCGGGTGTGCATCTCTGCCTTGCTTCTGTCTTAACTAAACAAACTGTTTCTCTGTGTGCTCTCCCACTTGTTGCTGTGCTATGTCTCTAATAATAAACTTTGTACCTGTTTTTACAGTTTTTACCTCTATGAGAAATGCATTTTTCACTGGGGGCAAGAGCTAGCTGGGGTGGTGGCTAGGATTCCTGGTTTTCATCCAGGCTACACAGGTTCAATTCCTGCGCAGGGAATGAAGATCTCGCTTCATGCCACCACTCACTGCTGCCTCTCCAAGATAAAAAAGACAAGCCACAAACTGGGAGAAAAATACTTGTAAACCACATATCCAGTAAACGACTTCGACTCAAAATGGACAAAGAGCTCTAGAACAACCCCATTTTAAAAATGGGTAAGGATTTGAACACACACCTGGCCAAAAAAGATATACAGATAATAAAAACCATACAAAAATTATACAAAAAAGCATATACTATTAGGGATTTCCAAATTAAAATCGTGAGCCATCACAGCACACCTACTAGGATGGCTAAACTCCAACAAAACCATGGCAACACCGACTGCTGGAGGGTGAGAAGCAACCCCTCCTCATAGCTGGGGTGCAGGCACAGCCACGAGGCAAGACAGTTCCGCAGCTTTTTTCCACAACAAATCAAGCCTCCCCTCGGGGTCCAACAATTATGCGTCCAGTATATAGGCAACTGCTTTGAAAATCTATGTCTAAAAGCAGACAAGGATGCAATTATGCACAGCAGCACTATTCATAATTGCTAAAAAGCTGAAGAAATCAGGATATCCTTCACTAGATGACTGCATAAGCAAAGTGGAGGACATCCATGTCAAGGCGAGCAGAATACACCACGCCAATATATGTCTCTCTGGCATAAGGATTATTTCAGTCTCATTCAAAAAAAGAAAGATAGAAAAAACTGAGTAGAGACTGACCTTTTATGAAGGACATTTATAAGGAAATCTCCATTTGTAACCGAGTGTCCCTCTTTGCACCAGAAATAGAAGGATGATTAAATCTCAAGTCACTCTTATCAACTGAGAAGTCCAGACTTAAATCTGCATACAATACCTTTGTTTACTGTGCTTTGCATGATAACCTGCCACTAATGGCTTCCCCCCTTCCCCAAGGTCTGTTTTTATCTGAAGATGGTATTTGGTATTTAAGGTGATGGCTTTGGCCATTTCAGGGACTGACTCAATTTTTCTGGGTAGCTCCCCTGTATACGGGAGGTATACATGCTGTTAAACTTCTGTTTTTCTACTGTTAATCTGGCTTTTATTAGACGGCGGGGGTGGGGCTCAACCAAGAACCTAGAAGGACAGAGTGAAAATTGTTTTTCCTCCCATACACATGCAATGGAATACTACTCAGCAGCAGAAAGGAATGCACCATCAACCCATGGAAAGACATGGATAAATCCTCAGTATATATTGTTAAGTGAAAGAATCCAGTCTGAGGAGGCTGCACACAGTATGACCCCATTGGTGACATTCTGGGAAAGGCAAAGCTACATAGATGATAAGCAGATCATGGGGTGGGGGATTTGAAGTATTCCATGTGACACTCTAGGATGGATACCTGTCACTATGCATTTGTCTAAGCCCATAGATGTGTATAGCCCAAGGGGTCAGGCAAACTCTATTCAAATTTAGTTATTTACAGTGTAGGGGTATTACAGGATGGAATACTCAAGGTGACCGAATCTAACTGTATTAGAAATGCATGGAAAAATCTCACTGTAGGGGATGGGATAAAAGGTGCTGACCTAAGTTAACTGTGGAAATGAACGCAATCTCTAAACTAAATGCAAAATGTACACAAACAGTGGACTTTATTTTATGGAGTTCTTTCCAGGGTGTAGCAGCTAACAATTCTAAAACCTCTGCACATGTAATCTGGAAAGGAGCAATGCATAGGTAAACGGCAGATAGTGGGCACCAAGCTCCTCATTGTGGGAGCGGGAAGTTACAGATAAGCAAGGGGAGAGCCTCTGCCCTTATAATACTTGGCTGAGCTTCCTGGGAGGATGGTGTGGGGAGTTCACTGGCCATAGGACATGCACAGATCTTTACACTGGGAAAGCTGTGAAGACATTGGAAACTCACACCCCATCTTTGCAACCATACCTGCTGCAAACACTCAGCCCTCTGTAATCAGCCAGTTGCATCTTTTTTGACATTCTTGCCCCCAGGCACATAAAGGAGCGTGAGGGTCTTGCATTACCTCTAAGCTGTCCCAGAATCCAGGCCCTGGGGGATGGAGCCAGGATGGGGGTGCCTGGGCTCCTGACCAGCAGGTGAGAGGAAGGAGGAAGACCAGTCCGGAGGACAGAGGTTCCCTCAAGTCTGTGAGCCCTGGAGCCCTGATCGGATTCACCCCCAGTGGGGACATGGGTGGGGCCTGCAGTGGTTCTGTTTTCCACCCGGGCCCCTTTGATGAAACCATGGCAGCAATGGGCCCAGAAGTCTCCTGGTGGTGTTTCAAACTGACACAGCAGTTTTACAAAGGAACAGGAGAATGAAGCTGAGCTCCTGACGGCCACTTCTTCTGGCTCTGAGTTGCTTCTGTCAGGCCCACAGACACATCCGTGGAGTCTGCTGTAACCCACCTTCCCCAGCCTGGTCTTTCCTCTCCCTCCCTGCGATGAGTCCCGTGACATTTCCAGCCCGGACCCCTCTCCCAGGCCAGACGCCTCTGTCCAGTCACTGCACCCCCATCTCACCTTGGGGGCTAACAGGGCCCTCAGGGGACCGGGATCCTGCAGCTCCCCACACCCAGGAGCAGCCCCACCTTCCCTGGTTGCTGAGCCCAGACACGGGGTGTAACCGAGAAGGACCCTACGGGGCCTTCCCAGGACAGACCCACCCCCCCATATCCTCTGCTGTAGCTCCTCTCTGAAGTACCTGAATAACAGCATCTGATGCACGCTTCCTGAGTTGTTTTACAGACTTCTACCAGATGGAAGACATTAACTACTGTACTTGATGATCAAGAGCCCCCAGACCTACTGGCACCTAAGGATTGATACTGTTCACCACCCTGTTACCTCACCATCAACCAACCAGAGAATTGTGCACCAGCTGATCTCATACCCTGCGACCCCCTCCTCCAAATTCACACTAATTCCCCTCTACACCCACAGCCCTGGCCCAAGCCCGATCTAGTGCCTGGTTCCTCCATCAGGCCCTGGCAAATCTCCCTGCCCCCACGGTGCGTCTCACATCCCACCCCAACGTGGTCTTTCTGAAGCATAAACGAGACTGTGACTCTCTCCCACATGTAATCCCCAAATGTTTCCCCACTTTCGCTAGGGTATCAGCTGGGAGAAACATCTGCCAAGGCCCTGAGAGTCCCCGGCATCCCTACTAGGCTGGTGGCTCTTGGTTCCCTGATACTGAGCACCTCAGCAGGCCAGGAGACACGGCAGGAAACCCCAGAACTGCTCACCGCAGGATGGGGCTGGCACTGCTGCTGCCTGATCAAAGAGAGCAGAGAAGGGTTCCCCAACTGGGACACAAACTCTGCACGAGTGGCCTCTCCCTTAGCTATCGCATGATACCCATGGGACTTGAGGGAAGGAAGGACCCAGGCACGTTAGTTCCTAAGCAGGATGCTGTGGGCTCAGTTGTGCCCCCCAAAATTCACATGCTGAATCCCTAACCCCCAGGACCCCAGGATGTGGCTGTATTCGGAGATGGGGTTTTTAAAGAGGTGATCACGGTAAAATGAGGTCACTAGGGTGGATCCTAATCCAATAAGACTGATGTCCTACCAGAAGAGATTAGGACACAGAAGATCATGTGAGAAGATGGCTGTCTACACACCAAGAAGAGAAGCCTCAAGGAAAAACCAGCCTGCAGACACCTTGATCTCAGACGGCATCCAGGACTAGGAGGTAGGTCTGTTGTTCAAGCTCCCCGGTCTGTGGTGTTTGTTATGGCAGCCCCGAGCAGACTCACACACAGGGTAAAGAAGGTCTCACACTAGATAGCCCACTCTCCATTGCCCTGTATGTGAGTTACAGTAGCCTCAGGAACTGAGGAAGGTGTGCCCGAGGAAAGGCACAAGATATGAGATTTTAGGCATAACACGACTGCACTGATATTTTTTCCTTTTTTAAAGATTTTTAAAATCTTTATTTATTTTTGGCTGCGTTAGGTCTTCATTGCTGCACACGGGATTTCTCTAGTTGCGGCGAGGGGGGCTTCTCTTCACTGCGGTGTGCGGGCTTCTCATTGCGGTGGCTTCTCTTGTTGCGGAGCACGGGCTCTAGGCGTGGGGGCTCAGTAGTTGTGGCACAGGGGCATAGCTGCTCTGCGGCATGTGGGATTTTCCCGGACCAGGTCTCGAACCCGTGTCCCCTGCATCAGCAGGCAGATTATCAACCACTACACCATCAGGGAAACCCCATGACTGCACTGATCTTAAACGAGCCTGATCTACATTCACACGAGATGGTTTTGTCCTGTATATACACCCACATTAGCACCTTCAGTCTCAAGGGCAGACCTTTGTCTTCACCACCTCCACTGAGAGCATTACCTTAATCTGCTCTGAACCACCTCCTATAGGATTTCCAGAACCACAAAGCATCAGAGACTGCATGCTGATGTGTAATCATGTTTCACAGGACCAGAGGCTGTGCGCCAGCTTCCGGGTGACCCTGCCACAGCAGAGCCGCCCAGCTGTCCACCAGAACCCACGTCCCTTTCTCCTGTTCACAGCCAGCCTGCACCTCCCAGCCTTCCCACCCATTGCAGCTCCAAATGGAAGTGCTGGAGGTGGTGAGGGCCTTGGCCAGCCTGTGTCCTACGATGGAGGGCACGGTGCCATGTGGTCACCCCATCCCCTGCTGGTTGGAGCCCTCCACCTGAAAGCAGGGAAGAGAAACAAGGAGGACAGAGCCTGGGCCCCGACCCCCACCTGCCCTGAACTATCACATGAAGGGAACACAGACATCTTGAGCATCAGACTATTTTGGGGGGACACTTTGTTCCAGTAACAAACTTTTGCATTAAAAACCAAGGTGCTTTACAGATCCCTCCCCAACTATAACAGAAAGTGAGGCTTAATTTCATCACAGAATAAAGTTATGGGGAATTTACAGGCCAAAGAAACTTAGGCTTGGGATACTAAATTAGTGAAGAATCTAAACAGAGTTTGGGCTTGGGGCAGTAAATTAAAGAAGTACCAAGGGTTGTTCATATAGGCTTCTGCACCTTTCACATGAGAGACTTATTTCCTGCTTTCAAGGACATAGATAGAGAGAGTGTCGCTCTTGCATCAGCCATTTATTAAGGAACTGTAATTCAAAGTAATCGATATGCCACTGTGGAGCACCCCTCCCTGAGACCCAGCAATACACAGAGGTGGGAATACATGCATATATTTCCTTGCATTGTCAGCTGAGCACTTTCAGCTCCTATATGTAACTTTTTCATAACATTCTCTAGTAAAAGGAACCAGAGCTCTTTGAAATAATGGCTGACACTAGGACTGACACAGTAAATATATGAGCCAGGACAATCTTGAATCTTATATCAGAAAATAAGGAAGTATCAAGAAAAAAAATCCACAGGGTGCAATGATGTCAAAGGAAAACAGGAGCCAATGGAAAGAGCTCTCAATAGCCAAAGTAGGAATGAACTTAGCAACAAAATCTGGACTGCTGGATTATAACAAAAAGTTAAAAAAACAAAGAAAACACACAAACAAAAAAACTGTCCACAGGTGTCCATGCTGGTAAAAATAAGTAACTGCACAGGGTTTTGTTTGTTTGTTTGTTTTAATCAATAAGGTTGAATAGAAATCTCCTATGTGGAAGTCCAAATAATTGATGTGGACACTCAGCCATCCATGGATTGTGAAGGTGGAGATAACTCCTGTCTCCATAAGTGCTGCTTCCCAAAGTAGCTTCCTCCTAAAGAAGACACACAGCACGGAAATGGGAAAAACTTAACTTCCTTGTGGGGAAATCTGACAAACTTATTTGGTCAGCCAGGTGACCAAAGTTAATAGTAACAGTGATAAGTTGCCTTGAGAGCCTGTTCCCTTGATACAAAGTGATGAGAAAGCACTTTACCTCTGTGATCTGCTTACTCAAAACCCATAACTCAAGCCCAATCCTGAGAAAAACACCAAGTAAATTCCAATGCGGGACAGTCAACAAAATATCTGACCAGTACTCCTCACCAATGTCAAGGTCATAGAAACAAGGACAGCCTGAGAAACTGTGAAAGCCCAGAAGAGCCTAAACAGACATGATAACTAAATGTCACATGATACACTGGATGGCATCCTGGAAGAGAAAAACTTAGAATGAAGGAAAACCAAATGAAATATGGATGTCAGTTAATAAGTGACAATTCAGATGAAAACTAGAATGAGAAACCTATTGCATCACACTAGAAATCTAGAGGAAATGGGTAACTTCCCAGTAAAAACACACATTAACAAAACGGAACATAACAAAGGAAAATACAAACACAACAGTTAAGCCACCAAAAACCTCTTCCCCATTTTGCTTCTCCTTTCATTGTTCCGGGATTTCGCTCTCCTGGGACAGGGAAGGAACAGAGACACAGCAGTCTGGCAGTTCCCCTAAATTCGGACCCTACTCAGTGTCTTCATCTCTCCCAGCCATGCCCCATCCAGTAGGGCACCCAAGGGAGTCTCAGGGATTATTCGTTCTGATGTATCAGCTATGACTTTTTTGATTCCAATGGACTGGACACACTTACTAAAGTAAAATAAAACATTATTTTTAAACGACAGAAATAAATTAATAACTGCAAGAGACAGGTTTAAGAGTGGATTTGGACCTGGCAGTTCTGGTGGCTCACTCTCTTGCAGTGTGATCTGGTCTCCCTCCAATCCTTTGTCCTGATAAATGCCTTTGGGTGGCCCCATTCACAGGAACAGTCTCTCTCACTGCATCCAGGGCTTCCAGAAACTGCAGGCGACACCCACTCAATGTCCATTTTAACAGAAAAGAAGAGGTTCAGTTAAGGTCAGTGACTGTGGTCACCCATCCAGGGCTCTTGCTGTCCTCCCTTGATGGCAGGAAGCTCTTCCACTAGCTAAAATAGCAACTTTGCTGTTGGTGGTAAACTCAAGACTCTTGCTTTGGGCATCGGGGCCTCACATCAGAGGCTGGCCCTGATTGCCAGTGTACCTCAAAAGGCACACAGACTTCATTCGTGTCCCTGGGAGGTGGGAGCCCAGGAGTCACACCTGCCCTCTGACTGTATTAATCACCCATCTCCACAGAACACATTTGCTCATTTTGCAGTCTCTGCTCTCTCCTTTACAGAGAACAGAAACCAAACGGTAGGTGGTAAGGAAACTGTTACTCAGCGGAGCAGTGTCTCAAGGATGATTCTATACCATGGAATCCACAGTTGGCTGGCTTTCCGGAGGCCGCAGGGACTGGGCCCGGATGCACGTGGCTCGTGGAGACCACGTGGCCTCAGAGTGAGAACACCAGCTGTGAAGCCACTTGCTCCCATCCCTCTGATTTTTAATGAGTATGAATGTCAAAGGTTTGCAACAACCCGAAGGCCAGAGGATTGCAGGGCCACGGTCCGCTGTATGCTGGTTGTGGCCAGGGCCACACTCAATGTCTGGAGGGTTACGTCCTCTCGGAAGGCTGAGAGGCTATGAGGGAGGAGGCCCTTTTCTCAATCACATGGATGTACGGAACTGAAACATCCCAAGGGGCCGTCTACGCTGCCCAGGTAGCTGTTCAATTGCCCAGCAGCAAGGTCAGCTCAGTGATTGGCCACAGGGGCTTGACAGGGCCCAGGCAGGCTTGAGCTGGAGGACCACAGATGCCTGCCTGGATGGTCAGGGGTCAAGGGATATTCTGAGATTTTATTATCTACTACTGCCCACTCAAATGGGACGAAGGATGCAGCCAGTCCTGAAGGGCACCGCCAGCCCTCAAGAAAGCAGCATATGGGGGCTGGCAGCGCTACAGCCTTGCATGCATGCCAACATGTCCTACTCAGCGCACTGCGTGTCAGGGCTGGGCTGGAACCTGGGTCCGGCCCCACCCTCCCCATGTTGGCGGCGGGGGACCTTCCTGACTTCTGAGGCCCTCCACAACCACAGACTGAAGTTAAGTTGGAGATGAAACAGCCAGCAACCAGAGCAGACATTTCATTCATCTTCTTTAGAGTCCAGGATGCGGAGAGGAAGCAGAGGCGGAGCAGAAAACCAACAGTCCAGCTCGACCCCGCGTCACTTGTACCAGGTGAATCCCGTCCATCGTGCAGGCTCAGATAGAAGAGAGAGGGGAAGGCGAAGCAGGCCCATTAGATCGTGAACACTAGGTGTGTAAAGTATGAGTACTTTCTGGTTTTCTTTATATTTACAGGAATTTCTATTTTTCAATCATTAAGATACACTATTAGTAAAATAAAAAGATTAAAATTGTGTACACCTTTTCACACGCCCTTCACTAAATGTGAATTCTGTAGAAGGTACACATCTTCTGAAATATCTTCTTACGAGAGTCACGGATTTACTTACTAAAAGCTGGCTGGAATCAACACAGGTGACTTTGCAGTTTTAGGATTGCCTGGGTCCGTGGCTTGCCGGGCTGCAGTTCCTACTTTCCAGCTCTGTAAGATGCAGGTGGAGAAGCAAGGGTGAGACCTGTTTCTCTATGAGCTGTTCAGCTAGGACTCTGAGGTACCTACCTTGTGCAGCACTTGGTAGCACAAGCACGGATCACAGCAGGAACAGAGTACTTGGTCTCGGCCCTTAGATGACCCAGAGCAGACATTACATACTCAGCCAACAACCAGAAAAGAGAGTCCCTTTATTAAAAAAAAGAAAAAAAATTACATTCAGCCAGCACCTTGGGTTCACCCAGGCCTGCTCTGCCCTTCTGTTCCCCCTCTAACACAGGCCAACGAGATAGCTCTCGGCAAAACTGTGTTCCCACTGACCTCCCACCCACCTCAATCAGGTCTTGCTGAACCCAGAGCACCAGGAATGTTGACCATCCTTGCAGTTTGGGGCCCCAAGGCTGTAAGCTCATCCCAGCGGGCCAGCTCTCTGGGGTCCTTCCGGCACACTCCCGAGGGTAGTGATGGGGACGCAGCTGGAATATGAGTCGCACAGTCTGCTCATTTCACCTTCACTCGTTACGAAAAAGGTCTTTACCCATGAAACATTCACCCCACTTTTGGTCCTTTAAAAAAACAAATTTTCTTAGGAACTATTACACCAAAGTATCTTCCGGAAAGCAAACGTTCAGCAATAAGATTTACTTCAGTACAATTTCATTTTATGTACATACAAGTGTACTTAAAGAGGACCATGTATAAAATGAGATGCCTAGTTTGCCATTTCTTTGAAGTCTGAGGCACCTGAGGTTTATGATTGTTCCTTTCATAGAGTACTGTATTCCCGCCTTTATCTCCAGACCCAAGGATGGGGAACAAAGGTGAAACAGGTCTGCACACTGCAAAATGTCTTCAGAAATCTGCAAACCCAGCTTCTTACAGGAGTTAAAGGTTAAGGACCAGGACAATGAAAGGGTGTGTGGGGGAAGGAATAGCAAGTAACCAAAACAAGGTGTCTGCGACCAGCCCACCTTCTCTGTCAGGAGCTGCACCTGGAGCTGGTCTCTGTGTTTGGGCAGACTTTGTGCTTCACAGAAGCAGTGCTGAGCCAGGGCGGAGCAGCTGGCCACAGATACCACCTGCCAAGTACCTGTGGGACCCACTCTCAGTCCTGAGCTAAGCTTAAACCATAATTACATTTATTTGCTTATTTACTGTGACAGGCAATGTGTTCAGTACTTGGAGTGACTATATTCCCCCCCATTTTATTTTTTTAAACCACTTTATGAAGGTATTAATGACATACAGAAAGTTGTACATGATTAATACATGCAACTTTGTGAGTATGGAGACAGATTACACCCATGAAACCATCACCACAATTTACACCGTAAACATACGTGTCACTCCAAAGGTGTCCTCCCGACCTATTCATTCCTTTATTTATTATTATTCCTATTATCATCATTCTTTGTGTGTATGGTAAGAACACTTAAGATAGGAGCCATCCTCAGTAAATTTTAAGCACACAATACAGCATTGTTAACTACAGGCACCATATTATACAGCAGAACTCCAGAACTTGTTCATCTGGCATAACTGAAACTTTGTGCCCTTGGACTAGCACCCCCCAATTTCTCAGGGACTCAGAAGGGGTGACCTGTTGCCTCGGGCCTTGACAGCTGGGAGGAGGCAGAGCCTTGGCGTCTTCCTGCTCTGTCCAGACATGCGCGCGGTCTGCAAATGCTCTGCCCCTGGCCGCAGCCCCTTGCTCACACGCCCTGGTGTAAAACCCCAAGTTTGGACCCCAGGCCACCCATGCATGAGTGGCAGAAACCCTTCCCCAGGGACCTCCCTCTGCCTCCTTTTTCTAGTCTTCTCCCTCCCTCGCTCCCTCCCATGCCTCTCCTTGCTTCCCCGTGAAGAAGGAGCTGGTGGAGAAAAGCGAAGCCCGGAGGCTACAATGACACACACACACACACACACACACACACACACACACACACACAGTGCTCCCTGCGGTGAGGGCTGCTCTGAGTGGTCGGTGCGTTCACACATTAAGCCTCATGACGACCTCGGGAGGGCAGTCCTCACTGTTCCCCCATTTCACAGATGAGGGCCCGAGGCAGAGGACAGCAGTAGCGCATCCACCCTCACACAGGATGAGGCCCAGACGCCCCTAACCTGTGGCTCACCTGGCTCCAGCCACAGCCGCCTCGGGTTCTCGCAGACTCTGCTGGGTCTTTTCCACAAATCCCTTCGACACCTACAGGCTCTTAACTAATCTACGAGGGCAAGTTACTCAAGTTCGTCTGAAAAACACCCCCCGGCAGGTTTCTAACCAGCTATGAGCACGGGAAAAACTGAAGACAGATGGGAGAGCCCAGGTTACAGAAGAGCTTGAAGCAGCTGCTTCGTTGGCACAGTAGGAGAAGGGAGAGCTTGGCAAGGAAAAGAAGGTGCGTGGCTGGGAAGGAAGGGCGTGTGGACCCTCTCAAAGCCCCGTCCTCCACTCAAGCACAGACTTGGACCAAGCCCAAAGCAATGTGAGGACTCTGCAGTCAACAGGTTGAGGAAGGCGTACACCCTGGACCAAGGCCAAGTGCCAGCCAATGTCTTCAGAAGGGAAGAAAAATATAAAGTAGGTAGCTCTGCTTGGAGTTTTTGAGATTGAGCTGCGAGGGGCAGACCCCAGCATCATGCCACTCCAGCACATGTCCATGCCCAGAGGTACGTTCTCCACGGGGAACTGTGGACATTTGTAGAACATATCTACCCTTTTTCTCCACAGAAGAAGAACCTGAGAGTCAGAGAAATGAGGTATCCCATGGAGGAGCACACACCGTTTACAGGTTGTAAATAGCTTCAGGAGGTCACCACTGCTGACCAAGCCCCAGCTGCATGCGCATTTAGGCACACAGGTGGGTCAAGAGTCAGGCAGGATCCTTTTGCAAAGCTGCCCCGCTAAGCTTCCACTCTAATAAGGTTTTGGTTACAGAAATGCATACGCATGGCAGAAGTTTTTAAAATGCAGAAGATAACTGAGAAGTAAAAATTCCCCGTGATTCCCTCCCAAGAGATACCGCCACTAACCTACTGACCCATCCATCTCCTTTCAGCCTCAGGCTGAGCCCCTCTGACCTGGACTTCAGTCTGGCGTGGACACCACACCCCGCACTGCCCCTCGATGTCCAGTGCGGAGTGGCCAGCGTGCTGGGGCTTGGGGATGAGGTGGTCTGCGCCTGGGAGAGCCCTCTGAAGAGGGCAGCTCCGAAAGGCCCAAGCTGCGGGGCACGGTGTGAGGCTGCGTCTTCGTCACACCTCTGCTGCTGACCAGCGGGTCCCGGAACCTCGCGACTCAGGGGCGCTCCCCACAGCAGCCGCCACCTCGCTACTAATCGGCCTGATGTGTCTCTTTCTACCGCAAATATCACCCTGTACATTACCAGTGACGCCAACACCAAGCCTGCTAGCGCCAAACCCAGCAATCCCTCCTCCTGGCTTTGCAGACCCTGCTCTACAACAGCGGGGAGCGCGGGGGTGAAGCGCACTCTGCGTGCAAGGAATTCGGGGAGCTAACAAGGCACTCAGGCCCCGACTCCTAAAGCCAGGGCACCGGGTCACTCACCAACAGCGGACAGCAAAAGGCCCTTAAATTGGAGAAAGCTACAGGAGAGGACCATCGCCCTCCTGTGGGCAGGAAGAGGGCTGGGCTGTCCCCTGAGCTTCTCCTGGAGGCCAGCATTGCCACATGCATAGGTTTCTCATCCTCAGCACTGCTGACATTCTGGGCTGAATCTTTCCCTGTGGTGGGCTTTGTCCTGGGCATTGTAGTGTATTTAGCATGTCCCTGGCGACCTGCCACTAGCCCACCCTCCAGACGTTGCTAGGTGTCTCTGGGGAGGGAGGGTAAACTGTTCTGTTCAGGGACCCCTGCACTCATCCTGCCTGTGTAGCCAGAGAAAACTCATTTTCTTCCCACACCAATGCCTACAGTGGCCAGAGGCCTGTCAACAGCAGAGAATTTCAGGGAGCTTCACGGCAGCAAGAATGGAGCTTTCCAAATGGAAAGCAAGGCTACTACCATCATGCAAACATTTCCATGGGCACACGCAGCATACATCTCTGTGGTTTCTAACAAGTCAAAAGAGACACAGAGTACACACTGGTTGCTTCCCTGAATCAACTTCTCGAGGAAGGGTGTTCTGCATCTAGTGAACGGCCTCACCAAAGAACGCCCTAGCCAGGCCTCTGGGCCCGTGCCTCTTCAAAAGCCTGCAGTGCTACAGGAAAAACTGTGCTTTAGTTGCAATAGGAACGCAAGCCGTCTTTCTCCTGGAGGCAGGGTGAATTCAGGTAAGGGGTCCTGATTGGAAGGAGAAGCCTAGTGTTTTTCTCAGTGCAGCTCAGACTAGGGAATGAGTGTGACTTCCACGGCAAGTTGGAACTTGCTAGAACGGTGCTCGTGAACCTGTGCGATTGCTGGCTAAATCAAGATGTCCCAATAAGAGTGCATTGTGTTGCCCTACACTCGTCATATAAACTGTGAGTCGGAAAGCTCCTGGCCTGGATATTGCTTAGAAGGCCCAGGGGAGCCTGAGGGTACTCAGTGTTCTTGCAGGGAATAGGGTTTCCAGGGGAGGCACCTAGGTGTCCTGAAAAGCGTACTGGCTTTAAAATGCTGAGGATAAGCGACTACGGCCTCATGGAAACTGCTACACGCCTCCGCTTCTGCATAGCATTTCAGGGCCTTACCTCGGGGCAAGTTCTCACGTTGCTTGCCCTGTGAGCGACACAGCATGTGAAGATGCTGTATTTCTCCTTGAATAGAGTGACTTCAGGAACTAGGTCCTCGATAAATTCTAAGCAGAGTGTTTTCTCACGGCAGCTAGGACGAGTGCAATGTCGAAGACTTCCTGGGCATGTTGGACTGCCTAGAAATGTGGTTCTGATGCTGTTGCAGTGCTCTGGAAATGTAGCTCTCCTGAAATAACGTACAGTGTGTTGCCCGAGACTCGGAAGACTCAGAGGGGCTCCGAGGGACGAAGGGGACTCAATGCTGTTCAGCAGGCCCACAGTGGTGTGGAGGGCGTTAGTGATCTTGGAACCAAAATGATGCTCACCCGAGGGGCCTAGGAGTCCTGAAAAGGGTACTTCCTTTAAAATAAATCAGAACCTCCACTAAGAGCTTATGGAAAGAGCCGCTTGCCTCCCTTTCTGCATGGCTACTCAGGGCCTTACCTCGAGGCAAGGACTCACGTTGAGATTCCCTTTAGCTCTAGAGCATGGCAAGGTGAGCCCCACCACGGCCAATGTAGCTCCGTGTGTACCCAGAGAAAACTCATTTTCTTCCCAGACCAGTGCCTACAGTGGCCAGAGGCCTGTCAACAGCAGAGAATTTCAGGGAGCTTCACGGCAGCAAGAATGGAGCTTTCCAAATGGAAAGCAAGGCTAGTACCATCATGCCCCCAATTCCATGGGGACAGGCAGCATTCATCTCTGTGGTTTCTAACAACTCAAAAGAGACACAGACTACACACTGGTTGTTGCTTCACTGAATCAACTTCTCGAGGTAGGGTGTTTTCCTTTTAGTGAACGGACTCACCAAAGAACGCCCTAGCCAAGCCTCTGGGCCCATGCCTCTTCAAAAGTCTGCAGTGCTACAGGAAAAACTGTGCTTTAGTTGCAATAGGAACGCAAGCCGTCTTTCTCCTGGAGGCAGGGTGACTTCAGGTAGGAGGTCCTGGATGGAAGGAAAAGCCTAGTGTTTTTCTCTGTGGAGCTCAGACTAGGGAATGAGTGCGACTTCAACGGCATGTTGGAACTTGCTTGAACGTTGCTCTTGAACCTGTGCGAGTGCTGTCAATCAAGATATCACAAGACAGAGTGCAGTGTGTTGCCCATGACTCAGTAGACACAGAGGACCTCCGAGGGACCAATGGGCCTCGTTGTTGCTCAGCAGCCCTACAGGGGTGTGGAGGTACTCAGATGTCTTGGAACAAAAATGATGCTCACCCTAGGGGCCTAGGAGTCATGAAAAGGGTACTTCCTTAAAGTAAAGCAGAACAGCGACTAAGAGCTAATGGAAAGAGCTGCATGCCTCCCTTTC
The DNA here is from genome assembly GCF_965194825.1 of Balaenoptera physalus. NCBI lineage: Eukaryota > Metazoa > Chordata > Mammalia > Artiodactyla > Balaenopteridae > Balaenoptera > Balaenoptera physalus. The sequence continues at coordinate 267,840 of NW_028126109.1, read as the reverse complement.
TGCAGGGCTACTCAGGGCCTTACTTCGAGGCAAGGTCTCACGTTGAGATTCCCTTTAGCTCTAGAGCATGGCAAGGTGCGCCCCACCCCGGCCAATGAAGATCCGTGTGTAGCCAGATAAAACTCATTTTCTTTCCAAACCCAAGCCTACAGTGACCAGGGGCCTGTCAACAGCAGAGAATTTCAGGGAGCTTCACGAAAGCAAGAATGGAGGTTTCCAAACGGAAAGCAAGGCTAGTCCCATCATGCCCCCATTTCCATGGGCACAGGCAGCATACATCTATGTGGTTTTTACCAAGTCAAAAGAGACACCGAGTACACACTGGTTGCTTCTCTGAATCAACTTCTCGAGGCAGGGTGTTCTGCATCTAGTGAACGGCCTCACTAAGGAACGCCGTAGCCAGGCCACAGGGCCCGTGGCCTAACCAAGGAACGCCCTAGGCAGGCCTCTGGGCCCGTGCCTTTTCAAAAGCCTGCAGTGCTACAGGAAAAACTGTGCTTTAGTTGCAAAAGGAAAGCAAGCCGTCTTTCTCCTGGAGGCAGGGTGACTTCAGGTAGGAGGTCCTGATTGGAAGGAGAAGCCTAGTGTTTTTCTCTGTGCAGCTCAGACTAGGGATTGAGTGCGATTTCCACGGCATGTTGGAACTTGCTTGAACTTTGCTCTTGAACCTGTGCGAGTGCTGTGAATCAAGATATCACAAGAAAGAGTGCAGTATGTTGCCCATGACTCAGCAGACACAGAGGACAACCAAGGGACTAATGGGCCGCGTTGTTGCTCAGCAGGCCTACAGGGGTTTGGAGGTACTCAGAGATCTTGGAACAAAAATGATGCTCAACCGAGGGGCCTAGGAGTCCTGAAAAGAGTACGTCCCTTAAAGTAAACCAGAACAGCGACTAAGAGCTCATGGAAAGAGCTGCATGACTCCCTTTCTGCAGGGCTACTAAGGGCCTTACCTCGAGGCAAGGACTCACGTTGAACTTCCCTTTAGCTCTAGAGCATGGAAAGGTGCGCCCCACCCCGTCCAATGAAGCTCCGTGTGTACCCAGGGAAAACTCATTTTCTTCCCAGACCCAAGCCTACAGTGACCAGGGGCCTGTCAACAGCAGAGAATTTCAGGGAGCTTCACGAAAGCAAGAATGGAGGTTTCCAAACGGAAAGCAAGGCTAGTACCATCATGCCCCCATTTCCATGGGCACAGGCAGCATACATCTCTGTGGTTTTTAACAAGTCAAATGAGACACAGAGTACACAGTTGTTGCTTCCCTGAATCAACTCCTCGAGGCTGGGTGTTCTGCATCTGGTGAACGGCCTCACCATGGAAAGCCCTGGCTAGGCCTCTGGGCCCATGCCTCTTCAAAAGCCTGCAGTGCTACAGGAAAAACTGTGCTTTAGATGCAATAGGAACGCAAGCCGTCTTTCTCCTGGAGGCAAGGTGAATTCAGGTAGGGGGTTCAGATTGGAAAGAGAAGCCTAGTGTTTTCTTCTGTGCAGCTCAGACTAGGGAATGAATGCGACTTCCACGGCATGTTGGAACTTGCTAGAACTGTGCTCGTGAACCTGTGCGATTGCTGGCTAAATCAAGATGTCCCAATAAGAGAGCACTGTGTTGCCCTACACTCGACATACACACTGTGAGTCGGAAAGCTCCTGGCCTGGATATTGCTTAGAAGGGCCAGGGGTGCCTGAGGGTACTCAGTGTTCTTGCAGGGAATAGGGTTTCCAGGCGAGGCACCTAGGTGTCATGAAAAGCATACTGGCTTTAAAATGCTGAAGATAAGCGACTACGGCCTCATGGAAACTGCTACACGCCTCTGCTTCTGCATAGTATTTCATGGCCTTACCTCGAGGCAAGTTCTCACGTTTCTTGCCCTGTGAGCGACACAGCATGTTAAGATGCTGTATTTCTCCTTGAATAGAGTGACTTCAGGAACGAGGTCCTCGATAAATTCTAAGCAGAGTGTTTTCTCAAGGTAGCTCAGACGAGGGCAATGTCGAAGACTTCCAGGGCATGTTGGACTGCCTTGAAATGTAGTTCTGATGCTGCTCCAGTGCTCTGGAAATGTAGCTCTCCTGAAGTATCGTACAGTGTGTTGCCCGAAATTCTGCAGACAGAGAGAGCCTCTGTGGGACGTATGGGACTCAATGCTGCTCAGCAGGCCCACAGGGGTGTGGAGGGAGTCAGTGATCTTGGAACCAAAATGATGCTCACCCGAAGGGCGTAGGAGTCCTGAAATGGGTACTTCCTTTAAAATAAAACAGACCTCCACTAAGAGCTCATGGAAAGAGCTGGATGCCTCCCTTTCTGCAGGGCTATTCAGGGCCTTCCCTCGAGGCAAGGACTCACGTTGAGATTCCCTTAGCTCTAGAGCATGGCAAGGAGAGCCCCACCCCGGCCATTGAGGCTCCGTGTGTGCCCAGAGAAAACTCATTTTCTTCCCAGACCCATGCCTTCAGTGGCCATAGGCCTGTCAACAGCAGAGAATTTCAGGGAGCTTAACGGAAGCAAGAATGGAGGTTTCCAAACGGAAAGCAAGGCTAGTACCATCATGCCCCTATTTCCATTGGCACAGGCAGCATACATCTCTGTGGTTTCTAACAAGTCAAAAGAGGCATAGAGTACACACTGGTTGATTCCCTGAATCAACTTCTCGAGGCAGGGTGTCCCGCATGTAGTGAAAGGCCTCACCAAGGAAAGCCCTAGACAGGCCTCTTGGACCATGCCTCTTCAAAAGCCTGCAGTGCTACAGGAAAAACTGTGCTTTAGTTGCAATAGGAACGCAAGCCGTCTTTCTCCTGGAGGCAGGGTGAATTCAGGTAGGGCGTCCTGATAGGAAGGAGAAGCCTACTGTTTTTCTCTGCGCAGCTCAGACTAGGGAATGAGTGCGACTTCCACGGCATGTTGGAAGTTGCTAGAACGGTGCTCGTGAACCTGTGCGATTGCTGGCTAAATCAAGATGTCCCAATAAGAGAGCACTGTGATGCCCTACACTCGACATACACACTGTGAGTCGGAAAGCTCCTGGCCTGGATATTGCTTAGAAGGGCCAGGGGAGCCTGAGGGTACTCAGTGTTCTTGCAGGGAATAGGGTTTCCACGCGATGAACCTAGGTGTCCTAAAAAGCGTACTGGCATTAAAATGCTGAAGATAAGCGAATACGGCCTCATGGAAACTGCTACACGCCTCTGCTTCTGCATAGCATTTCATGGCCTTATCTCGAGGCAAGTTCTCACGTTTCTTGCCCTGTGAGCGACACAGCAAGTTAAGATGCTGTATTTCTCCTTGAATAGAGTGATATCAGGAACGAGGTTCCCAAAAAGTTCTAAGCAGAGTGTTTTCTCATGGCAGCTCAGATGAGGGCAATGTCGAAGAATTACAGGGCATGTTGGACTGCCTAGAAATGTGGTTGTGATGCTTTTCCAGTTCTCTGGAAATATAGCTCTCTTGAGGTAAAGAGCAGTGTGTTGCCTGAGACTCTGCAGACACAGAGGGCCTCCGTGGGACGTATGGGACTCAATGCTGTTCAGCAGGCCCACAGGGGTGTGGAGGTAGTCAGTGATCTTTGAACCAAAATGATGCTCACCTGAAGGCCGTAGGAGTCCTGAAAAGGGTACTTTCTTTAAAATAAAACAAACCTCCACTAAGAGCTCATGGAAAGAGCTGTATGCCACCCTTTCTGCAGGGCTACTCAGGGCCTTCCCTCGAGGCAAGGACTCACGTTGAGATTCCTTTAGCTCTAGAGCATGGCAAGGAGAGCCCCACCCCTGCCAATGAGGTTCCGTGTGTACCCAGAGAAAACTCATTTTCTTCCCAGACTCATGCCTACAGTGGCCAGAGGGCTGTCAACAGCAGAGAATTTCAGGGAGCTTCACGGAAGCAAGAATAGAGGATTCCAAACGGAAAGCAAGGCTAGTCCCATCATGCCCCCATTTCCATGGGCACAGGCAGCATATATCTCTGTGGTTTTTAACAAGTCAGATGAAACACAGAGTACACAGTTGTTGCTTCCCTGAATCAACTTCTCGTGGCAGGGTGTTCTGCATCTAGTGAACGGCCTCACCAATGAAAGCCCTAGCTAGGCACCTTGGCCCGTGCCTCTTCAAAAGCCTACCGTGCTACAGGAAAAACTGTGCTTTAGTTGCAATAGAAACGAGGTCGTCTTTCTTCATTAGGTAAGGTGACTTCAGGTAGGAGGTCCTGAATGGAAGGAGAAGCTTACTGTTTCTCTCTGTACAGCTCAAACTAGGGAATGAGAACGAATTCCACGGCCTATTGGAACTTGCTTAAAGGTGCTCGTGAACCTGGGCGATTGCTGGCTATATCAAGATGTCCCAATAAGAGTGCACTGTGTTACCCTACACTCGACATACACACTGTGAGTCTGAAAGCTCTTGGCCTGGATTTTGCTTAGAAGGGCCAGGGGAGCCTGAGGGTACTCAGTGTTCTTGCAGGGAATAGGGTTTCCAGGCGAGGCACCTGGGTGTCCTGAAAAGCGTACTGGCTTTAAAATGCTGAAGATATGCGTCTACGGCCACATGGAAACTGCTACACGCCTCCGCTTCTGCAAAGCATTTCATGGCCTTACCTCGAGGCAAGTTCTCACGTTTCTTGCCCTGTGAACGACACAGCATGTTAAGATGCTGTATTTCTCCTTGAATAGAGTGACTTCAGGAACGAGGTCCTCGATAAATTCTAAGCAGAGTGTTTTCTCTGGGCAGCTCTGACGAGGGCAATGTCGAAGACTTCCAGGGCATGTTGGACTGCCTAGAAATGTAGTTTTGATGCTGTTCGAGTGCTCTGGAAATGTAGCTCTCCTGAAGTAACGTATAGTGTGTTGCCCGAGACTCTGCAGACACAGAGAGCCTCCGTGGGACGTATGGGACTCAATGCTGCTCAGCAGGCCCACAGGGGTGTGGAGGGAGTCAGTGATCTTGGAACCAAAATGATGCTGATCCGAAGGGCGTAGGAGTCCTGAAAGGGGTAATTCTTTTAAATAAAACGGACCTCCACTAAGAGCTCATGGAAAGAGCTGCATGCCTCCCTTTCTGCAGGGCTACTCAGGGCCTTACCTCGAGGCAGGGACTCACGTTGAGATTCCCTTTAGCTCTAGAGGATGGCAAGGAGAGCCCCACCCCGGCCAATGAAGCTCCGTGTGTACCCAGAGAAAACTCATTTTTTTCCCAGACACATGCCTACAGTGGCCAGAGGACTGTCAACAGCAGAGAATTTCAGGGAGCTTCACGGAAGCAAGAATGGAGGTTTCCAAACGGAAAGCAAGGCTAGTACCCTCATGACCCCATTTCCATGGGCACAGGCAGCATTCATCACTGTGGTTTTTAACAAGTCAAATGAGACACAGAGTACACAGTTGTTGCTTCCCTGAATCAACTTCTCGAGGCACGGTGTTCTGCAACTAGTGAACGGCCTCACGAAAGAACGCCCTAGCCAAGCCTCTGGGCCCATGACTCTTCAAAAGTCTCAGTGCTACAGGAAAAACTGTGCTTTAGTTGCAATAGGAACGCAAGCTGACTTTCTCCTGGAGGCCAGGTGAATTCAGGTAGGAGGTCCTGGATGGAAGGAGAAGCCTAGTGTTTTTCTCTGTGCAGCTCAGACTAGGGAATGAGTGCGACTTCCACGGCATGTTGGAACTTGTTGAACATTGCTCTTGAACTTGTGCGAGTGCTGTGAATCAAGATATCACAAGAAAGAGTGCAGTGTGTTGCCCATTACTCAGCAGAGACAAAGGACCTCTGAGGACCAATGTGCCTCGTTGTCGCTCAGCTGGCCTACAGGGGTGTGGAGATACTCAGAGACCTTCGAACAAAAATGATGCTCAACCAAGGGGCCTAGGGGTCCTGAAAAGGGTACTTCCTTTAAAGTAAACCAGAAGAGAGACTAAGAGCTAATGGAAAGAGCTGCATGCCTCCCTTTCTGTAGGGCTACTAAGGGCCCTACCTCGAGCCAAGTACTCACGTTTAGATTCCCTTTAGCTCTAGAGCATGGCAGGTTTCGCCCCACCCCGGCCAATGAAGTTCCGTGTGTAGCCAGAGAAAACTCATACACTTCCCAGACACATGCCTACAGTGGCCAGAGGCCTGTCAACAGCAGAGAATTTCAGGGAGCTTCACGAAAGCAAAAATGGAGCTTTCCAAATGGAAAGCAAGGTTAGTCCCATCATGCCCCCATTTCCATGGGCACAGGCAGCATACATCTCTGTGGTTTTTAACAAGTGAAATGAGACACAGAGTACACAGTTGTTGCTTCCCTGAATCAACTTCTCGAGGCAGGGTGTTCTGCATCTAGTGAACGGCCTCACTAAGGAAAGCCCTAGCTAGGCCTCTGGGCCCGTGCCTCTTCAAAAGCCTGCCGTGCTACAGGAAAAACTGTGCTTTAGTTTCAATAGAAACGAGGTCGTCTTTCTTCAAGAGGCAGGGTGACTTCAGGTAGGAGGTCCTGAATGGAAGGAGAAGCTTACTGTTTCTCTCTGTACAGCTCAAACTAGGGAATGAGAGCGACTTCCACGGCCTGTTGGAACTTGCTTAACGGTGCTCGTGAACCTGTGCGATTGCTGGCTAAATCAAGATGTTCCAATAAGAGTGCACTGTGTTGCCCTACACTCGGCATACACACTGTGAGTCGGAAACTCCTGGCCTGGATATTGCTTAGAAGGGCCAGGGGAGCCTGAGGGTACGCAGTGTTCTAGCAGGGAATAGGGTTTCCAGGCGAGGCACCTAGGTGTCATAAAAAGCGTACTGGCTTTAAAATGCTGAAGATAAGCGACTACGGCCTCATGGAAACTGCTTCACGCCTCTGCTTCTGCATAGTATTTCATGGCCTTACCTCGAGGCAAGTTCTCAGGTTTCTTGCCCTGTGAGCGACACAGCATTTTAAGATGCTGTATTTCTCTTTGAATAGAGTGACTTCAGGAACGAGGTCCTCGATAAATTCTAAGCAGAGTGATTTCTCAGGGCTTCTCAGACGAGGGCAATGTCGAAGACTTCCAGGGCATGTTGGACTGCCTAGAAATGTAGTTCTGATGCTGTTCGAGTGCTCTGGAAATGTAGCTCTCCTGAAGTAACGTACAGTGTGTTGCCCGAGACCTTGCAGACACAGAGAGCCTCCGTGGGACGTATGGGACTCAGTACTATTCAGCAGGCCCACAGGGGTGTGGAGGGAGTCAGGGATCTTGGAACCAAAATGATGCTCACCCGAAGGGCGTAGGAGTCCTGAAAAGGGTAATTCCTTTAAATAAAACAGACCTCCACTAAGAGCTCATGGAAAGAGCTGCATGCCTCCCTTTTTGCACGGCTACTCAGGGCCTTACCTCGAGGCAAGGACTCACGTTGAGATTCCCTTTAGTCTAGAGCATGGCAAGGAGAGTCCCACCCCGGCCAATGAAGCTCCGTGTGTACCCAGAGAAAACTCATTTTCTTCCCAGACACATGCCTACAGTGGCCAGAGGCCTGACAACAGCAGAGAATTTCAGGGAGCTTCACGAAAGCAAGAATGGAGCTTTCCAAATGGAAAGCAAGGCTAGTCCCATCATACCCCCATTTCCATGGGCACAGGCAGCATACATCGCTGTGGTTTTTAACAAGTCAAATGAGACACAGAGTACACAGTTGTTGCTTCCCTGAATCAACTTCTCGAGGCAGGGTGTTCTGCATCTCGTGAACGGACTAACCAAGGAAATACCTAGCCAGGCCTCTGGGACCATGCCTCTTCAAAAGCCTGCCGTGCTACAGGAAAAACTGTGCTTTAGTTGCATTTGGAACGCAAGCTGCCTTTCTCCTGGAGGCAGGGTGAATTCAGGTAGGGGGTCCTGATTGGAAAGAGAAGCCTAGTGTTTTTCTCTGCGCAGCTCAGACTAGGGAATGAGTGCGACTTCCACGGCATGTTGAAAGTTGCTAGAACGGTGCTCGTGAACCTGTGCGATTGCTGGCTAAATCAAGATGTCCTAATAAGAGTGCACTGTGTTGCCCTACACTCGACATACACACTGTGAGTCGGAAAGCTCCTGGCCTGGATATTGCTTAGAAGGACAAGGGGAGCCTGAGGGTATTCAGTGTTCTTGCAGGGAATAGGGTATCCAGGCGAGGCACCTGGGTGGCCTGAAAACCGTACTGGCTTTAAAATGCTGAAGATATGCGACGACGGCCTCATGGACACAGCTACACGCCTCCGCTTCTGCATAGCATTTCAAGGCCTTACCTCGTGGCAAGTTCTCACGTTTCTTGCCCTGTGAGCGACCCAGCATGTTAAGATGCTGTATTTCTCCTTGAATAGAGTGACTTCAGGTACGAGGTCCTTGATAAATTCTAAGCAGAGTGTTTTCTCAGGGCTTCTCAGACGAGGGCAATGTGGAAGACTTCCAGGGCATGTTGGACTGCCTAGAAATGTAGTTTTGATGCTGTTCGAGTGCTCTGGAAATGTAGCTCTCCTGAAGTAACGTATAGTGTGTTGCCCGAGACTCTGCAGACACAGAGCGCCTCCGTGGGACGTATGGGACTCAATGCTGCTCAGCAGGCCCACAGGGGTGTGGAGGAAGTCAGTGATCTTGGAACCAAAATGATGCTCACACGAAGGGCGTAGGAGTCCTGAAATGGGTACTTCCTTTAAAATAAAACAGACCTCCACTAAGAGCTTATGGAAAGAGCTGCATGCCTCCCTTTCTGCAGGGCTACTCAGGGCCTTCCTCGTGGCAAGGACTCACGTTGAGATTCCCTTTAGCTCTAGAGCATGGCAAGGAGAGCCCTACACCGGCCAATGAGGCTCTGTGTGTACCCAGAGAAAACTATTTTCTTCCCAGAACCATGCCTACAGTGGCCAGAGGCCTGTCAACAGCAGAGAATTTCAGGGAGCTTCACGGAAGCAAGAATGGAGGTTTCCAAATGGAAAGCAAGGCTAGTACCATCATGCCCCCATTTCCATGGGCACAGGCAGCATACATCTCTGTGGTTTTTAACAAGTCAAAAGAGACACAGAGTACACACTGGTTGTGTCCCTGAATCAACTTCTCGAGGCAGGGTGTTTTCCTTCTAGTGAACGGCCTCACGAAAGAACGCCCTAGCCAAGCCTCTGGGCCCATGACTCTTCAAAAGTCTCAGTGCTACAGGAAAAACTGTGCTTTAGTTGCAATAGGAACGCAAACTGACTTTCTCCTGGAGGCCGGGTGAATTCAGGTAGGAGGTCCTGGATGGAAGGAGAAGCCTAGTGTTTTTCTCTTTGCAGCTCAGACTAGGGAATGAGTGCGACTTCCACGGCATGTTGGAACTTGTTGAACATTGCTCTTGAACTTGTGCGAGTGCTGTGAATCAAGATATCACAAGAAAGAGTGCAGTGTGTTGCCCATTACTCAGCAGAGACAAAGGACCTCTGAGGACCAATGTGCCTCGTTGTCGCTCAGCTGGCCTACAGGGGTGTGGAGATACTCAGAGACATTCGAACAAAAATGATGCTCAACCAAGGGGCCTAGGGGTCCTGAAAAGGGTACTTCCTTTAAAGTAAACCAGAAGAGCGACTAAGAGCTAATGGAAAGAGCTGCATGCCTCCCTTTCTGCAGGGCTACTCAGGGCATTACCTCGAGCCAAGGACTCACGTTTAGATTCCCTTTAGCTCTAGAGCATGGCAAGGTGCGCCCCACCCCGGCCAATGAAGTTCCGTGTGTAGCCAGAGAAAACTCATTTACTTCCCAGACACATGCCTACAGTGGCCAGAGGCCTGTCAACAGCAGAGAATTTCAGGGAGCTTCACGAAAGCAAAAATGGAGCTTTCCAAATGGAAAGCAAGGTTAGTCCCATCATGCCCCCATTTCCATGGGCACAGGCAGCATACATCTCTGTGGTTTTTAACAGGTCAAATGAGACACAGAGTACACAGTTGTTGCTTCCCTGAATCAACTTCTCGAGGCAGGGTGTTCTGCATCTAGTGAACGGCCTCACCAAGGAAAGCCCTAGCTAGGCCTCTGGGCCCGTGCCTCTTCAAAAGCCTGCCGTGCTACAGGAAAAACTGTGCTTTAGTTGCAATAGAAACGAGGTCGTCTTTCTTCAAGAGGCAGGGTGACTTCAGGTAGGAGGTCCTGAATGGAAGGAGAAGCTTACTGTTTCTCTCTGTACAGCTCAAACTAGGGAATGAGAGCGACTTCCACGGCCTGTTGGAACTTGCTTAACGGTGCTCGTGAACCTGTGCGATTGCTGGCTAAATCAAGATGTTCCAATAAGAGTGCACTGTGTTGCCCTACACTCGGCATACACACTGTGAGTCGGAAACTCCTGGCCTGGATATTGCTTAGAAGGGCCAGGGGAGCCTGAGGATACGCAGTGTTCTAGCAGGGAATAGGGTTTCCAGGCGAGGCACCTAGGTGTCATAAAAAGCGTACTGGCTTTAAAATGCTGAAGATAAGCGACTACGGCCTCATGGAAATTGCTACACGCCTCTGCTTCTGCATAGTATTTCATGGCCTTACCTCGAGGCAAGTTCTCAGGTTTCTTGCCCTGTGAGCGACACAGCATTTTAAGATGCTGTATTTCTCCTTGAATAGAGTGACTTCAGGAACGAGGTCCTCGATAAATTCTAAGCAGAGTGTTCTCTCAGGGCTTCTCAGACGAGGGCAATGTCGAAGACTTCCAGGGCATGTTGGACTGCCTAGAAATTTAGTTCTGATGCTGTTCGAGTGCTCTGGAAATGTAGCTCTCCTGAAGTAACGTACAGTGTGTTGCCCGAGACCTTGCAGACACAGAGAGCCTCCGTGGGACGTATGGGACGCAGTACTGCTCAGCAGGCCCACAGGGGTGTGGAGGGAGTCAGGGATCTTGGAACCAAAATGATGCTCACCCGAAGGGCCTAGGAGTCCTGAAAAGGGTAATTCCTTTAAATAAAACAGACCTCCACTAAGAGCTCATGGAAAGAGCTGCATGCCTCCCTTTTTGCAGGGCTACTCAGGGTCTTCCTCGAGGCAAGGACTCAGGTTGAGATTCCTTTTAGTTAGAGCATGGAAAGGAGAGCCCGACCCCGGCCAATGAAGCTCCGTGTGTACCCAGAGAAAACTCATTTTCTTCCCAGACACATGCCTACAGTGGCCAGAGGCCTGTCAACAGCAGAGAATTTCAGGGAGCTTCACGGAAGCAAGAATGGAGGTTTCCAAACGGAAAGCAAGGCTAGTACCATCATGCCCCCATTTCCATGGGCACAGGCAACATACATCTCTGTGGTTTTTAACAAGTCAAAAGACACACAGAGTACACACTGGTTGTGTCCCTGAATCTACTTCTCGAGGCAGGGTGTTTTCCTTCTAGTGAACGGCCTCACGAAAGAACGCCCTAGCCAAGCCTCTGGGCCCATGCCTCTTCAAAAGTCTCAGTGCTACAGGAAAAACTGTGATTTAGTTGCAATAGGATCGCAAGCCGACTTTCTCCTGGAGGCCGGGTGACTTCAGGTAGGAGGTCCTGGATGGAAGGAGAAGCCTAGTGTTTTCTCTGTGCAGCTCAGACTAGGGAATGAGTGCGACTTCCACGGCATGTTGGAACATGTTGAACATTGCTCTTGAACCTGTGCGAGTGCTGTGAATCAAGATATCACAAGAAAGAGTGCAATGTGTTGCCCATGACTCATCAGACACAGAGGACCTCCGAGGACCAAAGTGTCTCGTTGTCACTCAGCAGGCCTACAGGGGTGTGGAGATACTCAGAGACCTTGGAATAAAAATGATGCTCAACAGAGGGGCCTTGGAGTCCTGAAAAGGGTACTTCCTTTAAAGTAAACCAGAAGAGCGACGAAGAGCTAATGGAAAGAGCTGCATGCCTCCCTTTCTGCAGGGCTACTCAGGGCCTTACATCGAGCCAAGGGCTAACGTTTAGATTCCCTTTAGCTCTAGAGCATGGCAAGGTGCGCCCCACCCCGGCCAATGAAGTTCCATGTGTAGCCAGAGAAAACTCATTTACTTCCCAGACACAAGCCTACAGTGAGTGGCCAGAGGCCTGTCAACAGCAGAGAATTTCAGGGAGCTTCACGAAAGCAAGAGTGCAGCTTTCCAAATGGAAAGCAAGGTTAGTCCCATCATGCCCCCATTTCCATGGGCACAGGCAGCATACATCTCTGTGGTTTTTAACAGGTCAAATGAGACACAGAGTACACAGTTGTTGCTTCCCTGAATCAACTTCTCGAGGCAGGGTGTTCTGCATCTAGTGAACGGCCTCACCAAGGAAAGCCCTAGCTAGGCCTCTGGGCCCGTGCCTCTTTAAAAGCCTGCCGTGCTACAGGAAAAACTGTGCTTTAGTTGCAATAGAAACGAGGTCGTCTTTCTTCAAGAGGCAGGGTGACTTCAGGTAGGAGGTCCTGAATGGAAGAAGCTTACTGTTTCTCTCTGTACAGCTCAAACTAGGGAATGAGAGCGACTTCCACGGCCTGTTGGAACTTGCTTAACGGTGCTCGTGAACCTGTGCGATTGCTGGCTAAATCAAGATGTTCCAATAAGAGTGCACTGTGTTGCCCTACACTCGGCATACACACTGTGAGTCGGAAACTCCTGGCCTGGATATTGCTTAGAAGGGCCAGGGGAGCCTGAGGGTACGCAGTGTTCTAGCAGGGAATAGGTTTTCCAGGCGAGGCACCTAGGGGTCATAAAATGCGTACTGGCTTTAAAATGCTGAAGATTAGCGACTATGGCCTCATGGAAACTGCTACACTCCTCTGTTTCTGCATAGTATTTCATGGCCTTACCTCGAGGCAAGTTCTCAGGTTTCTTGCCCTGTGAGCCACACAGCATTTTAAGATGCTGTATTTCTCCTTGAATAGAGTGACTTCAGGAACGAGGTCCTCGATAAATTCTAAGCAGAGTGTTTTCTCAGGGCTTCTCAGACGAGGGCAATGTTGAAGACTTCCAGGGCATGTTGGACTGCCTAGAAATGTAGTTCTGATGCTGTTCGCGTGCTCTGGAAATGTAGCTCTCCTGAAGTAACGTACAGTGTATTGCCCGAGACCTTGCAGACACAGAGAGCCTCCGTGGGACGTATGGGACTCAGTACTGCTCAGCAGGCCCACAGGGGTGTGGAGGGAGTCAGGGATCTTGGAACCAAAATGATGCTCACCCGAAGGGCGTAGGAGTCCTGAAAAGGGTAATTCCTTTAAATAAAACAGACCTCCACTAAGAGCTCATGGAAAGAGCTGCATGCCTCCCTTTTTGCAGGGCTATTCAGGGCCTTACTTAGAGGCCAGGATTCACGTTGAGATTCCCTTTAGTCTAGAGCATGGCAAGGAGAGCCCCACCCCGGCCAATGATGATCCGTGTGTACCCACAGAAAACTCATTTTCTTCCCAGACACATGCCTACAGTGGCCAGAGGCCTGACAACAGCAGAGAATTTCAGGGAGCTTCACGAAAGCAAGAATGTAGCTTTCCAAATGGAAAGCAAGGATTGTCCAATCATGACCCCATTTCCATGGGCACAGGCAGCATACATCTCTGTGGTTTTTAACAAGTCAAATGAGACACAGAGTACACAGATGTTGCTTCCCTGAATCAACTTCTCGTGGCAGCGTGTTCTGCATCTAGTGAACGGCCTCACCAAGGAAAGCCCTAGCCAGGCCTCTGGGACCATGCCTCTTCAAAAGCCTGCAGTGCTACAGGAAAAACTGTGCTTTAGTTGCAATTGGAACGCAAGCCGTCTTTCTCCTGGAGGCAGGGTGAATTCAGGTAGGGGGTCCTGAATGGAAGGAGAAGCCTAGTGTTTTTCTCTGTGCAGCTCAGAGTAGGGAATGAGTGTGACTTCCATGGCATGTTGGAAGTTGCTAGAACGGTGCTCGTGAACCTGTGCGATTGCTGGCTAAATCAAGATGTCCTAATAAGAGTGCACTGTGTTGCCCTACACTCGACATACACACTGTGAGTCGGAAAGCTCCTGGCCTGGATATTGCTTAGAAGGACAAGGGGAGCCTGAGGGTACTCAGTGTTCTTGCAGGGAATAGGGTTTCCAGGCGAGGGAGCTGGGTGGCCTGAAAACCGTACTGGCTTTAAAATGCTGAAGATATGCGACTACGGCCTCATGGAAACTGCTACACGCCTCCGCTTCTGCATAGCATTTCATGGCCTTACCTCGAGGCAAGTTCTCACGTTTCTTGCCCTGTGAGCAACACAGCATGTTAAGATGCTGTATTTCTCCTTGAATAGAGTGACTTCAGGAACGAGGTCCTCGATAAATTCTAAGCAGAGTGTTTTCTCAGGGCTTCTCAGACGAGGGCAATGTCGAAGACTTCCAGGGCATGTTGGACTGCCTAGAAATGTAGTTCTGATGCTGTTCGAGTGCTCTGGAAATGTAGCTCTCCTGAAGTAACGTATAGTGTGTTGCCCGAGACTCTGCAGACACAGAGAGACTCCGTGGGACGTATGGGACTCAATGATGCTCAGCAGGCCCACAGGGGTGTGGAGGGAGTCAGTGATCTTGGAACCAAAATGATGCTCACCCGAAGGGCGTAGGAGTCCTGAAATGGGTACTTCTTTAAAATAAAACTGACCTCCACTAAGAGCCCATGGAAAGAGCTGCATGCCTCCCTTTCTGCAGGGCTACTCAGGGCCTTCCTCGTGGCAAGGACTCACGTTGAGATTCCCTTTAGCTCTAGAGCATGACAAGGAGAGCCCCACCCCGGCCAATGAGGCTCTTTGTGTACCCAGAGAAATCTATTTTCTTCCCAGACCCCTGCCTACAGTGGTCAGAGGCCTATCAACAGCAGAGAATTTCAGGGAGCTTCACGGAAGCAAGAATGGAGGTTTCCAAATGGAAAGCAAGGCTAGTACCATCATGCCCCCATTTCCATGGGCACAGGCAGCATACATCTCTGTGGTTTTTAACAAGTCAAAAGAGACACAGAGTACACACTGGTTGTTTCCCTGAATCAACTTCTCGTGGCAGGGTGTTTTCCTTCTAGTGAACGGCCTCACCAAAGAACGCCCTAGCCAAGCCTCTGGGCCCATGACTCTTCAAAAGTCTTAGTGCTACAGGAAAAACTGTGCTTTAGTTGCAATAGGAACGCAAGCCGACCTTCTCCTGGATTCCGGGTGAATTCAGGTAGGAGGTCCTGGATGGAAGGAGAAGCGTAGTGTTTTTCTCTGTGCAGCTCAGACTAGGGAATGAGTGCGACTTCTACGGCATGTTGGAACTTGTTGAACGTTGCTCTTGAACCTGTGCGAGTGCTGTGAATCAAGATATCACAAGAAAGAGTGCAGTGTGTTTCCCATGACTCAGCAGACACAGAGGACCTCTGAGGACCAATGTGCCTCTTTGTCGCTCAGGTGGCCTACAGGGGTGTGGAGATACTCAGAGACCTTGGAACAAAAATGATGCTCAACCGAGGGGCCTAGGAGTCCTGAAAATGGTACTTCATTTAAAGTAAACCAGAAGAGCGTCTAAGAGCTAATGGAAAGAGCTGCTTGCCTCCCTTTCTGCAGGGCTACTCAGGGCCTTACCTCGAGCCAAGGACTCACGTTTAGATTCCCTTTAGCTCTAGAGCATGGCAAGGTGCGCCCCACCCCGGCCAACGAAGTTCCGTGTGTAGCCAGAGAAAACTCATTTACTTCCCAGACACATGCCTACAGTGGCCAGAGGCCTGTCAACAGCAGAGAATTTCAGGGAGCTTCACGAAAGCAAGAATGGAGCTTTCCAAATGGAAAGCAAGGTTAGTCCCATCATGCCCCCATTTCCATGGGCACAGGCAGCATACATCTCTGTGGTTTTTAACAGGTCAAATGAGACACAGAGTACACAGTTGTTGCTTCCCTGAATAACTTCTCGAGGCAGGGTGTTCGGCATCTAGTGAACGGCCTCACCAAGGAAAGCCCTAGCTAGGCCTCTGGGCCCGTGCCTCTTCAAAAGCCTGCCGTGCTACAGGAAAAACTGTGCTTTAGTTGCAATAGAAACGAGGTCGTCTTTCTTCAAGAGGCAGGGTGACTTCAGGTAGAAGGTCCTGAATGGAAGGAGAAGCTTACTGTTTCTCTCTGTACAGCTCAAACTAGGGAATGAGAGCGACTTCCACGGCCTGTTGGAACTTGCTTAACGGTGCTCGTGAACCTGTGCGATTGCTGGCTAAATCAAGATATTCCAATAAGAGTGCACTGTGTTGCCCTACACTCGGCATACACACTGTGAGTCGGAAACTCCTGTCCTGGATATTGCTTAGAAGGGCCAGGGGAGCCTGAGGGTACGCAGTGTTCTAGCAGGGAATAGGGTTTCCAGGCGAGGCACCTAGGGGTCATAAAATGCGTACTGGCTTTAAAATGCTGAAGATTAGCGACTACGGCCTCATGGAAACTGCTACACGCCTCTGTTTCTGCATAGTATTTCATGGCCTTACCTCGAGGCAAGTTCTCAGGGTTCTTGCCCTGTGAGCCACACAGCATTTTAAGATGCTGTATTTCTCCTTGAATAGAGTGACTTCAGGAACGAGGTCCTCGATAAATTCTAAGCAGAGTGTTTTCTCAGGGCTTCTCAGACGAGGGCAATGTCGAAGACTTCCAGGGCATGTTGGACTGCCTAGAAATGTAGTTCTGATGCTGTTCGCGTGCTCTGGAAATGTAGCTCTCCTGAAGTAACGTACAGTGTATTGGCCGAGACCTTGCAGACACAGAGAGCCTCCGTGGGACGTATGGGACTCAGTACTGCTCAGCAGGCCCACAGGGGTGTGGAGGGAGTCAGGGATCTTGGAACCAAAATGATGCTCACCCGAAGGGCGTAGGAGTCCTGAAAAGGGTAATTCCTTTAAATAAAACAGACCTCCACTAAGAGCTCATGGAAAGAGCTGCATGCCTCCCTTTTTGCAGGGCTATTCAGGGCCTTACTTCGAGGCCAGGATTCACGTTGAGATTCCCTTTAGTCTAGAGCATGGCAAGGAGAGCCCCACCCCGGCCAATGAAGGTCAGTGTGTACCCAGAGAAAACTCATTTTCTTCCCAGACACATGCCTACAGTGGCCAGAGGCCTGACAACAGCAGAGAATTTCAGGGAGCTTCACGAAAGAAAGAATGTAGCTTTCCAAATTGAAAGCAAGGCTTGTCCCATCATGCCCCCATTTCCATGGGCACAGGCAGCATACATCTCTGTGGTTTTTAACAAGTCAAATGAGACACAGAGTACACAGATGTTGCTTCCCAGAATCAACTTCTCGAGGCAGGGTGTTCTGCATCTAGTGAACGGACTCACCAAGGAAAGCCCTAGCCAGGCCTCTGGGACCATGCCTCTTCAAAAGCCTGCAGTGCTACAGGAAAAACTGTGCTTTAGTTGCAATTGGAACGCAAGCCGTCTTTCTCCTGTAGGCACGGTGAATTCAGGTAGGGTGTCCTGATTGGTAGGAGAAGCCTAGTGTTTTTCTCTGTGCAGCTCAGAGTAGGGAATGAGTGCGACTTCCACGGCATGTTGGAAGTTGATAGAACGGTGCTCGTGAACCTGTGCGATTGCTGGCTAAATCAAGATGTCCTAATAAGAGTGCACTGTGTTGCCCTATACTCGACATACACACTGTGAGTCGGAAAGCTCCTGGCCTGGATATTGCTTAGAAGGACAAGGGGAGCCTGAGGGAACTCAGTGTTCTTACAGGGAATAGGGTTTCCAGGCGAGGGACCTGGGTGGCCTGAAAACCGTACTGGCTTTAAAATGCTGAAGATATGCGACTACGGCCTCATGGAAACTGCTACACGCCTCCGCTTCTGCATAGCATTTCATGGCCTTACCTCGAGGCAAGTTCTCACGTTTCTTGCCCTGTGAGCGACACAGCATTTTAAGATGCTGTATTTCTCCTTGAATAGAGTGACTTCAGGAACGAGGTCCTCGATAAATTCTAAGCAGAGTGTTTTCTCAGGGCTTCTCAGACGAGGGCAATGTCTAAGACTTCCAGGGCATGTTGGACTGCCTAGAAATGTAGTTCTGATGCTGTTCGAGTGCTCTGGAAATGTAGCTCTCCTGAAGTAACGTACCGTGTGTTGCCCGAGACCTTGCAGACACAGAGAGCCTCCGTGGGACGTATGGGACTCAGTACTGCTCAGCAGGCCCACAGGGGTGTGGAGGGAGTCAGGGATCTTGGAACCAAAATGATGCTCACCCGAAGGGCGTAGGAGTCCTGAAAAGGGTAATTCCTTTAAATAAAACAGACCTCCACTAAGAGCTCATGGAAAGAGCTGCATGCCTCCCTTTTTGCAGGGCTACTCAGGGCCTTACCTCGAGGCAAGGACTCACGTTGAGATTCCCTTTAGACTAGAGGATGGCAAGGAGAGCCCCACCCCGGCCAATGAGGCTCTGTGTGTACCCAGAGAAAACTATTTTCTTTCCAGACCCATGCCTACAGTGGCCAGAGGCCTGTCAACAGCAGAGATTTTCAGGGAGCTTCATGGAAGCAAGAATGGAGGTTTCCAAACGGAAAGCAAGGCTAGTACCATCATGCCCCCATTTCCATGGGCACAGGCAGCATACATCTCTGTGGTTTTTAACAAGTCAAAAGAGACATAGAGTACACACTGGTTGTGTCCCTGAATCAACTTCTCGAGGCAGGGTGTTTTCCTTCCAGTGAACGGCCTCACCAAAGAACGCCCTAGCCAAGCCTCTGGGCCCATGCCTCTTCAAAAGTCTCAGTGCTACAGGAAAAACTGTGCTTTAGTTGCAATAGGATCGCAAGCCGTCTTTCTCCTGGAGGCCGGGTGACTTCAGGTAGGAGGTCCTGGATGGAAGGAGAAGCCTAGTGATTTTCTCTGTGCAGCTCAGACTAGGGAATGAGTGCGACTTCCACGGCATGTTGGAACTTGTTGAACGTTGCTCTTGAACCTGTGCGAGTGCTGTGAATCAAGATATCACAAGAAAGAGTGCAGTGTGTTGCCCATGACTCAGCAGACACAGAGGACCTCGAGGACCAATGTGCCTCGTTGTCGCTCAGCAGGCCTACAGGGGTGTGGAGATACTCAGAGACCTTGGAACAAAAATGATGCTCAACCGAGGGGCCTAGGAGTCCTGAAAAGGGTACTTCATTTAAAGTAAACCAGAAGAGCGTCTAAGAGCTAATGGAAAGAGCTGCTTGCCTCCCTTTCTGCAGGGCTACTCAGGGCCTTACCTCGAGCCAAGGACTCACGTTTAGATTCCCTTTAGCTCTAGAGCATGGCAAGGTGCGCCCCACCCCGGCCAATGAAGTTCCGTGTGTAGCCAGAGAAAACTCATTTACTTCCCAGACACATGCCTACAGTGGCCAGGGGCCTGTCAACAGCAGAGAATTTCAGGGAGCTTCACGAAAGCAAGAATGGAGCTTTCCAAATGAAAAGCAAGGCTAGTCCCATCATGCCCCCATTTCCATGGGCACAGGCAGCATACATCTCTGTGGTTTTTAACAGGTCAAATGAGACACAGAGTACACAGTTGTTGCTTCCCTGAATCAACTTCTCGAGGCAGGGTGTTCTGCATCTGGTGAACGGACTCAGCAAGGAATGCCCTAGCCAGGCCTCTGGGACCATGCCTCTTCAAAAGCCTGCAAGGCTACAGGAAAAACTGTGCTTTAGTTGCAATTGGAACGCAAGCCGTGTTTCTCCTGGAGGCAGGGTGAATTCAGGTAGGGGGTCCTGATTGGAAGGAGAAGCCTAGTGTTTTTCTCTGCGCAGCTCAGACTAGGGAATGAGTGCGACTTCTACGGCATGTTGGAAGTTGCTAGAAAGCTGCTCGTGAACCTGTGCGATTGCAGGCTAAATCAAGATGTTCCAATAAGAGTGCACTGTGTTGCACTACACTCGACATACACACTGTGAGTCGGAAAGCTCCTGGCCTGGATATTGCTTAGAAGGACAAGGGGAGCCTGAGGGTACTCAGTGTTCTTGCCGGGAATAGGGTTACCAGGCGAGGCACCTGGGTGGCCTGAAAACCGTACTGGCTTTAAAATGCTGAAGATATGCTACTACGGCCTCATGGAAACTGCTACACGCCTCCGCTTCTGCATAGCATTTCATGGCCTTACCTCGAGGCAATTTCTCACGTTTCTTGCCCTGTGAGCGACACAGCATGTTAAGATGCTGTATTTCTCCTTTAATAGAGTGACTTCAGGTACGAGGTCCTCGATAAATTCTAAGCAGAGTGTTTTCTCAGGGCAGCTCAGACGAGGGCAATGTTGAAGACTTCCAGGGCATGTTGGACTGCCTAGAAATGTAGTTCTGATGCTGTTCGAGTGCTCTGGAAATGTAGCTCTCCTGAAGTAACGTATAGTGTGTTGCCCGAGACTCTGCAGACACAGAGAGCCTCCGTGAGACGTATGGGACTCAATGCTGCTCAAAAGGCCCACAGGGGTGGGGAGGGAGTCAGTGATCTTGGAACCAAAATGATGCTCACCCGAAGGGCGTAGGAGTCCTGAAATGGGTACTTCCTTTAAAATAAACAGACCTCCACTAAGAGCTCATGGAAAGAGCTGCATGCCTCCCTTCCTGCAGGGCTACTCAGGGCCTTCCTCGTGGCAAGGACTCACGTTGAGATTCCCTTTAGCTCTAGAGCATGGCAAGGAGAGCCCCACCCCGGCCAATGAGGCTCTGTGTGTACCGAGAGAAAACTATTTTCTTCCCAGACCCATGCCTACAGTGGCCAGAGGCCTGTCAACAGCAGAGAATTTCAGGGAGCTTCACGGAAGCAAGAATGGAGGTTTCCAAACGGAAAGCAAGGCTAGTACCATCATGCCCCCATTTCCATGGGCACAGGCAGCATACATCTCTGTGGTTTTTAACAAGTCAAAAGAGACACAGAGTACACACAGGTTGTGTCCCTGAATCAACTTCTCGAGGCAGGGTGTTTTCCTTCTAGTGAACGGCCTCACGAAAGAACGCCCTAGCCAAGCCTCTGGGCCCATGCCTCTTCAAAGGTCTCAGTGCTACAGGAAAAACTGTGCTTTAGTTGCAATAAGATCCCAAACCGTCTTTCTCCTAGAGGCCGGGTGACTTCAGGTAGGAGGTCCTGGATGGAAGGAGAAGCCTAGTGTTTTTCTCTGTGCAGCTCAGACTAGGGAATGAGTGCGACTTCCACGGCATGTTGGAAGTTGCTAGAACATTGCTCGTGAACCTGTGCGATTGCTGGCTAAATCAGGATGTCCCAATAAGAGTGCACTGTGTTGCCCTACACTCGACATACACATGTGAGTCGGAAAGCTCCTGGCTTGGATATTGCTTAGAAAGGCCAGGGGAGCCTGAGGGTACTCAGTGTTCGTGCAGGGAATATGGTTCCCAGGCGAGGCACCTAGGTGTCCTGAAAAGCGTACTGGCTTTAAAATGCTGAAGATAAGCGACTACGGCCTCATGGAAACTGCTACACGCCTCTGCTTCTGCATAGTATTTCATGGCCTTACCTCGAGGCAAGTTCTCAGGTTTCTTGCCCTGTGAGAGACACAGCATTTTAAGATGCTGTATTTCTCCTTGAATAGAGTGACTTCAGGAACGAGGTCCTCGATAAATTCTAAGCAGAGTGTTTACTCAGGGCTTCTCAGACGAGGGCAATGTCGAAGTCTTCCAGGGCATGTTGGACTGCCTAGAAATGTAGTTCTAATGCTGTTCGAGTGCTCTGGAAATGTAGCTCTCCTGAAGTAACGTACAGTGTGTTGCCCGAGACCTTGCAGACACAGAGAGCCTCCGTGGGACGTATGGGACTCAGTACTGCTCAGCAGGCCCACAGGGGTGTGGAGGGAGTCAGGGATCTTGGAACCAAAATGATGCTCACCCGAAGGGCGTAGGAGTAGTGAAAAGGGTAATTCCTTTAAATAAAACAGACCTCCACTAAGAGCTCATGGAAAGAGCTGCATGCCTCCCTTTTTGCAGGGCTACTCAGGGCCTTACCTCGAGGCAAGGACTCACGTTGAGATTCCCTTTAGTCTAGAGCATGGCAAGGAGAGCCCCACCCCGGCCAATGAAGCTCCGTGTGTACCCAGAGAAAACTCATTTACTTCCCAGACACATGCCTACAGTGGCCAGAGGCCTGACAACAGCAGAGAATTTCAGGGAGCTTCACGAAAGCAAGAATGGAGCTTTCCAAATGGAAAGCAAGGCTTATCCCATCATGCCCCCATTTCCATGGGCTCAGGCAGCATACATCTCTGTGGTTTTTAACAAGTCAAAGGAGACACAGAGTACACAGTTGTTGCTTCCCTGAATCAACTTCTCGAGGCAGGGTGTTCTGCATCTGGTGAACGGACACACCAAGGAAATCCCTAGCCTGGCCTCTGGGACCATGCCTCTTCAAAAGCCTGCAGTGCTACAGGAAAAACTGTGCTTTAGTTGCAATTGGAACGCAAGCCGTCTTTCTCCTGGAGGCAGGGTGAATTCAGGTAGGGGGTCCTGATTGGAAGGAGAAGCCTAGTGTTTTTCTCTGCGCAGCTCAGACTAGGGAATGAGTGCGACTTCCACGGCATTTTGAAAGTTGCTAGAACGGTGCTCGTGAACCTGTGCGATTGCTGGCTAAATCAAGATGTCCTAATAAGAGTGCACTGTGTTGCCCTACACTCGACATACACACTGTGAGTCGGAAAGCCCCTGGCCTGGATATTGCTTAGAAGGACAAGGGGAGCCTGAGGGTACTCAGTGTTCTTGCAGGGAATAGGGTATCTAGGCGAGGCATCTGGGTGGCCTGAAAACCGTACTGGCTTTAAAATGCTGAAGATATGCGACTACGGCCTCATGGACACTGCTACACGCCTCCGCTTCTGCATAGCATTTCATGGCCTTACCTCGCGGCAAGTTCTCACGTTTCTTGCCCTGTGAGAGACACAGCATGTTAAGATGCTGTATTTCTCCTTGAATAGAGTGACTTCAGGTACGAGGTCCTCGATAAATTCTAAGCAGAGTGTTTTCTCAGGGCAGCTCTGACGAGGGCAATGTCGAAGACTTCCAGGGCATGTTGGACTGCCTAGAAATGTAGTTCTGATGCTGTTCGAGTGCTCTGGAAATGTAGCTCTCCTGAAGTAACGTACCGTGTGTTGCCCGAGACCTTGCAGACACAGAGAGCCTCCGTGGGACGTATGGGACTCAGTACTGCTCAGCAGGCCCACAGGGGTGTGGAGGGAGTCAGGGATCTTGGAACCAAAATGATGCTCACCCGAAGGGCGTAGGAGTCCTGAAAAGGGTAATTCCTTTAAATAAAACAGACCTCCACTAAGAGCTCATGGAAAGAGCTGCATGCCTCCCTTTTTGCAGGGCTACTCAGGGCCTTACCTCGAGGCAAGGACTCACGTTGAGATTCCCTTTAGACTAGAGCATGGCAAGGAGAGCCCCACCCCGGCCAATGAGGCTCTGTGTGTACCCAGAGAAAACTATTTTCTTCCCAGACCCATGCCTACAGTGGCCAGAGGCCTGTCAACAGCAGAGATTTTCAGGGAGCTTCATGGAAGCAAGAATGGAGGTTTCCAAACGGAAAGCAAGGCTAGTACCATCATGCCCCCATTTCCATGGGCACAGGCAGCATACATCTCTGTGGTTTTTAACAAGTCAAAAGAGACATAGAGTACACACTGGTTGTGTCCCTGAATCAACTTCTCGAGGCAGGGTGTTTTCCTTCCAGTGAACGGCCTCACCAAAGAACGCCCTAGCCAAGCCTCTGGGCCCATGCCTCTTCAAAAGTCTCAGTGCTACAGGAAAAACTGTGCTTTAGTTGCAATAGGATCGCAAGCCGTCTTTCTCCTGGAGGCCGGGTGACTTCAGGTAGGAGGTCCTGGATGGAAGGAGAAGCCTAGTGATTTTCTCTGTGCAGCTCAGACTAGGGAATGAGTGCGACTTCCACAGCATGTTGGAACTTGTTGAACGTTGCTCTTGAACCTGTGCGAGTGCTGTGAATCAAGATATCACAAGAAAGAGTGCAGTGTGTTGCCCATGACTCAGCAGACACAGAGGACCTCGAGGACCAATGTGCCTCGTTGTCGCTCAGCAGGCCTACAGGGGTGTGGAGATACTCAGAGACCTTGGAACAAAAATGATGCTCAACCGAGGGGCCTAGGAGTCCTGAAAAGGGTACTTCATTTAAAGTAAACCAGAAGAGCGTCTAAGAGCTAATGGAAAGAGCTGCTTGCCTCCCTTTCTGCAGGGCTACTCAGGGCCTTACCTCGAGCCAAGGACTCACGTTTAGATTCCCTTTAGCTCTAGAGCATGGCAAGGTGCGCCCCACCCCGGCCAATGAAGTTCCGTGTGTAGCCAGAGAAAACTCATTTACTTCCCAGACACATGCCTACAGTGGCCAGGGGCCTGTCAACAGCAGAGAATTTCAGGGAGCTTCACGAAAGCAAGAATGGAGCTTTCCAAATGAAAAGCAAGGCTAGTCCCATCATGCCCCCATTTCCATGGGCACAGGCAGCATACATCTCTGTGGTTTTTAACAGGTCAAATGAGACACAGAGTACACAGTTGTTGCTTCCCTGAATCAACTTCTCGAGGCAGGGTGTTCTGCATCTGGTGAACGGACTCAGCAAGGAATGCCCTAGCCAGGCCTCTGGGACCATGCCTCTTCAAAAGCCTGCAAGGCTACAGGAAAAACTGTGCTTTAGTTGCAATTGGAACGCAAGCCGTGTTTCTCCTGGAGGCAGGGTGAATTCAGGTAGGGGGTCCTGATTGGAAGGAGAAGCCTAGTGTTTTTCTCTGCGCAGCTCAGACTAGGGAATGAGTGCGACTTCTACGGCATGTTGGAAGTTGCTAGAAAGCTGCTCGTGAACCTGTGCGATTGCAGGCTAAATCAAGATGTCCCAATAAGAGTGCACTGTGTTGCACTACACTCGACATACACACTGTGAGTCGGAAAGCTCCTGGCCTGGATATTGCTTAGAAGGACAAGGGGAGCCTGAGGGTACTCAGTGTTCTTGCCGGGAATAGGGTTACCAGGCGAGGCACCTGGGTGGCCTGAAAACCGTACTGGCTTTAAAATGCTGAAGATATGCTACTACGGCCTCATGGAAACTGCTACACGCCTCCGCTTCTGCATAGCATTTCATGGCCTTACCTCGAGGCAATTTCTCACGTTTCTTGCCCTGTGAGCGACACAGCATGTTAAGATGCTGTATTTCTCCTTTAATAGAGTGACTTCAGGTACGAGGTCCTCGATAAATTCTAAGCAGAGTGTTTTCTCAGGGCAGCTCAGACGAGGGCAATGTTGAAGACTTCCAGGGCATGTTGGACTGCCTAGAAATGTAGTTCTGATGCTGTTCGAGTGCTCTGGAAATGTAGCTCTCCTGAAGTAACGTATAGTGTGTTGCCCGAGACTCTGCAGACACAGAGAGCCTCCGTGAGACGTATGGGACTCAATGCTGCTCAAAAGGCCCACAGGGGTGGGGAGGGAGTCAGTGATCTTGGAACCAAAATGATGCTCACCCGAAGGGCGTAGGAGTCCTGAAATGGGTACTTCCTTTAAAATAAACAGACCTCCACTAAGAGCTCATGGAAAGAGCTGCATGCCTCCCTTCCTGCAGGGCTACTCAGGGCCTTCCTCGTGGCAAGGACTCACGTTGAGATTCCCTTTAGCTCTAGAGCATGGCAAGGAGAGCCCCACCCCGGCCAATGAGGCTCTGTGTGTACCGAGAGAAAACTATTTTCTTCCCAGACCCATGCCTACAGTGGCCAGAGGCCTGTCAACAGCAGAGAATTTCAGGGAGCTTCACGGAAGCAAGAATGGAGGTTTCCAAACGGAAAGCAAGGCTAGTACCATCATGCCCCCATTTCCATGGGCACAGGCAGCATACATCTCTGTGGTTTTTAACAAGTCAAAAGAGACACAGAGTACACACAGGTTGTGTCCCTGAATCAACTTCTCGAGGCAGGGTGTTTTCCTTCTAGTGAACGGCCTCACGAAAGAACGCCCTAGCCAAGCCTCTGGGCCCATGCCTCTTCAAAAGTCTCAGTGCTACAGGAAAAACTGTGCTTTAGTTGCAATAAGATCCCAAACCGTCTTTCTCCTAGAGGCCGGGTGACTTCAGGTAGGAGGTCCTGGATGGAAGGAGAAGCCTAGTGTTTTTCTCTGTGCAGCTCAGACTAGGGAATGAGTGCGACTTCCACGGCATGTTGGAAGTTGCTAGAACATTGCTCGTGAACCTGTGCGATTGCTGGCTAAATCAGGATGTCCCAATAAGAGTGCACTGTGTTGCCCTACACTCGACATACACATGTGAGTCGGAAAGCTCCTGGCTTGGATATTGCTTAGAAAGGCCAGGGGAGCCTGAGGGTACTCAGTGTTCGTGCAGGGAATATGGTTCCCAGGCGAGGCACCTAGGTGTCCTGAAAAGCGTACTGGCTTTAAAATGCTGAAGATAAGCGACTACGGCCTCATGGAAACTGCTACACGCCTCTGCTTCTGCATAGTATTTCATGGCCTTACCTCGAGGCAAGTTCTCAGGTTTCTTGCCCTGTGAGAGACACAGCATTTTAAGATGCTGTATTTCTCCTTGAATAGAGTGACTTCAGGAACGAGGTCCTCGATAAATTCTAAGCAGAGTGTTTACTCAGGGCTTCTCAGACGAGGGCAATGTCGAAGACTTCCAGGGCATGTTGGACTGCCTAGAAATGTAGTTCTAATGCTGTTCGAGTGCTCTGGAAATGTAGCTCTCCTGAAGTAACGTACAGTGTGTTGCCCGAGACCTTGCAGACACAGAGAGCCTCCGTGGGACGTATGGGACTCAGTACTGCTCAGCAGGCCCACAGGGGTGTGGAGGGAGTCAGGGATCTTGGAACCAAAATGATGCTCACCCGAAGGGCGTAGGAGTAGTGAAAAGGGTAATTCCTTTAAATAAAACAGACCTCCACTAAGAGCTCATGGAAAGAGCTGCATGCCTCCCTTTTTGCAGGGCAACTCAGGGCCTTACCTCGAGGCAAGGACTCACGTTGAGATTCCCTTTAGTCTAGAGCATGGCAAGGAGAGCCCCACCCCGGCCAATGAAGCTCCGTGTGTACCCAGAGAAAACTCATTTACTTCCCAGACACATGCCTACAGTGGCCAGAGGCCTGACAACAGCAGAGAATTTCAGGGAGCTTCACGAAAGCAAGAATGGAGCTTTCCAAATGGAAAGCAAGGCTTATCCCATCATGCCCCCATTTCCATGGGCTCAGGCAGCATACATCTCTGTGGTTTTTAACAAGTCAAAGGAGACACAGAGTACACAGTTGTTGCTTCCCTGAATCAACTTCTCGAGGCAGGGTGTTCTGCATCTGGTGAACGGACACACCAAGGAAATCCCTAGCCAGGCCTCTGGGACCATGCCTCTTCAAAAGCCTGCAGTGCTACAGGAAAAACTGTGCTTTAGTTGCAATTGGAACGCAAGCCGTCTTTCTCCTGGAGGCAGGGTGAATTCAGGTAGGGGGTCCTGATTGGAAGGAGAAGCCTAGTGTTTTTCTCTGCGCAGCTCAGACTAGGGAATGAGTGCGACTTCCACGGCATTTTGAAAGTTGCTAGAACGGTGCTCGTGAACCTGTGCGATTGCTGGCTAAATCAAGATGTCCTAATAAGAGTGCACTGTGTTGCCCTACACTCGACATACACACTGTGAGTCGGAAAGCCCCTGGCCTGGATATTGCTTAGAAGGACAAGGGGAGCCTGAGGGTACTCAGTGTTCTTGCAGGGAATAGGGTATCTAGGCGAGGCATCTGGGTGGCCTGAAAACCGTACTGGCTTTAAAATGCTGAAGATATGCGACTACGGCCTCATGGACACTGCTACACGCCTCCGCTTCTGCATAGCATTTCATGGCCTTACCTCGGGGCAAGTTCTCACGTTTCTTGCCCTGTGAGAGACACAGCATGTTAAGATGCTGTATTTCTCCTTGAATAGAGTGACTTCAGGTACGAGGTCCTCGATAAATTCTAAGCAGAGTGTTTTCTCAGGGCAGCTCTGACGAGGGCAATGTCGAAGACTTCCAGGGCATGTTGGACTGCCTAGAAATGTAGTTTTGATGCTGTTCGAGTGCTCTGGAAATGTAGCTCTCCTGAAGTAACGTATAGTGTGTTGCCCGAGACTCTGCAGACACAGAGAGCCTCCGTGGGATATATGGGACTCAATGCTGCTCAGCAGGCCCACAGGGTTGTGGAGGGAGTCAGTGATCTTGGAACCAAAATGATGCTCACCCGAAGGGCATAGGAGTCCTGAAATGGGTACTTCCTTTAAAATAAAACTGACCTCCACTAAGAGCTCATGGAAAGAGCTGCATGCCTCCCTTTCTGCAGGGCTACTCAGGGCCTTCCTCGTGGCAAGGACTCACGTTGAGATTCCCTTTAGCTCTAGAGCATGGCAAGGAGAGCCCCACCCCGGCCAATGAGGCTCTGTGTGTACCCAGAGAAAACTATTTTCTTCCCAGACCCATGCCTACAGTGGCCAGAGGCCTGTCAACAGCAGAGAATTTCAAGGAGCTTCACGGAAGCAAGAATGAAGGTTTCCAAATGGAAAGCAAGGCTAGTACCATCATGCCCCCATTTCCATGGGCACAGGCAGCATACATCTCTGTGGTTTTTAACAAGTCAAAAGAGACATAGAGTACACACTGGTTGTGTCCCTGAATCAACTTCTCGAGGCAGGGTGTTTTCCTTCTAGTGAACGGCCTCACCAAAGAACGCCCTAGCCAAGCCTCTGGGCCCATGCCTCTTCAAAAGTCTCAGTGCTACAGGAAAAACTGTGCTTTAGTTGCAATAGGATCGCAAGCCGTCTTTCTCCTGGAGGCCGGGTGACTTCAGGTAGGAGGTCCTGGATGGAAGGAGAAGCGTAGTGTTTTTCTCTGTGCAGCTCAGACTAGGGAATGAGTGCGACTTCCACGGCATGTTGGAACTTGTTGAACGTTGCTCTTTAACCTGTGCGAGTGCTGTGAATCAAGATATCACAAGAAAGAGTGCAGTGTGTTGCCCATTACTCAGCAGACACAGAGGACCTCGAGGACCAATGTGCCTCGTTGTCGCTCAGCAGGCCTACAGGGGTGTGGAGATACTCAGAGACCTTGGAACAAAAATGATGCTCAACCGAGGGGCCTAGGAGTACTGAAAAGGGTACTTCATTTAAAGTAAACCAGAAGAGCGACTAAGAGCTAATGGAAAGAGCTGCATGCCTCCCTTTCTGCAGGGCTACTCAGGGCCTTACCTCGAGCCAAGGGCTCAGGTATAGATTCTTTTAGCTCTATAGCATGGAAAGGTGCGCCCCATCCCGGCCAATGAAGTTCCGTGTGTAGCCAGAGAAAACTCTTTTACTTCCCAGACACATGCCTACAGTGGCCAGAGGCCTGTCAACAGCAGAGAATTTCATGGAGCTTCACGAAAGCAAGAATGGAGCTATCCAAATGGAAAGCAAGGCTAGTCCCATCATGCCCCCATTTCCATGGGCACAGGCAGCATACATCTCTGTGGTTTTTAACAAGTCAAATGAGACACAGAGTACACAGTTGTTGCTTCCCTGAATCAACTTCTCGAGGCAGGGTGTTCTGCATCTAGTGAACGGACTCACCAAGGAAAGCCCTAGCCAGGCCTCTGGGACCATGCCTCTTCAAAAGCCTGCAGTGCTACAGGAAAAACTGTGCTTTAGTTGCAATTGGAACGCAAGCCGTCTTTCTCCTGGAGGCAGGGTGAATTCAGGTAGGGGGTCCTGAATGGAAGGAGAAGCCTAGTGTTTTTCTCTGCGCAGCTCAGAGTAGGGAATGAGTGCGACTTCCATGGCATGTTGGAAGTTTCTAGAACGGTGCTCGTGAACCTGTGCGATTGCTGGCTAAATCAAGATGTCCTAATAAGAGTGCACTGTGTTGCTCTACACTCGACATACACACTGTGAGTCGGAAAGCTCCTGGCCTGGATATTGCTTAGAAGGACAAGGGGAGCCTGAGGGTACTCAGTGTTCTTGCAGGGAATAGGGTTTCCAGGCGAGGGACCTGGGTGGCCTGAAAACCGTACTGGCTTTAAAATGCTGAAGATATGCGACTACGGCCTCATGGAAACTGCTACACGCCTCCGCTTCTACATAGCATTTCATGGCCTTACCTCGAGGCAAGTTCTCACAATTCTTACCCTGTGAGCGACACAGCATGTTAAGATGCTGTATTTCTCCTTGAATAGAGTGACTTCAGGTACGAGGTCCTCGATAAATTCTAAGCAGAGTGTTTTCTCAGGGCAGCTCTGACGAGGGCAATGTCGAAGACTTCCAGGGCATGTTGGACTGCCTAGAAATGTAGTTTTGATGCTGTTCGAGTGCTCTGGAAATGTAGCTCTCCCGAAGTAACGTATAGTGTGTTGCGCGACACTCTGCAGACACAGAGAGCCTCCGTGGGACGTATGGGACTCAATGCTGCTCAGCAGGCCCACAGGGGTGTGGAGGGAGTCAGTGATCTTGGAACCAAAATGATGCTCACCCGAAGGGCGTAGGAGTCCTGAAATGGGTACTTCCTTTAAAATAAAACAGACCTCCACTAAGAGCTCATGGAAAGAGCTGCATGCCTCCCTTTCTGCAGGGCTACTCAGGGCCTTCCTCGTGGCAAGGACTCACGTTGAGATTCCCTTTAGCTCTAGAGCATGGCAAGGAGAGCCCCACCCCGGCCAATGAGGCTCTGTGTGTACCCAGAGAAAACTATTTTCTTCCCAGACCCATGCCTACAGTGGCCATATGCCTGTCAACAGCAGAGAATTTCAGGGACCTTCACGGAAGCAAGAATGGAGGTTTCCAAACGGAAAGCAAGGCTAGTACCATCATGCCCCCATTTCCATGGGCACAGGCAGCATACATCTCTGTGGTTTTTAACAAGTCAAAAGAGACACAGAGTACACACTGGTTGTGTCCCTGAATCAACTTCTCGAGGCAGGGTGTTTTCCTTCTAGTGAACGGCCTCACCGAAGAACGCCCTAGCCAAGCCTCTGGGCCCATGCCTCTTCAAAAGTCTCAGTGCTACAGGAAAAACTGTGCTTTAGTTGCAATAGGATCGCAAGCCGTCTTTCTCCTGGAGGCCGGGTGACTTCAGGTAGGAGGTCCTGGATGGAAGGAGAAGCCTAGTGTTTTTCTCTGTGCAGCTCAGACTAGGGAATGAGTGCGACTTCCACGGCATGTTGGAACTTGTTGAACGTTGCTCTTGAACCTGTGCGAGTGCTGTGAATCAAGATATCACAAGAAAGAGTGCAATGTGTTGCCCATGACTCATCAGACACAGAGGACCTCCGAGGACCAATGTGCCTCGTTGTCGCTCAGCAGGCCTACAGGGGTGTGGAGATACTCAGAGACCTTGGAACAAAAATGATGCTCAACAGAGGGGCCTAGGAGTCCTGAAAAGGGTACTTCTTTAAAGTAAACCAGAAGAGCAACGAAGAGCTAATGGAAAGAGCTGCATGCCTCCCTTTCTGCAGGGCTACTCAGGTTCTTACATCGAGCCAAGGGCTAACGTTTAGATTCCCTTTAGCTCTAGAGCATGGCAAGGTGCGCCCCACCCCGACCAATGAAGTTCCGTGTGTAGCCAGAGAAAACTCATTTACTTCCCAGACACATGCCTACAGTGGCCAGAGGCCTGTCAACAGCAGAGAATTTCAGGGAGCTTCACAAAAGCAAGAATGGAGCTTTCCAAATGGAAAGCAAGGCTAATCCCATCATGCCCCATTTCCATGGGCACAGGCAGCATACATCTCTGTGGGTTTTAACAAGTCAAATGAGACACAGAGTACACAGTTGTTTCTTCCCTGAATCAACTTCTCGAGGCAGGGTGTTCTGCATCTAGTGAACGGCCTCACCAAGGAAAGCCCTAGCTAGGCCTCTGGGCCCATGCCTCTTCAAAAGCCTGCCGTGCTACAGGAAAAACTGTGCTTTAGTTGCAATAGAAACGAGGTCGTCTTTCTTCAAGAGGCAGGGTGACTTCAGGTAGGAGGTCCTAAATGGAAGGAGAAGCTTACTGTTTCTCTCTGTACAGCTCAAACTAGGGAATGAGAGCCACTTCCACGGCCTGTTGGAACTTGCTTAACGGTGCTCGTGAACCTGTGCGATTGCTGCCTAAATCAAGATGTTCCAATAAGAGTGCACTGTGTTACCATACACTCGGCATACACACTGTGAGTCGGAAACTCCTGGCCTGGATATTGCTTAGAAGGGCCAGGGGAGCCTGAGGGTACGCAGTGTTCTAGCAGGGAATAGGGTTTCCAGGCGAGGCACCTAGGTGTCATAAAAAGCGTATTGGGTTTAAAATGCTGAAGATAAGCGACTACGGCCTCATGGAAACTGCTACACGCCTCTGCTTCTGCATACTATTCCTTGGCCTTACCTCGAGGCAAGTTCTCACGTTTCTTGCCCTGTGAGCGACACAGCATGTTAAGATGCTGTATTTCTCCTTGAATAGAGTGACTTCAGGAACGAGGTCCTCGATAAATTGTAAGCAGAGTGTTTTCTCAGGGCTTCTCAGACGAGGGCAATGTCGAAGACTTCCAGGGCATGTTGGACTGCCTAGAAATGTAGTTCTGATGCTGTTCGAGTGCTCTGGAAATGTAGCTCTCCTGAAGTAACGTACAGTGTGTTGCCCGAGACTCTGCAGACACAGAGAGCCTCCGTGGGACGTATGGGACTCAGTACTGCTCAGCAGGCCCACAGGGGTGTGGAGGGAGTCAGGGATCTTGGAACCAAAATGATGCTCACCCGAAGGGCGTAGGAGTCCTGAAAAGGGTAATTCCTTTAAATAAAACAGTCCTCCACTAAGAGCTCATGGAAAGAGCTGCATGCCTCCCTTTTTGCCGGGCTACTCAGGGCCTTACCTCGAGGCAAGGACTCACGTTGAGATTCCCTTTAGTCTAGAGCATGGCAAGGAGAGCCCCACCCCGGCCAATGAAGCTCCGTGTGTACCCAGAGAAAACTCATTTTCTTCCCAGACACATGCCTACAGTGGCCAGAGGCCTGACAACAGCAGAGAATTTCAGGGAGCTTCACGAAAGCAAGAATGGAGCTTTCCAAATGAAAAGCAAGGCTAGTCCCATCATGCCCCCATTTCCATGGGCACAGGCAGCATACATCTCTGTGGTTTTTAACCAGTCAAATGAGACACAGAGTACACAGTTGTTGCTTCCCTGAATCAACTTCTCGAGGCAGGGTGTTCTGCATCTGGTGAACGGACTCAGCAAGGAATGCCCTAGCCAGGCCTCTGGGACCATGCCTCTTCAAAAGCCTGCAAGGCTACAGGAAAAACTGTGCTTTAGTTGCAATTGGGACGCAAGCCGTGTTTCTCCTGGAGGCAGAGTGAATTCAGGTAGGGGGTCCTGATTGGAAGGAGAAGCCTAGTGTTTTTCTCTGCGCAGCTCAGACTAGGGAATGAGTGCGACTTCTACGGCATGTTGGAAGTTGCTAGAAAGCTGCTCGTGAACCTGTGCGATTGCAGGCTAAATCAAGATGACCCAATAAGAGTTCACTGTGTTGCCCTACACTCGACATACACACTGTGAGTCGGAAAGCTCCTGGCCTGGATATTGCTTAGAAGGACAAGGGGAGCCTGAGGGTACTCAGTGTTCTTGCCGGGAATAGGGTTACCAGGCGAGGCACCTGGGTGGCCTGAAAACCGTACTGGCTTTAAAATGCTGAAGATATGCTACTACGGCCTCATGGAAACTGCTACACGCCTCCGCTTCTGCAAAGCATTTCATGGCCTTACCTCGAGGAAATTTCTCACGTTTCTTGCCCTGTGAGCGACACAGCATGTTAAGATGCTGTATTTCTCCTTTAATAGAGTGACTTCAGGTACGAGGTCCTCGATAAATTCTAAGCAGAGTGTTTTCTCAGGGCAGCTCAGACGAGGGCAATGTTGAAGACTTCCAGGGCATGTTGGACTGCCTAGAAATGTAGTTCTGATGCTGTTCGAGTGCTCTGGAAATGTAGCTCTCCTGCAGTAACGTATAGTGTGTTGCCCGAGACTCTGCAGACACAGAGAGCCTCCGTGAGACGTATGGGACTCAATGCTGCTCAAAAGGCCCACAGGGGTGGGGAGGGAGTCAGTGATCTTGGAACCAAAATGATGCTCACCCGAAGGGCGTAGGAGTCCTGAAATGGGTACTTCCTTTAAAATAAACAGACCTCCACTAAGAGCTCATGGAAAGAGCTGCATGCCTCCCTTCCTGCAGGGCTACTCAGGGCCTTCCTCGTGGCAAGGACTCACGTTGAGATTCCCTTTAGCTCTAGAGCATGGCAAGGAGAGCCCCACCCCGGCCAATGATGCTCTGTGTGTACCGAGAGAAAACTATTTTCTTCCCAGACCCATGCCTACAGTGGCCAGAGGCCTGTCAACAGCAGAGAATTTCAGGGAGCTTCACGGAAGCAAGAATGGAGGTTTCCAAACGGAAAGCAAGGCTAGTACCATCATGCCCCCATTTCCATGGGCACAGGCAGCATACATCTCTGTGGTTTTTAACAAGTCAAAAGAGACACAGAGTACACACTGGTTGTGTCCCTGAATCAACTTCTCGAGGCAGGGTGTTTTCCTTCTAGTGAACGGCCTCACCAAAGAACGCCCTAGCCAAGCCTCTGGGCCCATGCCTCTTCAAAAGTCTCAGTGCTACAGGAAAAACTGTGCTTTAGTTGCAATAAGATCCCAAACCGTCTTTCTCCTGGAGGCCGGGTGACTTCAGGTAGGAGGTCCTGGATGGAAGGAGAAGCCTAGTGTTTTTCTCTGCGCAGCTCAGAGTAGGGAATGAGTGCGACTTCCATGGCATGTTGGAAGTTTCTAGAACGGTGCTCGTGAACCTGTGCGATTGCTGGCTAAATCAAGATGTCCTAATAAGAGTGCACTGTGTTGCCCTACACTCGACATACACACTGTGAGTCGGAAAGCTCCTGGCCTGGATATTGCTTAGAAGGACAAGGGGAGCCTGAGGGTACTCAGTGTTCTTGCAGGGAATAGGGTTTCCAGGCGAGGGACCTGGGTGGCCTGAAAACCGTACTGGCTTTAAAATGCTGAAGATATGCGACTACGGCCTCATGGAAACTGCTACACGCCTCCGCTTGTACATAGCATTTCATGGCCTTACCTCGAGGCAAGTTCTCACAATTCTTGCCCTGTGAGCGACACAGCATGTTAAGATGCTGTATTTCTCCTTGAATAGAGTGACTTCAGGTACGAGGTCCTCGATAAATTCTAAGCAGAGTGTTTTCTCAGGGCAGCTCTGACGAGGGCAATGTCGAAGACTTCCAGGGCATGTTGGACTGCCTAGAAATGTAGTTTTGATGCTGTTCGAGTGCTCTGGAAATGTAGCTCTCCCGAAGTAACGTATAGTGTGTTGCGCGACACTCTGCAGACACAGAGAGCCTCCGTGGGACGTATGGGACTCAATGCGGCTGAGCAGGCCCACAGGGGTGTGGAGGGAGTCAGTGATCTTGGAACCAAAATGATGCTCACCCGAAGGGCGTAGGAGTCCTGAAATGGGTACTTCCTTTAAAATAAAACAGACCTCCACTAAGAGCTCATGGAAAGAGCTGCATGCCTCCCTTTCTGCAGGGATACTCAGGGCCTTCCTCGTGGCAAGGACTCACGTTGAGATTCCCTTTAGCTCTAGAGCATGGCAAGGAGAGCCCCACCCCGGCCAATGAGGCTCTGTGTGTACCCAGAGAAAACTATTTTCTTCCCAGACCCATGCCTACAGTGGCCATATGCCTGTCAACAGCAGAGAATTTCAGGGACCTTCACGGAAGCAAGAATGGAGGTTTCCAAACGGAAAGCAAGGCTAGTACCATCATGCCCCCATTTCCATGGGCACAGGCAGCATACATCTCTGTGGTTTTTAACAAGTCAAAAGAGACACAGAGTACACACTGGTTGTGTCCCTGAATCAACTTCTCGAGGCAGGGTGTTTTCCTTCTAGTGAACGGCCTCACCGAAGAACGCCCTAGCCAAGCCTCTGGGCCCATGCCTCTTCAAAAGTCTCAGTGCTACAGGAAAAACTGTGCTTTAGTTGCAATAGGATCGCAAGCCGTCTTTCTCCTGGAGGCCGGGTGACTTCAGGTAGGAGGTCCTGGATGGAAGGAGAAGCCTAGTGTTTTTCTCTGTGAAGCTCAGACTAGGGAATGAGTGCGACTTCCACGGCATGTTGGAACTTGTTGAACGTTGCTCTTGAACCTGTGCGAGTGCTGTGAATCAAGATATCACAAGAAAGAGTGCAATGTGTTGCCCATGACTCATCAGACACAGAGGACCACCGAGGACCAATGTGCCTCGTTGTCGCTCAGCAGGCTTACAGGGGTGTGGAGATACTCAGAGACCTTGGAACAAAAATGATGCTCAACAGAGGGGCCTAGGAGTCCTGAAAAGGGTACTTCTTTAAAGTAAACCAGAAGAGCAACGAAGAGCTAATGGAAAGAGCTGCATGCCTCCCTTTCTGCAGGGCTACTCAGGTTCTTACATCGAGCCAAGGGCTAACGTTTAGATTCCCTTTAGCTCTAGAGCATGGCAAGGTGCGCCCCACCCCGACCAATGAAGTTCCGTGTGTAGCCAGAGAAAACTCATTTACTTCCCAGACACATGCCTACAGTGGCCAGAGGCCTGTCAACAGCAGAGAATTTCAGGGAGCTTCACAAAAGCAAGAATGGAGCTTTCCAAAAGGAAAGCAAGTCTAATCCCATCATGCCCCATTTCCATGGGCACAGGCAGCATACATCTCTGTGGGTTTTAACAAGTCAAATGAGACACAGAGTACACAGTTGTTTCTTCCCTGAATCAACTTCTCGAGGCAGGGTGTTCTGCATCTAGTGAACGGCCTCACCAAGGAAAGCCCTAGCTAGGCCTCTGGGCCCGTGCCTCTTCAAAAGCCTGCCGTGCTACAGGAAAAACTGTGCTTTAGTTGCAATAGAAACGAGGTCGTCTTTCTTCAAGAGGCAGGGTGACTTCAGGTAGGAGGTCCTAAATGGAAGGAGAAGCTTACTGTTTCTCTCTGTACAGCTCAAACTAGGGAATGAAAGCCACTTCCACGGCCTGTTGGAACTTGCATAACGGTGCTCGTGAACCTGTGCGATTGCTGCCTAAATCAAGATGTTCCAATAAGAGTGCACTGTGTTACCATACACTCGGCATACACACTGTGAGTCGGAAACTCCTGGCCTGGATATTGCTTAGAAGGGCCAGGGGAGCCTGAGGGTACGCAGTGTTCTAGCAGGGAATAGGGTTTCCAGGCGAGGCACCTAGGTGTCATAAAAAGCGTATTGGGTTTAAAATGCTGAAGATAAGCGACTACGGCCTCATGGAAACTGCTACACGCCTCTGCTTCTGCATACTATTCCTTGGCCTTACCTCGAGGCAAGTTCTCACGTTTCTTGCCTTGTGAGCGACACAGCATGTTAAGATGCTGTATTTCTCCTTGAATAGAGTGACTTCAGGAACGAGGTCCTCGATAAATTGTAAGCAGAGTGTTTTCTCAGGGCTTCTCAGACGAGGGCAATGTCGAAGACTTCCAGGGCATGTTGGACTGCCTAGAAATGTAGTTCTGATGCTGTTCGAGTGCTCTGGAAATGTAGCTCTCCTGAAGTAACGTACAGTGTGTTGCCCGAGACTCTGCAGACACAGAGAGCCTCCGTGGGACGTATGGGACTCAGTACTGCTCAGCAGGCCCACAGGGGTGTGGAGGGAGTCAGGGATCTTGGAACCAAAATGATGCTCACCCGAAGGGCGTAGGAGTCCTGAAAAGGGTAATTCCTTTAAATAAAACAGTCCTCCACTAAGAGCTCATGGAAAGAGCTGCATGCCTCCCTTTTTGCCGGGCTACTCAGGGCCTTACCTCGAGGCAAGGACTCACGTTGAGATTCCCTTTAGTCTAGAGCATGGCAAGGAGAGCCCCACCCCGGCCAATGAAGCTCCGTGTGTACCCAGAGAAAACTCATTTTCTTCCCAGACACATGCCTACAGTGGCCAGAGGCCTGACAACAGCAGAGAATTTCAGGGAGCTTCACGAAAGCAAGAATGGAGCTTTCCAAATGAAAAGCAAGGCTAGTCCCATCATGCCCCCATTTCCATGGGCACAGGCAGCATACATCTCTGTGGTTTTTAACCAGTCAAATGAGACACAGAGTACACAGTTGTTGCTTCCCTGAATCAACTTCTCGAGGCAGGGTGTTCTGCATCTGGTGAACGGACTCAGCAAGGAATGCCCTAGCCAGGCCTCTGGGACCATGCCTCTTCAAAAGCCTGCAAGGCTACAGGAAAAACTGTGCTTTAGTTGCAATTGGGACGCAAGCCGTGTTTCTCCTGGAGGCAGAGTGAATTCAGGTAGGGGGTCCTGATTGGAAGGAGAAGCCTAGTGTTTTTCTCTGCGCAGCTCAGACTAGGGAATGAGTGCGACTTCTACGGCATGTTGGAAGTTGCTAGAAAGCTGCTCGTGAACCTGTGCGATTGCAGGCTAAATCAAGATGACCCAATAAGAGTGCACTGTGTTGCCCTACACTCGACATACACACTGTGAGTCGGAAAGCTCCTGGCCTGGATATTGCTTAGAAGGACAAGGGGAGCCTGAGGGTACTCAGTGTTCTTGCCGGGAATAGGGTTACCAGGCGAGGCACCTGGGTGGCCTGAAAACCGTACTGGCTTTAAAATGCTGAAGATATGCTACTACGGCCTCATGGAAACTGCTACACGCCTCCGCTTCTGCAAAGCATTTCATGGCCTTACCTCGAGGCAATTTCTCACGTTTCTTGCCCTGTGAGCGACACAGCATGTTAAGATGCTGTATTTCTCCTTTAATAGAGTGACTTCAGGTACGAGGTCCTCGATAAATTCTAAGCAGAGTGTTTTCTCAGGGCAGCTCAGACGAGGGCAATGTTGAAGACTTCCAGGGCATGTTGGACTGCCTAGAAATGTAGTTCTGATGCTGTTCGAGTGCTCTGGAAATGTAGCTCTCCTGCAGTAACGTATAGTGTGTTGCCCGAGACTCTGCAGACACAGAGAGCCTCCGTGAGACGTATGGGACTCAATGCTGCTCAAAAGGCCCACAGGGGTGGGGAGGGAGTCAGTGATCTTGGAACCAAAATGATGCTCACCCGAAGGGCGTAGGAGTCCTGAAATGGGTACTTCCTTTAAAATAAACAGACCTCCACTAAGAGCTCATGGAAAGAGCTGCATGCCTCCCTTCCTGCAGGGCTACTCAGGGCCTTCCTCGTGGCAAGGACTCACGTTGAGATTCCCTTTAGCTCTAGAGCATGGCAAGGAGAGCCCCACCCCGGCCAATGATGCTCTGTGTGTACCGAGAGAAAACTATTTTCTTCCCAGACCCATGCCTACAGTGGCCAGAGGCCTGTCAACAGCAGAGAATTTCAGGGAGCTTCACGGAAGCAAGAATGGAGGTTTCCAAACGGAAAGCAAGGCTAGTACTATCATGCCCCCATTTCCATGGGCACAGGCAGCATACATCTCTGTGGTTTTTAACAAGTCAAAAGAGACACAGAGTACACACTGGTTGTGTCCCTGAATCAACTTCTCGAGGCAGGGTGTTTTCCTTCTAGTGAACGGCCTCACCAAAGAACGCCCTAGCCAAGCCTCTGGCCCCATGCCTCTTCAAAAGTCTCAGTGCTACAGGAAAAACTGTGCTTTAGTTGCAATAAGATCCCAAACCGTCTTTCTCCTGGAGGCCGGGTGACTTCAGGTAGGAGGTCCTGGATGGAAGGAGAAGCCTAGTGTTTTTCTCTGTGCAGCTCAGACTAGGGAATGAGTGCGACTTCCACGGCATGTTGGAAGTTTCTAGAACGGTGCTCGTGAACCTGTGCGATTGCTGGCTAAATCAGGATGTCCCAATAAGGGTGCACTGTGTTGCCCTACACTCGACATACACATGTGAGTCGGAAAGCTCCTGGCTTGGATATTGCTTAGAAAGGCCAGGGGAGCCTGAGGGTACTCAGTGTTTGTGCAGGGAATAGGGTTCCCAGGCGAGACACCTAGGTGTCCTGAAAAGCGTACTGGCTTTAAAATGCTGAAGATAAGCGACTACGGCCTCATGGAAACTGCTACACGCCTCTGCTTCTGCATAGTATTTCATGGCCTTACCTCGAGGCAAGTTCTCACGTTTCTTGCCCTGTGAGCGACACAGCATTTTAAGATGCTGTATTTCTCCTTGAATAGAGTGACTTCAGGAACGAGGTCCTCGATAAATTCTAAGCAGAGTGTTTTCTCAGTGCAGCTGAGACGAGGGCAAGGTCGAAGACTTCCAGGGCATGTTGCACTGCCTAGAAATGTAGTTCTGATGCTGTTCGAGTGCTCTGGAAATGTAGCTCTCCTGACGTAACGTATAGTGTGTTGCCCGAGACTCTGCAGACACAGAGAGCCTCCGTGGGACGTATGGGACTCAATGCTGCTCAGCAGGCCCACAGGGGTGTGGAGGGAGTCAGTGATCTTGGAACCAAAATGATGCTCACCCGAAGGGCGTAGGAGTCCTGAAAGGGGTAATTCTTTTAAATAAAACAGACCTCCACTAAGAGCTCATGGAAAGAGCTGCATGCCTCCCTTTCTGCAGGGCTACTCAGGGCCTTACCTCGAGGCAGGGACTCACGTTGAGATTCCCTTTAGCTCTAGAGGATGGCAAGGAGAGCCCCACCGCGGCCAATGAAGCTCCGTGTGTACCCAGAGAAAACTCATTTTCTTCCCAGACACATGCCTACAGTGGCCAGAGGCCTGACAACAGCAGAGAATTTCAGGGAGCTTCACGGAAGCAAGAATGGAGGTTTCCAAACGGAAAGCAAGGCTAGTACCCTCATGACCCCATTTCCATGGGCACAGGCAGCATTCATCTCTGTGGTTTTTAACAAGTCAAATGAGACACAGAGTACACAGTTGTTGCTTCCCTGAATCAACTTCTCGAGGCACGGTGTTCTGCAACTAGTGAACGGCCTCACCAAGGAAATCCCTGACTAGGACTCTGGGCCCTTGCCGCTTCAAGAGCCTGCCGTGCTACAGGAAAAACTGTGCTTTAGTTGCAATAGAAAGAAGGTCGTCTTTCTTCAAGAGGCAGGGTGACTTCAGGTAGGAGGTCCTGAATGGAAGGAGAAGCTTACTGTTTCTCTCTGTACAGCTCAAACTAGGGAATGAGAGCGACTTCCACGGCATGTTGGAACCTGTTGAACATTGCTCTTGAACCTGTGCGAGTGCTGTGAATCAAGATATCACAAGAAAGAGTGCAGTGTGTTGCCCATGACTCAGCAGACACAGAGGACCTCCGAGGACCAATGTGCCTCGTTGTTGCTCAGCAGGCCTACAGGGGTGTGGAGATACTCAGAGACCTTGGAACAAAAATGATGCTCAACCGAGGGGCCTAGGAGTCCTGAAAAAAGGTACTTCATTTAAAGTAAACCAGAAGAGCGACTAAGAGCTAATGGAAAGAGCTGCATGCCTCCCGTTCTGCAGGGCTACTCAGGGCCTTACCTCGAGCCAAGGGCTCACGTTTAGATTCCCTTTAGCTCTAGAGCATGGCAAGGTGCGCCCCACCCCGGCCAATGAAGTTCCGTCTGTAGCCAGAGAAAACTCATTTTCTTCCCAGACACATGCCTACAGTGGCCAGAGGCCTGTCAACAGCAGAGAATTTCAGGGAGCTTCACGGAAGCTAGAATGGAGGTTTCCAAACGAAAAGCAAGGCTAGTCCCATCATGCCCCCATTTCCATGGGCACAGGCAGCATACATCTCTGTGGTTTTTAACAAGTCAAATGAGACACAGAGTACACAGTTGTTGCTTCCCTGAATCAACTTCTCGAGGCAGGCTGTTCTGCATCTAGTGAACGGCGACACCAAGGAAAGCCCTAGCTAGGCCTCTGGGCCCGTGCCTCTTCAAAAGCCTACCGTGCTACAGGAAAAACTGTGCTTTAGTTTCAATAGAAACGAGGTCGTCTTTCTTCAGGAAGCAGGGTGACTTCAGGTAGGAGGTCCTGAATGGAAGGAGAAGCTTACTGTTTCTCTCTGTACAACTCAAAGTAGGGAATGAGAACGAATTCCACGGCCTATTGGAACTTGCTTAAAGGTGCTCGTGAACCTGGGCGATTGCTGGCTATATCAAGATGTCCCAATAAGAGTGCACTGTGTTACCCTACTCTCGACATACACACTGTGAGTCTGAAAGCTCCTGGCCTGGATATTGCTTAGAAGGGCCAGGGGAGCCTGAGGGTACTCAGTGTTCTTGCAGGGAATAGGGTTTCCAGGCGAGGCACCTGGGTGGCCTGAAAAGCGTACTGGCTTTAAAATGCTGAAGATATGCGTCTACGGCCACATGGAACCTGCTACACGCCTCCGCTTCTGCAAAGCATTTCATGGCCTTACCTCGAGGCAAGTTCTCACGTTTCTTGTCCTGTGAGCGACACAGCATGTTAAGATGCTGTATTTCTCCTTGAATAGAGTGACTTCAGGTACGAGGTCCTCGATAAATTCTAAGCAGAGTGTTTTCTCAGGGCAGCTCTGACGAGGGCAATGTCGAAGACTTCCAGGGCATGTTGGACTGCCTAGAAATGTAGTTTTGATGCTGTTCGAGTGCTCTGGAAATGTAGCTCTCCCGAAGTAACGTATAGTGTGTTGCGCGACACTCTGCAGACACAGAGAGCCTCCGTGGGACGTATGGGACTCAATGCTGCTCAGCAGGCCCACAGGGGTGTGGAGGGAGTCAGTGATCTTGAACCAAAATGATGCTCACCCGAAGGGCGTAGGAGTCCTGAAAGGGGTAATTCTTTTAAATAAAACAGACCTCCACTAAGAGCTCATGGAAAGAGCTGCATGCCTCCCTTTCTGCAGGGCTACTCAGGGCCTTACCTCGAGGCAGGGACTCACGTTGAGATTCCCTTTAGCTCTAGAGGATGGCAAGGAGAGCCCCACCCCGGCCAATGAAGCTCCGTGTGTACCCAGATAAAACTCATTTTTTTCCCAGACACATGCCTACAGTGGCCAGAGGACTGTCAACAGCAGAGAATTTCAGGGAGCTTCACG
The DNA here is from genome assembly GCF_965194825.1 of Balaenoptera physalus. Taxonomy (NCBI): domain Eukaryota; kingdom Metazoa; phylum Chordata; class Mammalia; order Artiodactyla; family Balaenopteridae; genus Balaenoptera; species Balaenoptera physalus. The sequence continues at coordinate 224,991 of NW_028126109.1, read as the reverse complement.
GAAGCAAGAATGGAGGTTTCCAAACGGATAGTAAGGCTAGTACCCTCATGACCCCATTTCCATGGGCACAGGCAGCATTCATCTCTGTGGTTTTTAACAAGTCAAATGAGACACAGAGTACACAGTTGTTGCTTCCCTGAATCAACTTCTCGAGGCACGGTGTTCTGCAACTAGTGAACGGCCTCACCAAGGCAATCCCTGGCTAGGACTCTGGGCCCGTGCCTCTTCAAAAGCCTGCCGTGCTACAGGAAAAACTGTGCTTTAGTTGCAATAGAAAGAAGGTCGTCTTTCTTCAAGAGGCAGGGTGACTTCAGGTAGGAGGTCCTGAATGGAAGGAGAAGCTTACTGTTTCTCTCTGTACAGCTCAAACTAGGGAATGAGAGCGACTTCCACGGCATGTTGGAACCTGTTGAACATTGCTCTTGAACCTGTGCGAGTGCTGTGAATCAAGATATCACAAGAAAGAGTGCAGTGTGTTGCCCATGACTCAGCAGACACAGAGGACCTCCGAGGACCAATGTGCCTCGTTGTTGCTCAGCAGGCCTACAGGGGTGTGGAGATACTCAGAGACCTTGGAACAAAAATGATGCTCAACCGAGAGGCCTAGGAGTCCTGAAAAAAGGTACTTCATTTAAAGTAAACCAGAAGAACGACTAAGAGCTAATGGAAAGAGCTGCATGCCTCCCGTTCTGCAGGGCTACTCAGGGCCTTACCTCGAGCCAAGGGCTCACGTTTAGATTCCATTTAGCTCTAGAGCATGGCAAGGGGCGCCCCTCCCCGGCCAATGAAGTTCCGTCTGTAGCCAGAGAAAACTCATTTTCTTCCCAGACACATGCCTACAGTGGCCAGAGGCCTGTCAACAGCAGAGAATTTCAGGGAGCTTCACGGAAGCTAGAATGGAGGTTTCCAAATGAAAAGCAAGGCTAGTCCCATCATGTCCCCATTTCCATGGGCACAGGCAGCATACATCTCTGTGGTTTTTAACAAGTCAAATGAGACACAGAGTACACAGTTGTTGCTTCCCTGAATAAACTTCTCGAGGCAGGCTGTTCTGCATCTAGTGAACGGCCACACCAAGGAAAGCCCTAGCTAGGCCTCTGGGCCCGTGCCTCTTCAAAAGCCTGCCGTGCTACAGGAAAAACTGTGCTTTAGTTTCAATAGAAACGAGGTCGTCTTTCTTCAGGAGGCAGGGTGACTTCAGGTAGGAGGTCCTGAATGGAAGGAGAAGCTTACTGTTTCTCTCTGTACAGCTCAAACTAGGGAATGAGAACGAATTCCACGGCCTATTGGAACTTGCTTAAAGGTGCTCGTGAACCTGGGCGATTGCTGGCTATATCAAGATGTCCCAATAAGAGTGCACTGTGTTACCCTACACTCGACATACACACTGTGAGTCTGAAAGCTCCTGGCCTGGATATTGCTTAAAAGGGCTAGGGGAGCCTGAGGGTACTCAGTGTTCTTGCAGGGAATAGGGTTTCCAGGCGAGGCACCTGGGTGGCCTGAAAAGCGTACTGGCTTTAAAATGCTGAAGATATGCGTCTACGGCCACATGGAACCTGCTACACGCCTCCGCTTCTGCAAAGCATTTCATGGCCTTACCTCGAGGCAAGTTCTCACGTTTCTTGTCCTGTGAGCGACAAAGCATGTTAAGATGCTGTATTTCTCCTTGAATAGAGTGACTTCAGGTACGAGGTCCTCGATAAATTCTAAGCAGAGTGTTTTCTCAGGGCAGCTCTGACGAGGGCAATGTCGAAGACTTCCAGGGCATGTTGGACTGCCTAGAAATGTAGTTTTGATGCTGTTCGAGTGCTCTGGAAATGTAGCTCTCCTGAAGTAACGTATACTGTGTTGCCCGAGACTCTGCAGACACAGAGAGCCTCCGTGGAACGTATGGGACTCAATGCTGCTCAGCAGGCCCACAGGGGTGTGGAGGGAGTCAGTGATCTTGAACCAAAATGATGCTCACCCGAAGGGCGTAGGAGTCCTGAAAGGGGTAATTCTTTTAAATAAAACAGACCTCCACTAAGAGCTCATGGAAAGAGCTGCATGCCTCCCTTTCTGCAGGGCTACTCAGGGCCTTACCTCGAGGCAGGGACTCACGTTGAGATTCCCTTTAGCTCTAGAGGATGGCAAGGAGAGCCCCACCCCGGCCAATGAAGCTCCGTGTGTACCCAGATAAAACTCATTTTTTTCCCAGACACATGCCTACAGTGGCCAGAGGACTGTCAACAGCAGAGAATTTCAGGGAGCTTCACGGAAGCAAGAATGGAGGTTTCCAAACGGATAGTAAGGCTAGTACCCTCATGACCCCATTTCCATGGGCACAGGCAGCATTCATCTCTGTGGTTTTTAACAAGTCAAATGAGACACAGAGTACACAGTTGTTGCTTCCCTGAATCAACTTCTCGAGGCACGGTGTTCTGCAACTAGTGAACGGCCTCACCAAGGCAATCCCTGGCTAGGACTCTGGGCCCGTGCCTCTTCAAAAGCCTGCCGTGCTACAGGAAAAACTGTGCTTTAGTTGCAATACAAAGAAGGTCGTCTTTCTTCAAGAGGCAGGGTGACTTCAGGTAGGAGGTCCTGAATGGAAGGAGAAGCTTACTGTTTCTCTCTGTACAGCTCAAACTAGGGAATGACAGCGACTTCCACGGCATGTTGGAACCTGTTGAACATTGCTCTTGAACCTGTGCAAGTGCTGTGAATCAAGATATCACAAGAAAGAGTGCAGTGTGTTGCCCATGACTCAGCAGACACAGAGGACCTCCGAGGACCAATGTGCCTCGTTGTTGCTCAGCAGGCCTACAGGGGTGTGGAGATACTCAGAGACCTTGGAACAAAAATGATGCTCAACCGAGGGGCCTAGGAGTCCTGAAAAAAGGTACTTCATTTAAAGTAAACCAGAAGAGCGACTAAGAGCTAATGGAAAGAGCTGCATGCCTCCTGTTCTGCAGGGCTACTCAGGGCCTTACCTCGAGCCAAGGGCTCACGTTTAGATTCCATTTAGCTCTAGAGCATGGCAAGGTGCGCCCCTCCCCGGCCAATGAAGTTCCGTCTGTAGCCAGAGAAAACTCATTTTCTTCCCAGACACATGGCTACAGTGGCCAGAGGCCTGTCAACAGCAGAGAATTTCAGGGAGCTTCACGGAAGCTAGAATGGAGGTTTCCAAACGAAAAGCAAGGCTAGTCCCATCATGTCCCCATTTCCATGGGCACAGGCAGCATACATCTCTGTGTTTTTTAACAAGTCAAATGAGACACAGAGTACACAGTTGTTGCTTCCCTGAATCAACTTCTCGAGGCAGGCTGTTCTGCATCTAGTGAACGGCCACACCAAGGAAAGCCCTAGCTAGGCCTCTGGGCCCGTGCCTCTTCAAAAGCCTGCCGTGCTACAGGAAAAACTGTGCTTTAGTTTCAATAGAAACGAGGTCGTCTTTCTTCAGGAGGCAGGGTGACTTCAGGTAGGAGGTCCTGAATGGAAGGAGAAGCTTACTGTTTCTCTCTGTACAGCTCAAACTAGGGAATGAGAACGAATTTCACGGCCTATTGGAACTTGCTTAAAGGTGCTCGTGAACCTGGGCGATTGCTGGCTATATCAAGATGTCCCAATAAGAGTGCACTGTGTTACCCTACACTCGACATACACACTGTGAGTCTGAAAGCTCCTGGCCTGGATATTGCTTAGAAGGGCCAGGGGAGCCTGAGGGTACTCAGTGTTCTTGCAGGGAATAGGGTTTCCAGGCGAGGCACCTGGGTGTCCTGAAAAGCGTACTGGCTTTAAAATGCTGAAGATATGCGTCTACGGCCACATGGAAACTGCTACACGCCTCCGCTTCTGCATAGCATTTCATGGCCTTACCTCGAGGCAAGTTCTCACGTTTCTTGCCCTGTGAACGACACAGCATGTTAAGATGCTGTATTTCTCCTTCAATAGAGTGACTTCAGGTACGAGGTCCTCGATAAATTCTAAGCAGAGTGTTTTCTCAGGGCAGCTCTGACGAGGGCAATGTCGAAGACTTCCAGGGCATGTTGGACTGCCTAGAAATGTAGTTTTGATGCTGTTCGAGTGCTCTGGAAATGTAGCTCTCCTGAAGTAACGTATAGTGTGTTGCCCGAGACTCTGCAGACACAGAGAGCCTCCGTGGGACGTATGGGACTCAATGCTGCTCAGCAGGCCCACAGGGGTGTGGAGGGAGTCAGTGATCTTGGAACCAAAATGATGCTCACCCGAAGGGCTTAGGAGTCCTGAAAGGGGTAATTCTTTTAAATAAAACAGACCTCCACTAAGAGCTCATGGAAAGAGCTGCATGCCTCCCTTTCTGCAGGGCTACTCAGGGCCTTACCTCGAGGCAGGGACTCACGTTAAGATTCCCTTTAGCTCTAGGGGATGGCAAGGAGAGCCCCACCCCGGCCAATGAAGCTCCGTGTGTACCCAGAGAAAACTCATTTTTTTCCCAGACACATGCCTAGAGTGGCCAGAGGACTGTCAACAGCAGAGAATTTCAGGGAGCTTCACGGAAGCAAGAATGGAGGTTTCCAAACGGAAAGCAAGGCTAGTACCCTCATGACCCCATTTCCATGGGCACAGGCAGCATTCATCTCTGTGGTTTTTAACAAGTCAAATGAGACACAGAGTACACAGTTGTTGCTTCCCTGAATCAACTTCTCGAGGCACGGTGTTCTGCAACTAGTGAACGGCCTCACCAAGGAAATCCCTGGCTAGGACTCTGGACCCGTGCCGCTTCAAAAGCCTGCCGTGCTACAGGAAAAACTGTGCTTTAGTTGCAATACAAAGAAGGTCGTCTTTCTTCAAGAGGCAGGGTGACTTCAGGTAGGAGGTCCTGAATGGAAGGAGAAGCTTACTGTTTCTCTCTGTACAGCTCAAACTAGGGAATGAGAACGAATTCCACGGCCTATTGGAACTTGCTTAAAGGTGCTCGTGAACCTGGGCGATTGCTGGCTATATCAAGATGTCCCAATAAGAGTGCACTGTGTTACCCTACACTCGACATACACTGATTCTGAAAGCTCTTGGCCTGGATTTTGCTTAGAAGGGCCAGGGGAGCCTGAGGGTACTCAGTGTTCTTGCAGGGAATAGGGTTTCCAGGCGAGGCACCTGGGTGTCCTGAAAAGCGTACTGGCTTTAAAATGCTGAAGATATGCGTCTACGGCCACATGGAAACTGCTACACGCCTCCGCTTCTGCAAAGCATTTCATGGCCTTACCTCGAGGCAAGTTCTCACGTTTCTTGCCCTGTGAACGACACAGCATGTTAAGATGCTGTATTTCTCCTTGAATAGAGTGACTTCAGGTACGAGGTCCTCGATAAATTCTAAGCAGAGTGTTTTCTCTGGGCAGCTCTGACGAGGGCAATGTCGAAGACTTCCAGGGCATGTTGGACTGCCCAGAAATGTAGTTTTGATGCTGTTCGAGTGCTCTGGAAATGTAGCTCTCCTGAAGTAACGTATAGTGTGTTGCCCGAGACTCTGCAGACACAGAGAGCCTCCGTGGGACGTATGGGACTCAATGCTGCTCAGCAGGCCCACAGGGGTGTGGAGGGAGTCAGTGATCTTGGAACCAAAATGATGCTCACCCGAAGGGCGTAGGAGTCCTGAAAGGGGTAATTCTTTTAAATAAAACAGACCTCCACTAAGAGCTCATGGAAAGAGCTGCATGCCTCCCTTTCTGCAGGGCTACTCAGGGCCTTACCTCGAGGCAGGGACTCACGTTTAGATTCCATTTAGCTCTAGAGCATGGCAAGGTGCGCCCCACCCCGGCCAATGAAGTTCCGTGTGTAGCCAGAGAAAACTCATTTTCTTCCCAGAAACATGCCTACAGTGGCCAGAGGCCTGTCAACAGCAGAGAATTTCAGGGAGCTTCACGGAAGCTAGAATGGAGGTTTCCAAACGAAAAGCAAGGCTAGTCCCATCATGCCCCCATTTCCATGGGCACAGGCAGCATACATCTCTGTGGTTTTTAACAAGTCAAATGAGACACAGAGTACACAGTTGTTGCTTCCCTGAATCAACTTCTCGAGGCAGGGTGTTCTGCATCTGGTGAACGGCCACACCAAGGAAAGCCCTAGCTAGGCCTCTGGGCCCGTGCCTCTTCAAAAGCCTGCCGTGCTACAGGAAAAACTGTGCTTTAGTTTCAATAGAAACGAGGTCGTCTTTCTTCAGGAGGCAGGGTGACTTCAGGTAGGAGGTCCTGAATGGAAGGAGAAGCTTACTGTTTCTCTCTGTACAGCTCAAACTAGGGAATGAGAACGAATTCCACGGCCTATTGGAACTTGCTTAAAGGTGCTCGTGAACCTGGGCGATTGCTGGCTATATCAAGATGTCCCAATAAGAGTGCACTGTGTTACCCTACACTCGACATACACACTGTGAGTCTGAAAGCTCTTGGCCTGGATATTGCTTAGAAGGGCCAGGGGAGCCTGAGGGTACTCAGTGTTCTTGCAGGGAATAGGGTTTCCAGGCGAGGCACCTGGGTGTCCTGAAAAGCGTACTGGCTTTAAAATGCTGAAGATATGCGTCTACGGCCACATGGAAACTGCTACACGCCTCCGCTTCTGCAAAGCATTTCATGGCCTTACCTCGAGGCAAGTTCTCACGTTTCTTGCCCTGTGAACGACACAGCATGTTAAGATGATGTATTTCTCCTTGAATAGAGTGACTTCAGGTACGAGGTCCTCGATAAATTCTAAACAGAGTGTTTTCTCTGGGCAGCTCTGACGAGGGCAATGTTGAAGACTTCCAGGGCATGTTGGACTGCCTAGAAATGTAGTGTTGATGCTGTTCGAGTGCTCTGGAAATGTAGCTCTCCCGAAGTAACGTATAGTGTGTTGCCCGAGACTCTGCAGACACAGAGAGCCTCCGTGGGACGTATGGGACTCAATGCTGCTCAGCAGGCCCACAGGGGTGTGGAGGGAGTCAGTGATCTTGGAACCAAAATGATGCTCACCCGAAGGGTGTAGGAGTACTGAAAGGGGTAATTCTTTTAAATAAAACAGACCTCCACTAAGAGCTCATGGAAAGAGCTGCATGCCTCCCTTTCTGCAGGGCTACTCAGGGCCTTACCTCGAGGCAGGGACTCACGTTGAGATTCCCTTTAGCTCTAGAGGATGGCAAGGAGAGCCCCACCCCGGCCAATGAAGCTCCGTGTGTACCCAGAGAAAACTCATTTTTTTCCCAGACACATGCCTACAGTGGCCAGAGGACTGTCAACAGCAGAGAATTTCAGGGAGCTTCACGGAAGCAAGAATGGAGGTTTCCAAACGGAAAGCAAGGCTAGTACCCTCATGACCGCATTTCCATGGGCACAGGCAGCATTCATCTCTGTGGTTTTTATCAAGTCAAATGAGACACAGAGTACACAGTTGTTGCTTCCCTGAATCAACTTCTCGAGGCACGGTGTTCTGCATCTAGTGAACGGCCTCACCAAGGCAATCCCTGGCTAGGACTCTGGGCCCGTGCCTCTTCAAAAGCCTGCCGTGCTACAGGAAAAACTGTGCTTTAGTTGCAATAGAAAGAAGGTCGTCTTTCTTCAAGAGGCAGGGTGACTTCAGGTAGGAGGTCCTGAATGGAAGGAGAAGCTTACTGTTTCTCTCTGTACAGCTCAAACTAGGGAATGAGAGCGACTTCCACGGCATGTTGGAACTTGTTGAACATTGCTCTTGAACCTGTGCGAGTGCTGTGAATCAAGATATCACAAGAAAGAGTGCAGTGTGTTGCCCATGACTCAGTAGACACAGAGGACCTCCGAGGACCAATGTGCCTCGTTGTTGCTCAGCAGGCCTACAGGGGTGTGGAGATACTCAGAGACCTTGGAACAAAACTGATGCTCAACCGAGGGGCCTAGGAGTCCTGAAAAAAGGTACTTCATTTAAAGTAAACCAGAAGAGCGACTAAGAGCTAATGGAAAGAGCTGCATGCCTCCCGTTCTGCAGGGCTACTCAGGGCCTTACCTCGAGCCAAGGGCTCACGTTTAGATTCCCTTTAGCTCTAGAGCATGGCAAGGTGCGCCCCACCCCGGCCAATGAAGTTCCGTGTGTAGCCAGAGAAAACTCATTTTCTTCCCAGACACATGCCTACAGTGGCCAGAGGCCTGTCAACAGCAGAGAATTTCAGGGAGCTTCACGGAAGCTAGAATGGAGGTTTCCAAACGAAAAGCAAGGCTAGTCCCATCATGCCCCCATTTCCATGGGCACAGGCAGCATACATCTCTGTGGTTTTTAACAAGTCAAATGAGACACAGAGTACACAGTTGTTGCTTCCCTGAATCAACTTCTCGAGGCAGGGTGTTCTGCATCTAGTGAACGGCCACACCAAGGAAAGCCCTAGTTAGGCCTCTGGGCCCGTGCCTCTTCAAAAGCCTGCCGTGCTACAGGAAAAACTGTGCTTTAGTTTCAATAGAAACGAGGTCGTCTTTCTTCAGGAGGCAGGGTGACTTCAGATAGGAGGTCCTGAATGGAAGGAGAAGCTTACTGTTTCTCTCTGTACAGCTCAAACTAGGGAATGAGAACGAATTCCACGGCCTATTGGAACTTGCTTAAAGGTGCTCGTGAACCTGGGCGATTGCTGGCTATATCAAGATGTCCCAATAAGAGTGCACTGTGTTACCCTACACTCGACATACACACTGTGAGTCTGAAAGCTCTTGGCCTGGATATTGCTTAGAAGGGCCAGGGGAGCCTGAGGGTACTCAGTGTTCTTGCAGGGAATAGGGTTTCCAGGCGAGGCACCTGGGTGTCCTGAAAAGCGTACTGGCTTTAAAATGCTGAAGATATGCGTCTACGGCCACATGGAAACTGCTACACGCCTCCGCTTCTGCAAAGCATTTCATGGCCTTACCTCGAGGCAAGTTCTCACGTTTCTTGCCCTGTGAACGACACAGCATGTTAAGATGCTGTATTTCTCCTTGAATAGAGTGACTTCAGGTACGAGGTCCTCGATAAATTCTAAGCAGAGTGTTTTCTCTGGGCAGCTCTGACGAGGGCAATGTTGAAGACCTCCAGGGCATGTTGGACTGCCTAGAAATGTAGTTTTGATGCTGTTCGAGTGCTCTGGAAATGTAGCTCTCCTGAAGTAACGTATAGTGTGTTGCCCGAGACTCTGCAGACACAGAGAGCCTCCGTGGGACGTATGGGACTCAATGCGGCTCAGCAGGCCCACAGGGGTGTGGAGGGAGTCAGTGATCTTGGAAACAAAATGATGCTCACCCGAAGGGCGTAGGAGTACTGAAAGGGGTAATTCTTTTAAATAAAACAGACCTCCACTAAGAGCTCATGGAAAGAGCTGCATGCCTCCCTTTCTGCAGGGCTACTCAGGGCCTTACCTCGAGGCAGGGACTCACGTTGAGATTCCCTTTAGCTCTAGAGGATGGCAAGGAGAGCCCCACCCCGGCCAATGAAGCTCCGTGTGTACCCAGAGAAAACTCATTTTTTTCCCAGACACATGCCTACAGTGGCCAGAGGACTGTCAACAGCAGAGAATTTCAGGGAGCTTCACGGAAGCAAGAATGGAGGTTTCCAAACGGAAAGCAAGGCTAGTACCCTCATGACCGCATTTCCATGGGCACAGGCAGCATTCATCTCTGTGGTTTTTATCAAGTCAAATGAGACACAGAGTACACAGTTGTTGCTTCCCTGAATCAACTTCTCGAGGCACGGTGTTCTGCATCTAGTGAATGGCCTCACCAAGGCAATCCCTGGCTAGGACTCTGGGCCCGTGCCTCTTCAAAAGCCTGCCGTGCTACAGGAAAAACTGTGCTTTAGTTGCAATAGAAAGAAGGTCGTCTTTCTTCAAGAGGCAGGGTGACTTCAGGTAGGAGTTCCTGAATGGAAGGAGAAGCTTACTGTTTCTCTCTGTACAGCTCAAACTAGGGAATGAGAGCGACTTCCACGGCATGTTGGAACTTGTTGAACATTGCTCTTGAACCTGTGCGAGTGCTGTGAATCAAGATATGACAAGAAAGAGTGCAGTGTGTTGCCCATGACTCAGTAGACACAGAGGACCTCCGAGGACCAATGTGCCTCGTTGTTGCTCAGCAGGCCTACAGGGGTGACGAGATACTCAGAGACCTTGGAACAAAACTGATGCTCAACCGAGGGGCCTAGGAGTCCTGAAAAAAGGTACTTCATTTAAAGTAAACCAGAAGAGCGACTAAGAGCTAATGGAAAGAGCTGCATGCCTCCCGTTCTGCAGGGCTACTCAGGGCCTTACCTCGAGCCAAGGGCTCACGTTTAGATTCCCTTTAGCTCTAGAGCATGGCAAGGTGCGCCCCACCCCGGCCAATGAAGTTCCGTGAGTAGCCAGAGAAAACTCATTTTCTTCCCAGACACATGCCTACAGTGGCCAGAGGCCTGTCAACAGCAGAGAATTTCAGGGAGCTTCACCGAAGCTAGAACGGAGATTTCCAAACGAAAAGCAAGGCTAGTCCCATCATGCCCCCATTTCCATGGGCACAGGCAGCATACATCTCTGTGGTTTTTAACAAGTCAAATGAGACACAGAGTACACAGTTGTTGCTTCCCTGAATCTACTTCTCGAGGCAGGGTGTTCTGCATCTAGTGAACGGCCACACCAAGGAAAGCCCTAGCTAGGCCACTGGGCCCGTGCCTCTTCAAAAGCCTGCCGTGCTACAGGAAAAACTGTGCTTTAGTTTCAATAGAAAGGAGGTTGTCTTTCTTCAGGAGGCAGGGTGACTTCAGGTAGGAGGTCCTGAATGGAAGGAGAAGCTTACTGTTTCTCTCTGTACAGATCAAACTAGGGAATGAGAACGAATTCCACGGCCTATTGGAACTTGCTTAAAGGTGCTCGTGAACCTGGGCGATAGCTGGCTATATCAAGATGTCCCAATAAGAGTGCACTGTGTTACCCTACACTCGACAAACACACACTGAGTCTGAAAGCTCCTGGCCTGGAAATTGCTTAGAAGGGCCAGGGGAGCCTGAGGGTACTCAGTGTTCTTGCAGGGAATAGGGTTTCCAGGCGAGGCACCTGGGTGTCCTGAAAAGCGTACTGGCTTTAAAATGCTGAAGATATGCGTCTACGGCCACATGGAAACTGCTACACGCCTCCGCTTCTGCAAAGCATTTCATGGCCTTACCTCGAGGCAAGTTCTCACGTTTCTTGCCCTGTGAACGACACAGCATGTTAAGATGCTGTATTTCTCCTTGAATAGAGTGACTTCAGGTACGAGGTCCTCGATAAATTCTAAGCAGAGTGTTTTCTCTGGGCAGCTCTGACGAGGGCAATGTTGAAGACTTCCAGGGCATGTTGGACTGCCTAGAAATGTAGTTTTGATGCTGTTCGAGTGCTCTGGAAATGTAGCTCTCCTGAAGTAACGTATAGTGTGTTGCCCGAGACTCTGCAGACACAGAGAGCCTCCGTGGGACGTATGGGACTCAATGCGGCTCAGCAGGCCCACAGGGGTGTGGAGGGAGTCAGTGATCTTGGAACCAAAATGATGCTCACCCGAAGGGCGTAGGAGTACTGAAAGGTGTAATTCTTTGAAATAAAACAGACCTCCACTAAGAGCTCATGGAAAGAGCTGCATGCCTCCCTTTCTGCAGGGCTACTCAGGGCCTTACCTCGAGGCAGGGACTCACGTTGAGATTCCCTTTAGCTCTAGAGGATGGCAAGGAGAGCCCCACCCCGGCCAATGAAGCTCCGTGTGTACCCAGAGAAAACTCATTTTTTTCCCAGACACATGCCTACAGTGGCCAGAGGACTGTCAACAGCAGAGAATTTCAGGGAGCTTCACGGAAGCAAGAATGGAGGTTTCCAAACGGAAAGCAAGGCTAGTACCCTCATGACCGCATTTCCATGGGCACAGGCAGCATTCATCTCTGTGGTTTTTATCAAGTCAAATGAGACACAGAGTACACAGTTGTTGCTTCCCTGAATCAACTTCTCGAGGCACGGTGTTCTGCATCTAGTGAACGGCCTCACCAAGGCAATCCCTGGCTAGGACTCTGGGCCCGTGCCTCTTCAAAAGCCTGCCGTGCTACAGGAAAAACTGTGCTTTAGTTGCAATAGAAAGAAGGTCGTCTTTCTTCAAGAGGCAGGGTGACTTCAGGTAGGAGGTCCTGAATGGAAGGAGAAGCTTACTGTTTCTCTCTGTACAGCTCAAACTAGGGAATGAGAGCGACTTCCACGGCATGTTGGAACTTGTTGAACATTGCTCTTGAACCTGTGCGAGTGCTGTGAATCAAGATATCACAAGAAAGAGTGCAGTGTGTTGCCCATGACTCAGCAGACACAGAGGACCTCCGAGGACCAATGTGCCTCGTTGTTGCTCAGCAGGCCTACAGGGGTGTGGAGATACTCAGAGACCTTGGAAAAAAACTGATGCTCAACCGAGGCCCTAGGAGTCCTGAAAAAAGGTACTTCATTTAAAGTAAATCAGAAGAGCGACTAAGAGCTAATGGAAAGAGCTGCATGCCTCCCGTTCTGCAGGGCTACTCAGGGCCTTACCTCGAGCCAAGGGCTCACGTTTAGATTCCCTTTAGCTCTAGAGCATGGCAAGGTGCGCCCCACCCCGGCCAATGAAGTTCCGTGAGTAGCCAGAGAAAACTCATTTTCTTCCCAGACACATGCCTACAGTGGCCAGAGGCCTGTCAACAGCAGAGAATTTCAGGGAGCTTCACGGAAGCTAGAATGGAGGTTTCCAAACGAAAAGCAAGGCTAGTCCCATCATGCCCCCATTTCCATGGGCACAGGCAGCATACATCTCTGTGGTTTTTAACAAGTCAAATGAGACACAGAGTACACAGTTGTTGCTTCCCTGAATCAACTTCTCGAGGCAGGGTGTTCTGCATCTAGTGAACGGCCACACCAAGGAAAGCCCTAGCTAGGCGTCTGGGCCCGTGCCTCTTCCAAAGCCTGCCGTGCTACAGGAAAAACTGTGCTTTAGTTTCAATAGAAACGAGGTCGTCTTTCTTCAGGAGGCAGGGTGACTTCAGGTAGGAGGTCCTGAATGGAAGGAGAAGCTTACTGTTTCGCTCTGTACAGCTCAAACTAGGGAATGAGAACGTATTCCACGGCCTATTGGAACTTGCTTAAAGGTGCTCGTGAACCTGGGCGATTGCTGGCTATATCAAGATGTCCCAATAAGAGTGCACTTTGTTACCCTACACTCGACATACACACTGTGAGTCTGAAAGCTCCTGGCCTGGATATTGCTTAGAAGGGCCAGGGGAGCCTGAGGGTACTCAGTGTTCTTGCAGGGAATAGGGTTTCCAGGCGAGGCACCTGGGTGTCCTGAAAAGCGTACTGGCTTTAAAATGCTGAAGATATGCGTCTACGGCCACATGGAAACTGCTACACGCCTCCGCTTCTGCAAAGCATTTCATGGCCTTACCTCGAGGCAAGTTCTCACGTTTCTTGCCCTGTGAACGACACAGCATGTTAAGATGCTGTATTTCTCCTTGAATAGAGTGACTTCAGGTACGAGGTCCTCGATAAATTCTAGGCAGAGTGTTTTCTCTGGGCAGCTCTGACGAGGGCAATGTCGAAGACTTCCAGGGCATGTTGGACTGCCTAGAAATGTAGTTTTGATGCTGTTCGAGTGCTCTGGAAATGTAGCTCTCCTGAAGTAACGTATAGTGTGTTGCCCTAGACTCTGCAGACACAGAGAGCCTCCGTGGGACGTATGGGACTCAATGCTGCTCAGCAGGCCCACAGGGGTGTGGAGGGAGTCAGTGATCTTGGAACCAAAATGATGCTCACCCGAAGGGCGTAGGAGTCCTGAAAGGGGTAATTCTTTTAAATAAAACAGACCTCCACTAAGAGCTCATGGAAAGAGCTGCATGCCTCCCTTTCTGCAGGGCTACTCAGGGCCTTACCTCGAGGCAGGGACTCACGTTGAGATTCCCTTTAGCTCTAGAGGATGGCAAGGAGAGCCCCACCCCGGCCAATGAAGCTCCGTGTGTACCCAGAGAAAACTCATTTTTTTCCCAGACACATGCCTACACTGGCCAGAGGACTGTCAACAGCAGAGAATTTCAGGGAGCTTCACGGAAGCAAGAATGGAGGTTTCCAAACGGAAAGCAAGGCTAGTACCCTCATGACCCCATTTCCATGGGCACAGGCAGCATTCATCTCTGTGGTTTTTAACAAGTCAAATGAGACACAGAGTACACAGTTGTTGCTTCCCTGAATCAACTTCTCGAGGCACGGTGTTCTGCAACTAGTGAACGGCCTCACCAAGGAAATCCCTGGCTAGGACTCTGGGCCCGTGCCGCTTCAAAAGCCTGCCGTGCTACAGGAAAAACTGTGCTTTAGTTGCAATAGAAAGAAGGTCGTCTTTCTTCAAGAGGCAGGGTGACTTCAGGTAGGAGGTCCTGAATGGAAGGAGAAGCTTACTGTTTCTCTCTGTACAGCTCAAACTAGGGAATGAGAGCGACTTCCACGGCATGTTGGAACTTGTTGAACATTGCTCTTGAACCTGTGCGAGTGCTGTGAATCAAGATATCACAAGAAAGAGTGCAGTGTGTTGCCCATGACTCAGTAGACACAGAGGACCTCCGAGGACCAATGTGCCTCGTTGTTGCTCAGCAGGCCTACAGGGGTGACGAGATACTCAGAGACCTTGGAACAAAACTGATGCTCAACCGAGGGGCCTAGGAGTCCTGAAAAAAGGTACTTCATTTAAAGTAAACCAGAAGAGCGACTAAGAGCTAATGGAAAGAGCTGCATGCCTCCCGTTCTGCAGGGCTACTCAGGGCCTTACCTCGAGCCAAGGGCTCACGTTTAGATTCCCTTTAGCTCTAGAGCATGGCAAGGTGCGCCCCACCCCGGCCAATGAAGTTCCGTGAGTAGCCAGAGAAAACTCATTTTCTTCCCAGACACATGCCTACAGTGGCCAGAGGCCTGTCAACAGCAGAGAATTTCAGGGAGCTTCACCGAAGCTAGAACGGAGATTTCCAAACGAAAAGCAAGGCTAGTCCCATCATGCCCCCATTTCCATGGGCACAGGCAGCATACATCTCTGTGGTTTTTAACAAGTCAAATGAGACACAGAGTACACAGTTGTTGCTTCCCTGAATCTACTTCTCGAGGCAGGGTGTTCTGCATCTAGTGAACGGCCACACCAAGGAAAGCCCTAGCTAGGCCACTGGGCCCGTGCCTCTTCAAAAGCCTGCCGTGCTACAGGAAAAACTGTGCTTTAGTTTCAATAGAAAGGAGGTCGTCTTTCTTCAGGAGGCAGGGTGACTTCAGGTAGGAGGTCCTGAATGGAAGGAGAAGCTTACTGTTTCTCTCTGTACAGATCAAACTAGGGAATGAGAACGAATTCCACGGCCTATTGGAACTTGCTTAAAGGTGCTCGTGAACCTGGGCGATAGCTGGCTATATCAAGATGTCCCAATAAGAGTGCACTGTGTTACCCTACACTCGACAAACACACACTGAGTCTGAAAGCTCCTGGCCTGGATATTGCTTAGAAGGGCCAGGGGAGCCTGAGGGTACTCAGTGTTCTTGCAGGGAATAGGGTTTCCAGGCGAGGCACCTGGGTGTCCTGAAAAGCGTACTGGCTTTAAAATGCTGAAGATATGCGTCTACGGCCACATGGAAACTGCTACACGCCTCCGCTTCTGCAAAGCATTTCATGGCCTTACCTCGAGGCAAGTTCTCACGTTTCTTGCCCTGTGAACGACACAGCATGTTAAGATGCTGTATTTCTCCTTGAATAGAGTGACTTCAGGTACGAGGTCCTCGATAAATTCTAAGCAGAGTGTTTTCTCTGGGCAGCTCTGACGAGGGCAATGTTGAAGACTTCCAGGGCATGTTGGACTGCCTAGAAATGTAGTTTTGATGCTGTTCGAGTGCTCTGGAAATGTAGCTCTCCTGAAGTAACGTATAGTGTGTTGCCCGAGACTCTGCAGACACAGAGAGCCTCCGTGGGACGTATGGGACTCAATGCGGCTCAGCAGGCCCACAGGGGTGTGGAGGGAGTCAGTGATCTTGGAACCAAAATGATGCTCACCCGAAGGGCGTAGGAGTACTGAAAGGTGTAATTCTTTGAAATAAAACAGACCTCCACTAAGAGCTCATGGAAAGAGCTGCATGCCTCCCTTTCTGCAGGGCTACTCAGGGCCTTACCTCGAGGCAGGGACTCACGTTGAGATTCCCTTTAGCTCTAGAGGATGGAAAGGAGAGCCCCACCCCGGCCAATGAAGCTCCGTGTGTACCCAGAGAAAACTCATTTTTTTCCCAGACACATGCCTACAGTGGCCAGAGGACTGTCAACAGCAGAGAATTTCAGGGAGCTTCACGGAAGCAAGAATGGAGGTTTCCAAACGGAAAGCAAGGCTAGTACCCTCATGACCGCATTTCCATGGGCACAGGCAGCATTCATCTCTGTGGTTTTTATCAAGTCAAATGAGACACAGAGTACACAGTTGTTGCTTCCCTGAATCAACTTCTCGAGGCACGGTGTTCTGCATCTAGTGAACGGCCTCACCAAGGCAATCCCTGGCTAGGACTCTGGGCCCGTGCCTCTTCAAAAGCCTGCCGTGCTACAGGAAAAACTGTGCTTTAGTTGCAATAGAAAGAAGGTCGTCTTTCTTCAAGAGGCAGGGTGACTTCAGGTAGGAGGTCCTGAATGGAAGGAGAAGCTTACTGTTTCTCTCTGTACAGCTCAAACTAGGGAATGAGAGCGACT
The DNA here is from genome assembly GCF_965194825.1 of Balaenoptera physalus. Taxonomy (NCBI): domain Eukaryota; kingdom Metazoa; phylum Chordata; class Mammalia; order Artiodactyla; family Balaenopteridae; genus Balaenoptera; species Balaenoptera physalus. Next base: position 208,327 of record NW_028126109.1, on the reverse strand, counting down.
TCCACGGCATGTTGGAACTTGTTGAACATTGCTCTTGAACCTGTGCGAGTGCTGTGAATCAAGATATCACAAGAAAGAGTGCAGTGTGTTGCCCATGACTCAGCAGACACAGAGGACCTCCGAGGACCAATGTGCCTCGTTGTTGCTCAGCAGGCCTACAGGGGTGTGGAGATACTCAGAGACCTTGGAACAAAAATGATGCTCAACCGAGGGGCCTAGGAGTCCTGAAAAAAGGTACTTCATTTAAAGTAAACCAGAAGAGCGACTAAGAGCTAATGGAAAGAGCTGCATGCCTCCCGTTCTGCAGGGCTACTCAGGGCCTTACCTCGAGCCAAGGGCTCACGTTTAGATTCCCTTTAGCTCTAGAGCATGGCAAGGTGCGCCCCACCCCGGCCAATGAAGTTCCGTGTGTAGCCAGAGAAAACTCATTTTCTTCCCAGACACATGCCTACAGTGGCCAGAGGCCTGTCAACAGCAGAGAATTTCAGGGAGCTTCACCGAAGCTAGAATGGAGGTTTCCAAACGAAAAGCAAGGCTAGACCCATCATGCTCCCATTTCCATGGGCACAGGCAGCATACATCTCTGTGGTTTTTAACAAGTCAAATGAGACACAGAGTACACAGTTGTTGCTTCCCTGAATCAACTTCTCGAGGCAGGGTGTTCTGCATCTAGTGAACGGCCACACCAAGGAAAGCCCGAGCTAGGCCTCTGGGCCCGTGCCTCTTCAAAAGCCTGCCGTGCTACAGGAAAAACTGTGCTTTAGTTTCAATAGAAACGAGGTCGTCTTTCTTCAGGAGGCAGGGTGACTTCAGGTAGGAGGTCCTGAATGGAAGGAGAAGCTTACTGTTTCTCTCTGTACAGCTCAAACTAGGGAATGAGAACGAATTCCACGGCCTATTGGAACTTGCTTAAAGGTGCTCGTGAACCTGGGCGATTGCTGGCTATATCAAGATGTCCCAATAAGAGTGCACTGTGTTACCCTACACTCGACATACACACTCTGAGTCTGAAAGCTCTTGGCCTGGATTTTGCTTAGAAGGGCCAGGGGAGCCTGAGGGTACTCAGTGTTCTTGCAGGGAATAGGGTATCCAGGCGAGGCACCTGGGTGTCCTGAAAAGCGTACTGGCTTTAAAATGCTGAAGATATGCGTCTACGGCCACATGGAAACTGCTACACGCCTCCGCTTCTGCAAAGCATTTCATGGCCTTACCTCGAGGCAAGTTCTCACGTTTCTTGCCCTGTGAACGACACAGCATGTTAAGATGCTGTATTTCTCCTTGAATAGAGTGACTTCAGGTACGAGGTCCTCGATAAATTCTAAGCAGAGTGTTTTCTCTGGGCAGCTCTGACGAGGGCAATGTCGAAGACTTCCAGGGCATGTTGGACTGCCTAGAAATGTAGTTTTGATGCTGTTCGAGTGCTCTGGAAATGTAGCTCTCCTGAAGTAACGTATAGTGTGTTGCCCGAGACTCTGCAGACACAGAGAGCCTCCGTGGGACGTATGGGACTCAATGCTGCTCAGCAGGCCCACAGGGGTGTGGAGGGAGTCAGTGATCTTGGAACCAAAATGATGCTCACCCGAAGGGCGTAGGAGTCCTGAAAGGGGTAATTCTTTTAAATAAAACAGACCTCCACTAAGAGCTCATGGAAAGAGCTGCATGCCTCCCTTTCTGCAGGGCTACTCAGGGCCTTACCTCGAGGCAGGGACTCACGTTGAGATTCCCTTTAGCTCTAGAGGATGGCAAGGAGAGCCCCACCCCGGCCAATGAAGCTCCGTGTGTACCCAGAGAAAACTCATTTTTTTCCCAGACACATACCTACAGTGGCCAGAGGACTGTCAACAGCAGAGAATTTCAGGGAGCTTCACGGAAGCAAGAATGGAGGTTTCCAAACGGAAAGCAAGGCTAGTACCCTCATGACCCCATTTCCATGGGCACAGGCAGCATTCATCTCTGTGGTTTTTGACAAGTCAAATGAGACACAGAGTACACAGTTGTTGCTTCCCTGAATCAACTTCTCGAGGCACGGTGTTCTGCAACTAGTGAACGGCCTCACCAAGGAAATCCCTGGCTAGGACTCTGGACCCGTGCCGCTTCAAAAGCCTGCCGTGCTACAGCAAAAACTGTGCTTTAGTTGCAATAGAAAGAAGGTCGTCTTTCTTCAAGAGGCAGGGTGACTTCAGGTAGGAGGTCCTGAATGGAAGGAGAAGCTTACTGTTTCTCTCTGTACAGCTCAAACTAGGGAATGAGAGCGACTTCCACGGCATGTTGGAACTTGTTGAACATTGCTCTTGAACCTGTGCGAGTGCTGTGAATCAAGATATCACAAGAAAGAGTGCAGTGTGTTGCCCATGACTCAGCAGACACAGAGGACCTCCGAGGACCAATGTGCCTCGTTGTTGCTCAGCAGGCCTACAGGGGTGTGGAGATACTCAGAGACCTTGGAACAAAACTGATGCTCAACCGAGGGGCCTAGGAGTCCTGAAAAAAGGTACTTCATTTAAAGTAAACCAGAAGAGCGACTAAGAGCTAATGGAAAGAGCTGCATGCCTCCCGTTCTGCAGGGCTACTCAGGGCCTTACCTCGAGCCAAGGGCTCACGTTTAGATTCCCTTTAGCTCTAGAGCATGGCAAGGTGCGCCCCACCCCGGCCAATGAAGTTCCGTGTGTAGCCAGAGAAAACTCATTTTCTTCCCAGACACATGCCTACAGTGGCCAGAGGCCTGTCAACAGCAGAGAATTTCAGGGAGCTTCACCGAAGCTAGAATGGAGGTTTCCAAACGAAAAGCAAGGCTAGTCCCATCATGCCCCCATTTCCATGGGCACAGGCAGCATACATCTCTGTGGTTTTTAACAAGTCAAATGAGACACAGAGTACACAGTTGTTGCTTCCCTGAATCAACTTCTCGAGGCAGGGTGTTGTGCATCTAGTGAACGGCCACACCAAGGAAAGCCCTAGCTAGGCCTCTGGGCCCGTGCCTCTTCAAAAGCCTGCCGTGCTACAGGAAAAACTGTGCTTTAGTTTCAATAGAAACGAGGTCGTCTTTCTTCAGGAGGCAGGGTGACTTCAGGTAGGAGGTCCTGAATGGAAGGAGAAGCTTACTGTTTCTCTCTGTACAGCTCAAACTAGGGAATGAGAACGAATTCCACGGCCTATTGGAACTTGCTTAAAGGTGCTCGTGAACCTGGGCGATTGCTGGCTATATCAAGATGTCCCAATAAGAGTGCACTGTGTTACCCTACACTCGACAAACACACACTGAGTCTGAAAGCTCCTGGCCTGGATATTGCTTAGAAGGGCCAGGGGAGCCTGAGGGTACTCAGTGTTCTTGCAGGGAATAGGGTTTCCAGGCGAGGCACCTGGGTGTCCTGAAAAGCGTACTGGCTTTAAAATGCTGAAGATATGCGTCTACGGCCACATGGAAACTGCTACACGCCTCCGCTTCTGCAAAGCATTTCATGGCCTTACCTCGAGGCAAGTTCTCACGTTTCTTGCCCTGTGAACGACACAGCATGTTAAGATGCTGTATTTCTCCTTGAATAGAGTGACTTCAGGTACGAGGTCCTCGATAAATTCTAAGCAGAGTGTTTTCTCTGGGCAGCTCTGACGAGGGCAATGTTGAAGACTTCCAGGGCATGTTGGACTGCCTAGAAATGTAGTTTTGATGCTGTTCGAGTGCTCTGGAAATGTAGCTCTCCTGAAGTAACGTATAGTGTGTTGCCCGAGACTCTGCAGACACAGAGAGCCTCCGTGGGACGTATGGGACTCAATGCGGCTCAGCAGGCCCACAGGGGTGTGGAGGGAGTCAGTGATCTTGGAACCAAAATGATGCTCACCCGAAGGGCGTAGGAGTACTGAAAGGTGTAATTCTTTGAAATAAAACAGACCTCCACTAAGAGCTCATGGAAAGAGCTGCATGCCTCCCTTTCTGCAGGGCTACTCAGGGCCTTACCTCGAGGCAGGGACTCACGTTGAGATTCCCTTTAGCTCTAGAGGATGGCAAGGAGAGCCCCACCCCGGCCAATGAAGCTCCGTGTGTACCCAGAGAAAACTCATTTTTTTCCCAGACACATGCCTACAGTGGCCAGAGGACTGTCAACAGCAGAGAATTTCAGGGAGCTTCACGGAAGCAAGAATGGAGGTTTCCAAACGGAAAGCAAGGCTAGTACCCTCATGACCGCATTTCCATGGGCACAGGCAGCATTCATCTCTGTGGTTTTTATCAAGTCAAATGAGACACAGAGTACACAGTTGTTGCTTCCCTGAATCAACTTCTCGAGGCACGGTGTTCTGCATCTAGTGAACGGCCTCACCAAGGCAATCCCTGGCTAGGACTCTGGGCCCGTGCCTCTTCAAAAGCCTGCCGTGCTACAGGAAAAACTGTGCTTTAGTTGCAATAGAAAGAAGGTCGTCTTTCTTCAAGAGGCAGGGTGACTTCAGGTAGGAGGTCCTGAATGGAAGGAGAAGCTTACTGTTTCTCTCTGTACAGCTCAAACTAGGGAATGAGAGCGACTTCCACGGCATGTTGGAACTTGTTGAACATTGCTCTTGAACCTGTGCGAGTGCTGTGAATCACGATATCACAAGAAAGAGTGCAGTGTGTTGCCCATGACTCAGCAGACACAGAGGACCTCCGAGGACCAATGTGCCTCGTTGTTGCTCAGCAGGCCTACAGGGGTGTGGAGATACTCAGAGACCTTGGAACAAAAATGATGCTCAACCGAGGGGCCTAGGAGTCCTGAAAAAAGGTACTTCATTTAAAGTAAACCAGAAGAGCGACTAAGAGCTAATGGAAAGAGCTGCATGCCTCCCGTTCTGCAGGGCTACTCAGGGCCTTACCTCGAGCCAAGGGCTCACGTTTAGATTCCCTTTAGCTCTAGAGCATGGCAAGGTGCGCCCCACCCCGGCCAATGAAGTTCCGTGTGTAGCCAGAGAAAACTCATTTTCTTCCCAGACACATGCCTACAGTGGCCAGAGGCCTGTCAACAGCAGAGAATTTCAGGGAGCTTCACCGAAGCTAGAATGGAGGTTTCCAAACGAAAAGCAAGGCTAGACCCATCATGCTCCCATTTCCATGGGCACAGGCAGCATACATCTCTGTGGTTTTTAACAAGTCAAATGAGACACAGAGTACACAGTTGTTGCTTCCCTGAATCAACTTCTCGAGGCAGGGTGTTCTGCATCTAGTGAACGGCCACACCAAGGAAAGCCCGAGCTAGGCCTCTGGGCCCGTGCCTCTTCAAAAGCCTGCCGTGCTACAGGAAAAACTGTGCTTTAGTTTCAATAGAAACGAGGTCGTCTTTCTTCAGGAGGCAGGGTGACTTCAGGTAGGAGGTCCTGAATGGAAGGAGAAGCTTACTGTTTCTCTCTGTACAGCTCAAACTAGGGAATGAGAACGAATTCCACGGCCTATTGGAACTTGCTTAAAGGTGCTCGTGAACCTGGGCGATTGCTGGCTATATCAAGATGTCCCAATAAGAGTGCACTGTGTTACCCTACACTCGACATACACACTCTGAGTCTGAAAGCTCTTGGCCTGGATTTTGCTTAGAAGGGCCAGGGGAGCCTGAGGGTACTCAGTGTTCTTGCAGGGAATAGGGTATCCAGGCGAGGCACCTGGGTGTCCTGAAAAGCGTACTGGCTTTAAAATGCTGAAGATATGCGTCTACGGCCACATGGAAACTGCTACACGCCTCCGCTTCTGCAAAGCATTTCATGGCCTTACCTCGAGGCAAGTTCTCACGTTTCTTGCCCTGTGAACGACACAGCATGTTAAGATGCTGTATTTCTCCTTGAATAGAGTGACTTCAGGTACGAGGTCCTCGATAAATTCTAAGCAGAGTGTTTTCTCTGGGCAGCTCTGACGAGGGCAATGTCGAAGACTTCCAGGGCATGTTGGACTGCCTAGAAATGTAGTTTTGATGCTGTTCGAGTGCTCTGGAAATGTAGCTCTCCTGAAGTAACGTATAGTGTGTTGCCCGAGACTCTGCAGACACAGAGAGCCTCCGTGGGACGTATGGGACTCAATGCTGCTCAGCAGGCCCACAGGGGTGTGGAGGGAGTCAGTGATCTTGGAACCAAAATGATGCTCACCCGAAGGGCGTAGGAGTCCTGAAAGGGGTAATTCTTTTAAATAAAACAGACCTCCACTAAGAGCTCATGGAAAGAGCTGCATGCCTCCCTTTCTGCAGGGCTACTCAGGGCCTTACCTCGAGGCAGGGACTCACGTTGAGATTCCCTTTAGCTCTAGAGGATGGCAAGGAGAGCCCCACCCCGGCCAATGAAGCTCCGTGTGTACCCAGAGAAAACTCATTTTTTTCCCAGACACATACCTACAGTGGCCAGAGGACTGTCAACAGCAGAGAATTTCAGGGAGCTTCACGGAAGCAAGAATGGAGGTTTCCAAACGGAAAGCAAGGCTAGTACCCTCATGACCCCATTTCCATGGGCACAGGCAGCATTCATCTCTGTGGTTTTTGACAAGTCAAATGAGACACAGAGTACACAGTTGTTGCTTCCCTGAATCAACTTCTCGAGGCACGGTGTTCTGCAACTAGTGAACGGCCTCACCAAGGAAATCCCTGGCTAGGACTCTGGACCCGTGCCGCTTCAAAAGCCTGCCGTGCTACAGCAAAAACTGTGCTTTAGTTGCAATAGAAAGAAGGTCGTCTTTCTTCAAGAGGCAGGGTGACTTCAGGTAGGAGGTCCTGAATGGAAGGAGAAGCTTACTGTTTCTCTCTGTACAGCTCAAACTAGGGAATGAGAGCGACTTCCACGGCATGTTGGAACTTGTTGAACATTGCTCTTGAACCTGTGCGAGTGCTGTGAATCAAGATATCACAAGAAAGAGTGCAGTGTGTTGCCCATGACTCAGCAGACACAGAGGACCTCCGAGGACCAATGTGCCTCGTTGTTGCTCAGCAGGCCTACAGGGGTGTGGAGATACTCAGAGACCTTGGAACAAAACTGATGCTCAACCGAGGGGCCTAGGAGTCCTGAAAAAAGGTACTTCATTTAAAGTAAACCAGAAGAGCGACTAAGAGCTAATGGAAAGAGCTGCATGCCTCCCGTTCTGCAGGGCTACTCAGGGCCTTACCTCGAGCCAAGGGCTCACGTTTAGATTCCCTTTAGCTCTAGAGCATGGCAAGGTGCGCCCCACCCCGGCCAATGAAGTTCCGTGTGTAGCCAGAGAAAACTCATTTTCTTCCCAGACACATGCCTACAGTGGCCAGAGGCCTGTCAACAGCAGAGAATTTCAGGGAGCTTCACCGAAGCTAGAATGGAGGTTTCCAAACGAAAAGCAAGGCTAGTCCCATCATGCCCCCATTTCCATGGGCACAGGCAGCATACATCTCTGTGGTTTTTAACAAGTCAAATGAGACACAGAGTACACAGTTGTTGCTTCCCTGAATCAACTTCTCGAGGCAGGGTGTTGTGCATCTAGTGAACGGCCACACCAAGGAAAGCCCTAGCTAGGCCTCTGGGCCCGTGCCTCTTCAAAAGCCTGCCGTGCTACAGGAAAAACTGTGCTTTAGTTTCAATAGAAACGAGGTCGTCTTTCTTCAGGAGGCAGGGTGACTTCAGGTAGGAGGTCCTGAATGGAAGGAGAAGCTTACTGTTTCTCTCTGTACAGCTCAAACTAGGGAATGAGAACGAATTCCACGGCCTATTGGAACTTGCTTAAAGGTGCTCGTGAACCTGGGCGATTGCTGGCTATATCAAGATGTCCCAATAAGAGTGCACTGTGTTACCCTACACTCGACATACACACTCTGAGTCTGAAAGCTCTTGGCCTGGATTTTGCTTAGAAGGGCCAGGGGAGCCTGAGGGTACTCAGTGTTCTTGCAGGGAATAGGGTATCCAGGCGAGGCACCTGGGTGTCCTGAAAAGCGTACTGGCTTTAAAATGCTGAAGATATGCGTCTACGGCCACATGGAAACTGCTACACGCCTCCGCTTCTGCAAAGCATTTCATGGCCTTACCTCGAGGCAAGTTCTCACGTTTCTTGCCCTGTGAACGACACAGCATGTTAAGATGCTGTATTTCTCCTTGAATAGAGTGACTTCAGGTACGAGGTCCTCGATAAATTCTAAGCAGAGTGTTTTCTCTGGGCAGCTCTGACGAGGGCAATGTCGAAGACTTCCAGGGCATGTTGGACTGCCTAGAAATGTAGTTTTGATGCTGTTCGAGTGCTCTGGAAATGTAGCTCTCCTGAAGTAACGTATAGTGTGTTGCCCGAGACTCTGCAGACACAGAGAGCCTCCGTGGGACGTATGGGACTCAATGCTGCTCAGCAGGCCCACAGGGGTGTGGAGGGAGTCAGTGATCTTGGAACCAAAATGATGCTCACCCGAAGGGCGTAGGAGTCCTGAAAGGGGTAATTCTTTTAAATAAAACAGAACTCCACTAAGAGCTCATGGAAAGAGCTGCATGCCTCCCTTTCTGCAGGGCTACTCAGGGCCTTACCTCGAGGCAGGGACTCACGTTGAGATTCCCTTTAGCTCTAGAGGATGGCAAGGAGAGCCCCACCCCGGCCAATGAAGCTCCGTGTGTACCCAGAGAAAACTCATTTTTTTCCCAGACACATGCCTACAGTGGCCAGAGGACTGTCAACAGCAGAGAATTTCAGGGAGCTTCACGGAAGCAAGAATGGAGGTTTCCAAACGGAAAGCAAGGCTAGTACCCTCATGACCCCATTTCCATGGGCACAGGCAGCATTCATCTCTGTGGTTTTTAACAAGTCAAATGAGACACAGAGTACACAGTTGTTGCTTCCCTGAATCAACTTCTCGAGGCACGGTGTTCTGCAACTAGTGAACGGCCTCACCAAGGAAATCCCTGGCTAGGACTCTGGGCCCGTGCCGCTTCAAAAGCCTGCCGTGCTACAGGAAAAACTGTGCTTTAGTTGCAATAGAAAGAAGGTCGTCTTTCTTCAAGAGGCAGGGTGACTTCAGGTAGGAGGTCCTGAATGGAAGGAGAAGCTTACTGTTTCTCTCTGTACAGCTCAAACTAGGGAATGAGAGCGCCTTCCACGGCATGTTGGAACTTGTTGAACATTGCTCTTGAACCTGTGCGAGTGCTGTGAATCAAGATATCACAAGAAAGAGTGCAGTGTGTTGCCCATGACTCAGCAGACACAGAGGAACTCCGAGGACCAATGTGCCTCGTTGTTGCTCAGCAGGCCTACAGGGGTGTGGAGATACTCAGAGACCTTGGAACAAAAATGATGCTCAACAGAGGGGCCTAGGAGTCCTGAAAAAAGGTACTTCATTTAAAGTAAACCAGAAGAGCGACTAAGAGCTAATGGAAAGAGCTGCATGCCTCCCGTTCTGCAGGGCTACTCAGGGCCTTACCTCGAGCCAAGGGCTCACGTTTAGATTCCCTTTAGCTCTAGAGCATGGCAAGGTGCGCCCCACCCCGGCCAATGAAGTTCCGTGTGTAGCCAGAGAAAACTCATTTTCTTCCCAGACACATGCCTACAGTGGCCAGAGGCCTGTCAACAGCAGAGAATTTCAGGGAGCTTCACCGAAGCTAGAATGGAGGTTTCCAAACGAAAAGCAAGGCTAGTCCCATCATGCCCCCATTTCCATGGGCACAGGCAGCATATATCTCTGTGGTTTTTAACAAGTCAAATGAGACACAGAGTACACAGTTGTTGCTTCCCTGAATCAACTTCTCGAGGCAGGGTGTTCTGCATCTAGTGAACGGCCACACCAAGGAAAGCCCGAGCTAGGCCTCTGGGCCCGTGCCTCTTCAAAAGCCTGCCGTGCTACAGGAAAAACTGTGCTTTAGTTGCAATAGAAAGAAGGTCGTCTTTCTTCAAGAGGCAGGGTGACTTCAGGTAGGAGGTCCTGAATGGAAGGAGAAGCTTACTGTTTCTCTCTGTACAGCTCAAACTAGGGAATGAGAGCGACTTCCACGGCATGTTGGAACTTGTTGAACATTGCTCTTGAACCTGTGCGAGTGCTGTGAATCAAGATATCACAAGAAAGAGTGCAGTGTGTTGCCCATGACTCAGCAGACACAGAGGAACTCCGAGGACCAATGTGCCTCGTTGTTGCTCAGCAGGCCTACAGGGGTGTGGAGATACTCAGAGACCTTGGAACAAAAATGATGCTCAACAGAGGGGCCTAGGAGTCCTGAAAAAAGGTACTTCATTTAAAGTAAACCAGAAGAGCGACTAAGAGCTAATGGAAAGAGCTGCATGCCTCCCGTTCTGCAGGGCTACTCAGGGCCTTACCTCGAGCCAAGGGCTCACGTTTAGATTCCCTTTAGCTCTAGAGCATGGCAAGGTGCGCCCCACCCCGGCCAATGAAGTTCCGTGTGTAGCCAGAGAAAACTCATTTTCTTCCCAGACACATGCCTACCGTGGCCAGAGGCCTGTCAACAGCAGAGAATTTCAGGGAGCTTCACCGAAGCTAGAATGGAGGTTTCCAAACGAAAAGCAAGGCTAGTCCCATCATGCCCCCATTTCCATGGGCACAGGCAGCATACATCTCTGTGGTTTTTAACAAGTCAAATGAGACACAGAGTACACAGTTGTTGCTTCCCTGAATCAACTTCTCGAGGCAGGGTGTTCTGCATCTAGTGAACGGCCACACCAAGGAAAGCCCTAGCTAGGCCTCTGGGCCCGTGCCTCTTCAAAAGCCTGCCGTGCTACAGGAAAAACTGTGCTTTAGTTGCAATACAAAGAAGGTCGTCTTTCTTCAAGAGGCAGGGTGACTTCAGGTAGGAGGTCCTGAATGGAAGGAGAAGCTTACTGTTTCTCTCTGTACAGCTCAAACTAGGGAATGAGAGCGACTTCCACGGCATGTTGGAACTTGTTGAACATTGCTCTTGAACCTGTGCGAGTGCTGTGAATCAAGATATCACAAGAAAGAGTGCAGTGTGTTGCCCATGACTCAGCAGACACACAGGACCTCCGAGGACCAATGTGCCTCGTTGTTGCTCAGCAGGCCTACAGGGGTGTGGAGATACTCAGAGACCTTGGAACAAAAATGATGCTCAACCGAGGGGCCTAGGAGTCCTGAAAAAAGGTACTTCATTTAAACTAAACCAGAAGAGCGACTAAGAGCTAATGGAAAGAGCTGCATGCCTCCCGTTCTGCAGGGCTACTCAGGGCCTTACCTCGAGCCAAGGGCTCACGTTTAGATTCCCTTTAGCTCTAGAGCATGGCAAGGTGCGCCCCACCCCGGCCAATGAAGTTCCGTGTGTAGCCAGAGAAAACTCATTTTCTTCCCAGACACATGCCTACAGTGGCCAGAGGCCTGTCAACAGCAGAGAATTTCAGGGAGCTTCACCGAAGCTAGAATGGAGGTTTCCAAACGAAAAGCAAGGCTAGTCCCATCATGCCCCCATTTCCATGGGCACAGGCAGCATACATCTCTGTGGTTTTTAACAAGTCAAATGAGACACAGAGTACACAGTTGTTGCTTCCCTGAATCAACTTCTCGAGGCAGGGTGTTCTGCATCTAGTGAACGGCCACACCAAGGAAAGCCCTAGCTAGGCCTCTGGGCCCGTGCCTCTTCCAAAGCCTGCCGTGCTACAGGAAAAACTGTGCTTTAGTTTCAATAGAAACGAGGTCGTCTTTCTTCAGGAGGCAGGGTGACTTCAGGTAGGAGGTCCTGAATGGAAGGAGAAGCTTACTGTTTCTCTCTGTACAGCTCAAACTAGGGAATGAGAACGAATTCCACGGCCTATTGGAACTTGCTTAAAGGTGCTCGTGAACCTGGGCGATTGCTGGCTATATCAAGATGTCCCAATAAGAGTGCACTGTGTTACCCTACACTCGACATACACACTGTGAGTCTGAAAGCTCTTGGCCTGGATTTTGCTTAGAAGGGCCAGGGGAGCCTGAGGGTACTCAGTGTTCTTGCAGGGAATAGGGTTTCCAGGCGAGGCACCTGGGTGTCCTGAAAAGCGTACTGGCTTTAAAATGCTGAAGATATGCGTCTACGGCCACATGGAAACTGCTACACGCCTCCGCTTCTGCAAAGCATTTCATGGCCTTACCTCGAGGCAAGTTCTCACGTTTCTTGCCCTGTGAACGACACAGCATGTTAAGATGCTGTATTTCTCCTTGAATAGAGTGACTTCAGGTACGAGGTCCTCGATAAATTCTAAGCAGAGTGTTTTCTCTGGGCAGCTCTGACGAGGGCAATGTCGAAGACTTCCAGGGCATGTTGGACTGCCTAGAAATGTAGTTTTGATGCTGTTCGAGTGCTCTGGAAATGTAGCTCTCCTGAAGTAACGTATAGTGTGTTGCCCGAGACTCTGCAGACACAGAGAGCCTCCGTGGGACGTATGGGACTCAATGCTGCTCAGCAGGCCCACAGGGGTGTGGAGGGAGTCAGTGATCTTGGAACCAAAATGATGCTCACCCGAAGGGCGTAGGAGTCCTGAAAGGGGTAATTCTTTTAAATAAAACAGATCTCCACTAAGAGCTCATGGAAAGAGCTGCATGCCTCCCTTTCTGCAGGGCTACTCAGGGCCTTACCTCGAGGCAGGGACTCACGTTGAGATTCCCTTTAGCTCTAGAGGATGGCAAGGAGAGCCCCACCCCGGCCAATGAAGCTCCGTGTGTACCCAGAGAAAACTCATTTTTTTCCCAGACACATGCCTACAGTGGCCAGAGGACTGTCAACAGCAGAGAATTTCAGGGAGCTTCACGGAAGCAAGAATGGAGGTTTCCAAACGGAAAGCAAGGCTAGTACCCTCATGACCCCATTTCCATGGGCACAGGCAGCATTCATCTCTGTGGATTTTAACAAGTCAAATGAGACACAGAGTACACAGTTGTTGCTTCCCTGAATCAACTTCTCGAGGCACGGTGTTCTGCAACTAGTGAACGGCCTCACCAAGGAAATCCCTGGCTAGGACTCTGGACCCGTGCCGCTTCAAAAGCCTGCCGTGCTACAGGCTAAAACTGTGCTTTAGTTGCAATACAAAGAAGGTCGTCTTTCTTCAAGAGGCAGGGTGACTTCAGGTAGGAGGTCCTGAATGGAAGGAGAAGCTTACTGTTTCTCTCTGTACAGCTCAAACTAGGGAATGAGAGCGACTTCCATGGCATGTTGGAACTTGTTGAACATTGCTCTTGAACCTGTGCGAGTGCTGTGAATCAAGATATCACAAGAAAGAGTGCAGTGTGTTGCCCATGACTCAGCAGACACAGAGGACCTCCGAGGACCAATGTGCCTAGTTGTTGCTCAGCAGGCCTACAGGGGTGTGGAGATACTCAGAGACCTTGGAACAAAAATGATGCTCAACCGAGGGGCCTAGGAGTCCTGAAAAAAGGTACTTCATTTAAAGTAAACCAGAAGAGCGACTAAGAGCTAATGGAAAGAGCTGCATGCCTCCCGTTCTGCAGGGCTACTCAGGGCCTTACCTCGAGCCAAGGGCTCACGTTTAGATTCCCTTTAGCTCTAGAGCATGGCAAGGTGCGCCCCACCCCGGCCAATGAAGTTCCGTGTGTAGCCAGAGAAAACTCATTTTCTTCCCAGACACATGCCTACAGTGGCCAGAGGCCTGTCAACAGCAGAGAATTTCAGGGAGCTTCACCGAAGCTAGAATGGAGGTTTCCAAACGAAAAGCAAGGCTAGTCCCATCATGCCCCCATTTCCATGGGCACAGGCAGCATACATCTCTGTGGTTTTTAACAAGTCAAATGAGACACAGAGTACACAGTTGTTGCTTCCCTGAATCAACTTCTCGAGGCAGGGTGTTCTGCATCTAGTGAACGGCCACACCAAGGAAAGCCCTAGCTAGGCCTCTGGGCCCGTGCCTCTTCAAAAGCCTGCCGTGCTACAGGAAAAACTGTGCTTTAGTTGCAATAGAAAGAAGGTCGTCTTTCTTCAAGAGGCAGGGTGACTTCAGGTAGGAGGTCCTGAATGGAAGGAGAAGCTTACTGTTTCTCTCTGTACAGCTCAAACTAGGGAATGAGAGCGACTTCCACGGCATGTTGGAACTTGTTGAACATTGCTCTTGAACCTGTGCGAGTGCTGTGAATCAAGATATCACAAGAAAGAGTGCAGTGTGTTGCCCATGACTCAGCAGACACAGAGGAACTCCGAGGACCAATGTGCCTCGTTGTTGCTCAGCAGGCCTACAGGGGTGTGGAGATACTCAGAGACCTTGGAACAAAAATGATGCTCAACAGAGGGGCCTAGGAGTCCTGAAAAAAGGTACTTCATTTAAAGTAAACCAGAAGAGCGACTAAGAGCTAATGGAAAGAGCTGCATGCCTCCCGTTCTGCAGGGCTACTCAGGGCCTTACCTCGAGCCAAGGGCTCACGTTTAGATTCCCTTTAGCTCTAGAGCATGGCAAGGTGCGCCCCACCCCGGCCAATGAAGTTCCGTGTGTAGCCAGAGAAAACTCATTTTCTTCCCAGACACATGCCTACCGTGGCCAGAGGCCTGTCAACAGCAGAGAATTTCAGGGAGCTTCACCGAAGCTAGAATGGAGGTTTCCAAACGAAAAGCAAGGCTAGTCCCATCATGCCCCCATTTCCATGGGCACAGGCAGCATACATCTCTGTGGTTTTTAACAAGTCAAATGAGACACAGAGTACACAGTTGTTGCTTCCCTGAATCAACTTCTCGAGGCAGGGTGTTCTGCATCTAGTGAACGGCCACACCAAGGAAAGCCCTAGCTAGGCCTCTGGGCCCGTGCCTCTTCAAAAGCCTGCCGTGCTACAGGAAAAACTGTGCTTTAGTTGCAATACAAAGAAGGTCGTCTTTCTTCAAGAGGCAGGGTGACTTCAGGTAGGAGGTCCTGAATGGAAGGAGAAGCTTACTGTTTCTCTCTGTACAGCTCAAACTAGGGAATGAGAGCGACTTCCACGGCATGTTGGAACTTGTTGAACATTGCTCTTGAACCTGTGCGAGTGCTGTGAATCAAGATATCACAAGAAAGAGTGCAGTGTGTTGCCCATGACTCAGCAGACACACAGGACCTCCGAGGACCAATGTGCCTCGTTGTTGCTCAGCAGGCCTACAGGGGTGTGGAGATACTCAGAGACCTTGGAACAAAAATGATGCTCAACCGAGGGGCCTAGGAGTCCTGAAAAAAGGTACTTCATTTAAACTAAACCAGAAGAGCGACTAAGAGCTAATGGAAAGAGCTGCATGCCTCCCGTTCTGCAGGGCTACTCAGGGCCTTACCTCGAGCCAAGGGCTCACGTTTAGATTCCCTTTAGCTCTAGAGCATGGCAAGGTGCGCCCCACCCCGGCCAATGAAGTTCCGTGTGTAGCCAGAGAAAACTCATTTTCTTCCCAGACACATGCCTACAGTGGCCAGAGGCCTGTCAACAGCAGAGAATTTCAGGGAGCTTCACCGAAGCTAGAATGGAGGTTTCCAAACGAAAAGCAAGGCTAGTCCCATCATGCCCCCATTTCCATGGGCACAGGCAGCATACATCTCTGTGGTTTTTAACAAGTCAAATGAGACACAGAGTACACAGTTGTTGCTTCCCTGAATCAACTTCTCGAGGCAGGGTGTTCTGCATCTAGTGAACGGCCACACCAAGGAAAGCCCTAGCTAGGCCTCTGGGCCCGTGCCTCTTCCAAAGCCTGCCGTGCTACAGGAAAAACTGTGCTTTAGTTTCAATAGAAACGAGGTCGTCTTTCTTCAGGAGGCAGGGTGACTTCAGGTAGGAGGTCCTGAATGGAAGGAGAAGCTTACTGTTTCTCTCTGTACAGCTCAAACTAGGGAATGAGAACGAATTCCACGGCCTATTGGAACTTGCTTAAAGGTGCTCGTGAACCTGGGCGATTGCTGGCTATATCAAGATGTCCCAATAAGAGTGCACTGTGTTACCCTACACTCGACATACACACTGTGAGTCTGAAAGCTCTTGGCCTGGATTTTGCTTAGAAGGGCCAGGGGAGCCTGAGGGTACTCAGTGTTCTTGCAGGGAATAGGGTTTCCAGGCGAGGCACCTGGGTGTCCTGAAAAGCGTACTGGCTTTAAAATGCTGAAGATATGCGTCTACGGCCACATGGAAACTGCTACACGCCTCCGCTTCTGCAAAGCATTTCATGGCCTTACCTCGAGGCAAGTTCTCACGTTTCTTGCCCTGTGAACGACACAGCATGTTAAGATGCTGTATTTCTCCTTGAATAGAGTGACTTCAGGTACGAGGTCCTCGATAAATTCTAAGCAGAGTGTTTTCTCTGGGCAGCTCTGACGAGGGCAATGTCGAAGACTTCCAGGGCATGTTGGACTGCCTAGAAATGTAGTTTTGATGCTGTTCGAGTGCTCTGGAAATGTAGCTCTCCTGAAGTAACGTATAGTGTGTTGCCCGAGACTCTGCAGACACAGAGAGCCTCCGTGGGACGTATGGGACTCAATGCTGCTCAGCAGGCCCACAGGGGTGTGGAGGGAGTCAGTGATCTTGGAACCAAAATGATGCTCACCCGAAGGGCGTAGGAGTCCTGAAAGGGGTAATTCTTTTAAATAAAACAGATCTCCACTAAGAGCTCATGGAAAGAGCTGCATGCCTCCCTTTCTGCAGGGCTACTCAGGGCCTTACCTCGAGGCAGGGACTCACGTTGAGATTCCCTTTAGCTCTAGAGGATGGCAAGGAGAGCCCCACCCCGGCCAATGAAGCTCCGTGTGTACCCAGAGAAAACTCATTTTTTTCCCAGACACATGCCTACAGTGGCCAGAGGACTGTCAACAGCAGAGAATTTCAGGGAGCTTCACGGAAGCAAGAATGGAGGTTTCCAAACGGAAAGCAAGGCTAGTACCCTCATGACCCCATTTCCATGGGCACAGGCAGCATTCATCTCTGTGGATTTTAACAAGTCAAATGAGACACAGAGTACACAGTTGTTGCTTCCCTGAATCAACTTCTCGAGGCACGGTGTTCTGCAACTAGTGAACGGCCTCACCAAGGAAATCCCTGGCTAGGACTCTGGACCCGTGCCGCTTCAAAAGCCTGCCGTGCTACAGGCTAAAACTGTGCTTTAGTTGCAATACAAAGAAGGTCGTCTTTCTTCAAGAGGCAGGGTGACTTCAGGTAGGAGGTCCTGAATGGAAGGAGAAGCTTACTGTTTCTCTCTGTACAGCTCAAACTAGGGAATGAGAGCGACTTCCATGGCATGTTGGAACTTGTTGAACATTGCTCTTGAACCTGTGCGAGTGCTGTGAATCAAGATATCACAAGAAAGAGTGCAGTGTGTTGCCCATGACTCAGCAGACACAGAGGACCTCCGAGGACCAATGTGCCTAGTTGTTGCTCAGCAGGCCTACAGGGGTGTGGAGATACTCAGAGACCTTGGAACAAAAATGATGCTCAACCGAGGGGCCTAGGAGTCCTGAAAAAAGGTACTTCATTTAAAGTAAACCAGAAGAGCGACTAAGAGCTAATGGAAAGAGCTGCATGCCTCCCGTTCTGCAGGGCTACTCAGGGCCTTACCTCGAGCCAAGGGCTCACGTTTAGATTCCCTTTAGCTCTAGAGCATGGCAAGGTGCGCCCCACCCCGGCCAATGAAGTTCCGTGTGTAGCCAGAGAAAACTCATTTTCTTCCCAGACACATGCCTACAGTGGCCAGAGGCCTGTCAACAGCAGAGAATTTCAGGGAGCTTCACCGAAGCTAGAATGGAGGTTTCCAAACGAAAAGCAAGGCTAGTCCCATCATGCCCCCATTTCCATGGGCACAGGCAGCATACATCTCTGTGGTTTTTAACAAGTCAAATGAGACACAGAGTACACAGTTGTTGCTTCCCTGAATCAACTTCTCGAGGCAGGGTGTTCTGCATCTAGTGAACGGCCACACCAAGGAAAGCCCTAGCTAGGCCTCTGGGCCCGTGCCTCTTCAAAAGCCTGCCGTGCTACAGGAAAAACTGTGCTTTAGTTGCAATAGAAAGAAGGTCGTCTTTCTTCAAGAGGCAGGGTGACTTCAGGTAGGAGGTCCTGAATGGAAGGAGAAGCTTACTGTTTCTCTCTGTACAGCTCAAACTAGGGAATGAGAGCGACTTCCACGGCATGTTGGAACTTGTTGAACATTGCTCTTGAACCTGTGCGAGTGCTGTGAATCAAGATATCACAAGAAAGAGTGCAGTGTGTTGCCCATGACTCAGCAGACACAGAGGAACTCCGAGGACCAATATGCCTCGTTGTTGCTCAGCAGGCCTACAGGGGTGTGGAGATACTCAGAGACCTTGGAACAAAAATGATGCTCAACAGAGGGGCCTAGGAGTCCTGAAAAAAGGTACTTCATTTAAAGTAAACCAGAAGAGCGACTAAGAGCTAATGGAAAGAGCTGCATGCCTCCCGTTCTGCAGGGCTACTCAGGGCCTTACCTCGAGCCAAGGGCTCACGTTTAGATTCCCTTTAGCTCTAGAGCATGGCAAGGTGCGCCCCACCCCGGCCAATGAAGTTCCGTGTGTAGCCAGAGAAAACTCATTTTCTTCCCAGACACATGCCTACCGTGGCCAGAGGCCTGTCAACAGCAGAGAATTTCAGGGAGCTTCACCGAAGCTAGAATGGAGGTTTCCAAACGAAAAGCAAGGCTAGTCCCATCATGCCCCCATTTCCATGGGCACAGGCAGCATACATCTCTGTGGTTTTTAACAAGTCAAATGAGACACAGAGTACACAGTTGTTGCTTCCCTGAATCAACTTCTCGAGGCAGGGTGTTCTGCATCTAGTGAACGGCCACACCAAGGAAAGCCCTAGCTAGGCCTCTGGGCCCGTGCCTCTTCAAAAGCCTGCCGTGCTACAGGAAAAACTGTGCTTTAGTTGCAATACAAAGAAGGTCGTCTTTCTTCAAGAGGCAGGGTGACTTCAGGTAGGAGGTCCTGAATGGAAGGAGAAGCTTACTGTTTCTCTCTGTACAGCTCAAACTAGGGAATGAGAGCGACTTCCACGGCATGTTGGAACTTGTTGAACATTGCTCTTGAACCTGTGCGAGTGCTGTGAATCAAGATATCACAAGAAAGAGTGCAGTGTGTTGCCCATGACTCAGCAGACACAGAGGACCTCCGAGGACCAATGTGCCTCGTTGTTGCTCAGCAGGCCTACAGGGGTGTGGAGATACTCAGAGACCTTGGAACAAAAATGATGCTCAACCGAGGGGCCTAGGAGTCCTGAAAAAAGGTACTTCATTTAAAGTAAACCAGAAGAGCGACTAAGAGCTAATGGAAAGAGCTGCATGCCTCCCGTTCTGCAGGGCTACTCAGGGCGTTACCTCGAGCCAAGGGCTCACGTTTAGATTCCCTTTAGCTCTAGAGCATGGCAAGGTGCGCCCCACCCCGGCCAATGAAGTTCCGTGTGTAGCCAGAGAAAACTCATTTTCTTCCCAGACACATGCCTACAGTGGCCAGAGGCCTGTCAACAGCAGAGAATTTCAGGGAGCTTCACCGAAGCTAGAATGGAGGTTTCCAAACGAAAAGCAAGGCTAGTCCCATCATGCCCCCATTTCCATGGGCACAGGCAGCATACATCTCTGTGGTTTTTAACAAGTCAAATGAGACACAGAGTACACAGTTGTTGCTTCCCTGAATCAACTTCTCGAGGCAGGGTGTTCTGCATCTAGTGAACGGCCACACCAAGGAAAGCCCTAGCTAGGCCTCTGGGCCCGTGCCTCTTCCAAAGCCTGCCGTGCTACAGGAAAAACTGTGCTTTAGTTTCAATAGAAACGAGGTCGTCTTTCTTCAGGAGGCAGGGTGACTTCAGGTAGGAGGTCCTGAATGGAAGGAGAAGCTTACTGTTTCTCTCTGTACAGCTCAAACTAGGGAATGAGAACGAATTCCACGGCCTATTGGAACTTGCTTAAAGGTGCTCGTGAACCTGGGCGATTGCTGGCTATATCAAGATGTCCCAATAAGAGTGCACTGTGTTACCCTACACTCGACATACACACTGTGAGTCTGAAAGCTCTTGGCCTGGATTTTGCTTAGAAGGGCCAGGGGAGCCTGAGGGTACTCAGTGTTCTTGCAGGGAATAGGGTTTCCAGGCGAGGCACCTGGGTGTCCTGAAAAGCGTACTGGCTTTAAAATGCTGAAGATATGCGTCTACGGCCACATGGAAACTGCTACACGCCTCCGCTTCTGCAAAGCATTTCATGGCCTTACCTCGAGGCAAGTTCTCACGTTTCTTGCCCTGTGAACGACACAGCATGTTAAGATGCTGTATTTCTCCTTGAATAGAGTGACTTCAGGTACGAGGTCCTCGATAAATTCTAAGCAGAGTGTTTTCTCTGGGCAGCTCTGACGAGGGCAATGTCGAAGACTTCCAGGGCATGTTGGACTGCCTAGAAATGTAGTTTTGATGCTGTTCGAGTGCTCTGGAAATGTAGCTCTCCTGAAGTAACGTATAGTGTGTTGCCCGAGACTCTGCAGACACAGAGAGCCTCCGTGGGACGTATGGGACTCAATGCTGCTCAGCAGGCCCACAGGGGTGTGGAGGGAGTCAGTGATCTTGGAACCAAAATGATGCTCACCCGAAGGGCGTAGGAGTCCTGAAAGGGGTAATTCTTTTAAATAAAACAGACCTCCACTAAGAGCTCATGGAAAGAGCTGCATGCCTCCCTTTCTGCAGGGCTACTCAGGGCCTTACCTCGAGGCAGGGACTCACGTTGAGATTCCCTTTAGCTCTAGAGGATGGCAAGGAGAGCCCCACCCCGGCCAATGAAGCTCCGTCTGTACCCAGAGAAAACTCATTTTTTTCCCAGACACATGCCTACAGTGGCCAGAGGACTGTCAACAGCAGAGAATTTCAGGGAGCTTCACGGAAGCAAGAATGGAGGTTTCCAAACGGAAAGCAAGGCTAGTACCCTCATGACCCCATTTCCATGGGCACAGGCAGCATTCATCTCTGTGGATTTTAACAAGTCAAATGAGACACAGAGTACACAGTTGTTGCTTCCCTGAATCAACTTCTCGAGGCACGGTGTTCTGCAACTAGTGAACGGCCTCACCAAGGAAATCCCTGGCTAGGACTCTGGACCCGTGCCGCTTCAAAAGCCTGCCGTGCTACAGGCTAAAACTGTGCTTTAGTTGCAATACAAAGAAGGTCGTCTTTCTTCAAGAGGCAGGGTGACTTCAGGTAGGAGGTCCTGAATGGAAGGAGAAGCTTACTGTTTCTCTCTGTACAGCTCAAACTAGGGAATGAGAGCGACTTCCACGGCATGTTGGAACTTGTTGAACATTGCTCTTGAACCTGTGCGAGTGCTGTGAATCAAGATATCACAAGAAAGAGTGCGGTGTGTTGCCCATGACTCAGCAGACACAGAGGACCTCCGAGGACCAATGTGCCTCGTTGTTGCTCAGCAGGCCTACAGGGGTGTGGAGATACTCAGAGACCTTGGAACAAAAATGATGCTCAACCGAGGGGCCTAGGAGTCCTGAAAAAAGGTACTTCATTTAAACTAAACCAGAAGAGCGACTAAGAGCTAATGGAAAGAGCTGCATGCCTCCCGTTCTGCAGGGCTACTCAGGGCCTTACCTCGAGCCAAGGGCTCACGTTTAGATTCCCTTTAGCTCTAGAGCATGGCAAGGTGCGCCCCACCCCGGCCAATGAAGTTCCGTGTGTAGCCAGAGAAAACTCATTTTCTTCCCAGACACATGCCTACAGTGGCCAGAGGCCTGTCAACAGCAGAGAATTTCAGGGAGCTTCACCGAAGCTAGAATGGAGGTTTCCAAACGAAAAGCAAGGCTAGTCCCATCATGCCCCCATTTCCATGGGCACAGGCAGCATACATCTCTGTGGTTTTTAACAAGTCAAATGAGACACAGAGTACACAGTTGTTGCTTCCCTGAATCAACTTCTCGAGGCAGGGTGTTCTGCATCTAGTGAACGGCCACACCAAGGAAAGCCCTAGCTAGGCCTCTGGGCCCGTGCCTCTTCCAAAGCCTGCCGTGCTACAGGAAAAACTGTGCTTTAGTTTCAATAGAAACGAGGTCGTCTTTCTTCAGGAGGCAGGGTGACTTCAGGTAGGAGGTCCTGAATGGAAGGAGAAGCTTACTGTTTCTCTCTGTACAGCTCAAACTAGGGAATGAGAACGAATTCCACGGCCTATTGGAACTTGCTTAAAGGTGCTCGTGAACCTGGGCGATTGCTGGCTATATCAAGATGTCCCAATAAGAGTGCACTGTGTTACCCTACACTCGACATACACACTGTGAGTCTGAAAGCTCTTGGCCTGGATTTTGCTTAGAAGGGCCAGGGGAGCCTGAGGGTACTCAGTGTTCTTGCAGGGAATAGGGTTTCCAGGCGAGGCACCTGGGTGTCCTGAAAAGCGTACTGGCTTTAAAATGCTGAAGATATGCGTCTACGGCCACATGGAAACTGCTACACGCCTCCGCTTCTGCAAAGCATTTCATGGCCTTACCTCGAGGCAAGTTCTCACGTTTCTTGCCCTGTGAACGACACAGCATGTTAAGATGCTGTATTTCTCCTTGAATAGAGTGACTTCAGGTACGAGGTCCTCGATAAATTCTAAGCAGAGTGTTTTCTCTGGGCAGCTCTGACGAGGGCAATGTCGAAGACTTCCAGGGCATGTTGGACTGCCTAGAAATGTAGTTTTGATGCTGTTCGAGTGCTCTGGAAATGTAGCTCTCCTGAAGTAACGTATAGTGTGTTGCCCGAGACTCTGCAGACACAGAGAGCCTCCGTGGGACGTATGGGACTCAATGCTGCTCAGCAGGCCCACAGGGGTGTGGAGGGAGTCAGTGATCTTGGAACCAAAATGATGCTCACCCGAAGGGCGTAGGAGTCCTGAAAGGGGTAATTCTTTTAAATAAAACAGACCTCCACTAAGAGCTCATGGAAAGAGCTGCATGCCTCCCTTTCTGCAGGGCTACTCAGGGCCTTACCTCGAGGCAGGGACTCACGTTGAGATTCCCTTTAGCTCTAGAGGATGGCAAGGAGAGCCCCACCCCGGCCAATGAAGCTCCGTGTGTACCCAGAGAAAACTCATTTTTTTCCCAGACACATGCCTACAGTGGCCAGAGGACTGTCAACAGCAGAGAATTTCAGGGAGCTTCACGGAAGCAAGAATGGAGGTTTCCAAACGGAAAGCAAGGCTAGTACCCTCATGACCCCATTTCCATGGGCACAGGCAGCATTCATCTCTGTGGATTTTAACAAGTCAAATGAGACACAGAGTACACAGTTGTTGCTTCCCTGAATCAACTTCTCGAGGCACGGTGTTCTGCAACTAGTGAACGGCCTCACCAAGGAAATCCCTGGCTAGGACTCTGGACCCGTGCCGCTTCAAAAGCCTGCCGTGCTACAGGCTAAAACTGTGCTTTAGTTGCAATACAAAGAAGGTCGTCTTTCTTCAAGAGGCAGGGTGACTTCAGGTAGGAGGTCCTGAATGGAAGGAGAAGCTTACTGTTTCTCTCTGTACAGCTCAAACTAGGGAATGAGAGCGACTTCCACGGCATGTTGGAACTTGTTGAACATTGCTCTTGAACCTGTGCGAGTGCTGTGAATCAAGATATCACAAGAAAGAGTGCAGTGTGTTGCCCATGACTCAGCAGACACAGAGGACCTCCGAGGACCAATGTGCCTCGTTGTTGCTCAGCAGGCCTACAGGGGTGTGGAGATACTCAGAGACCTTGGAACAAAAATGATGCTCAACCGAGGGGCCTAGGAGTCCTGAAAAAAGGTACTTCATTTAAAGTAAACCAGAAGAGCGACTAAGAGCTAATGGAAAGAGCTGCATGCCTCCCGTTCTGCAGGGCTACTCAGGGCCTTACCTCGAGCCAAGGGCTCACGTTTAGATTCCCTTTAGCTCTAGAGCATGGCAAGGTGCGCCCCACCCCGGCCAATGAAGTTCCGTGTGTAGCCAGAGAAAACTCATTTTCTTCCCAGACACATGCCTACAGTGGCCAGAGGCCTGTCAACAGCAGAGAATTTCAGGGAGCTTCACCGAAGCTAGAATGGAGGTTTCCAAACGAAAAGCAAGGCTAGTCCCATCATGCCCCCATTTCCATGGGCACAGGCAGCATACATCTCTGTGGTTTTTAACAAGTCAAATGAGACACAGAGTACACAGTTGTTGCTTCCCTGAATCAACTTCTCGAGGCAGGGTGTTCTGCATCTGGTGAACGGCCTCACCAAGGAAAGCCCTAGCTAGGCCTCTGGGCCCGTGCCTCTTCCAAAGCCTGCCGTGCTACAGGAAAAACTGTGCTTTAGTTTCAATAGAAACGAGGTCGTCTTTCTTCAGGAGGCAGGGTGACTTCAGGTAGGAGGTCCTGAATGGAAGGAGAAGCTTACTGTTTCTCTCTGTACAGCTCAAACTAGGGAATGAGAACGAATTCCACGGCCTATTGGAACTTGCTTAAAGGTGCTCGTGAACCTGGGCGATTGCTGGCTATATCAAGATGTCCCAATAAGAGTGCACTGTGTTACCCTACACTCGACATACACACTGTGAGTCTGAAAGCTCTTGGCCTGGATTTTGCTTAGAAGGGCCAGGGGAGCCTGAGGGTACTCAGTGTTCTTGCAGGGAATAGGGTTTCCAGGCGAGGCACCTGGGTGTCCTGAAAAGCGTACTGGCTTTAAAATGCTGAAGATATGCGTCTACGGCCACATGGAAACTGCTACACGCCTCCGCTTCTGCAAAGCATTTCATGTCCTTACCTCGAGGCAAGTTCTCACGTTTCTTGCCCTGTGAACGACACAGCATGTTAAGATGCTGTATTTCTCCTTGAATAGAGTGACTTCAGGTACGAGGTCCTCGATAAATTCTAAGCAGAGTGTTTTCTCTGGGCAGCTCTGACGAGGGCAATGTCGAAGACTTCCAGGGCATGTTGGACTGCCTAGAAATGTAGTTTTGATGCTGTTCGAGTGCTCTGGAAATGTAGCTCTCCTGAAGTAACGTATAGTGTGTTGCCCGAGACTCTGCAGACACAGAGAGCCTCCGTGGAACGTATGGGACTCAATGCTGCTCAGCAGGCCCACAGGGGTGTGGAGGGAGTCAGTGATCTTGGAACCAAAATGATGCTCACAAGAAGGGCGTAGGAGTCCTGAAAGGGGTAATTCTTTTAAATAAAACAGACCTCCACTAAGAGCTCATGGAAAGAGCTGCATGCCTCCCTTTCTGCAGGGCTACTCAGGGCCTTACCTCGAGGCAGGGACTCACGTTGAGATTCCCTTTAGCTCTAGAGGATGGCAAGGAGAGCCCCACCCCGGCCAATGAAGCTCCGTGTGTACCCAGAGAAAACTCATTTTTTTCCCAGACACATGCCTACAGTTGCCAAAGGACTGTCAACAGCAGAGAATTTCAGGGAGCTTCACGGAAGCAAGAATGGAGGTTTCCAAACGGAAAGCAAGGCTAGTACCCTCATGACCCCATTTCCATGGGCACAGGCAGCATTCGTCTCTGTGGTTTTTAACAAGTCAAATGAGACACAGAGTACACAGTTGTTGCTTCCCTGAATCAACTTCTCGAGGCACGGTGTTCTGCAACTAGTGAACGGCCTCACCAAGGAAATCCCTGGCTAGGACTCTGGACCCGTGCCGCTTCAAAAGCCTGCCGTGCTACAGGAAAAACTGTGCTTTAGTTGCAATACAAAGAAGGTCGTCTTTCTTCAAGAGGCAGGGTGACTTCAGGTAGGAGGTCCTGAATGGAAGGAGAAGCTTACTGTTTCTCTCTGTACAGCTCAAACTAGGGAATGAGAGCGACTTCCACGGCATGTTGGAACTTGTTGAACATTGCTCTTGAACCTGTGCGAGTGCTGTGAATCAAGATATCACAAGAAAGAGTGCAGTGTGTTGCCCATGACTCAGCAGACACACAGGACCTCCGAGGACCAATGTGCCTCGTTGTTGCTCAGCAGGCCTACAGGGGTGTGGAGATACTCAGAGACCTTTGAACAAAAATGATGCTCAACCGAGGGGCCTAGGAGTCCTGAAAAAAGGTACTTCATTTAAAGTAAACCAGAAGAGCGACTAAGAGCTAATGGAAAGAGCTGCATGCCTCCCGTTCTGCAGGGCTACTCAGGGCCTTACCTCGAGCCAAGGGCTCACGTTTAGATTCCCTTTAGCTCTAGAGCATGGCAAGGTGCGCCCCACCCCGGCCAATGAAGTTCCGTGTGTAGCCAGAGAAAACTCATTTTCTTCCCAGACACATGCCTACAGTGGCCAGAGGCCTGTCAACAGCAGAGAATTTCAGGGAGCTTCACCGAAGCTAGAATGGAGGTTTCCAAACGAAAAGCAAGGCTAGTCCCATCATGCCCCCATTTCCATGGGCACAGGCAGCATACATCTCTGTGGTTTTTAACAAGTCAAATGAGACACAGAGTACACAGTTGTTGCTTCCCTGAATCAACTTCTCGAGGCAGGGTGTTCTGCATCTAGTGAACGGCCACACCAAGGAAAGCCCTAGCTAGGCCTCTGGGCCCGTGCCTCTTCAAAAGCCTGCCGTGCTACAGGAAAAACTGTGCTTTAGTTTCAATAGAAACGAGGTCGTCTTTCTTCAGGAGGCAGGGTGACTTCAGGTAGGAGGTCCTGAATGGAAGGAGAAGCTTACTGTTTCTCTCTGTACAGCTCAAACTAGGGAATGAGAACGAATTCCACGGCCTATTGGAACTTGCTTAAAGGTGCTCGTGAACCTGGGCGATTGCTGGCTATATCAAGATGTCCCAATAAGAGTGCACTGTGTTACCCTACACTCGACATACACACTGTGAGTCTGAAAGCTCTTGGCCTGGATTTTGCTTAGAAGGGCCAGGGGAGCCTGAGGGTACTCAGTGTTCTTGCAGGGAATAGGGTTTCCAGGCGAGGCACCTGGGTGTCCTGAAAAGCGTACTGGCTTTAAAATGCTGAAGATATGCGTCTACGGCCACATGGAAAGTGCTACACGCCTCCGCTTCTGCAAAGCATTTCATGGCCTTACCTCGAGGCAAGTTCTCACGTTTCTTGCCCTGTGAACGACACAGCATGTTAAGATGCTGTATTTCTCCTTGAATAGAGTGACTTCAGGTACGAGGTCCTCGATAAATTCTAAGCAGAGTGTTTTCTCTGGGCAGCTCTGACGAGGGCAATGTCGAAGACTTCCAGGGCATGTTGGACTGCCTAGAAATGTAGTTTTGATGCTGTTCGAGTGCTCTGGAAATGTAGCTCTCCTGAAGTAACGTATAGTGTGTTGCCCGAGACTCTGCAGACACAGAGAGCCTCCGTGGGACGTATGGGACTCAA
Organism: Balaenoptera physalus; assembly: GCF_965194825.1. NCBI lineage: Eukaryota > Metazoa > Chordata > Mammalia > Artiodactyla > Balaenopteridae > Balaenoptera > Balaenoptera physalus. The sequence goes on along the minus strand of NW_028126109.1, from coordinate 181,175 downwards.
TGCTGCTCAGCAGGCCCACAGGGGTGTGGAGGGAGTCAGTGATCTTGGAACCAAAATGATGCTCACCCGAAGGGCGTAGGAGTCCTGAAAGGGGTAATTCTTTTAAATAAAACAGACCTCCACTAAGAGCTCATGGAAAGAGCTGCATGCCTCCCTTTCTGCAGGGCTACTCAGGGCCTTACCTCGAGGCAGGGACTCACGTTGAGATTCCCTTTAGCTCTAGAGGATGGCAAGGAGAGCCCCACCCCGGCCAATGAAGCTCCGTGTGTACCCAGAGAAAACTCATTTTTTTCCCAGACACATGCCTACAGTGGCCAGAGGACTGTCAACAGCAGAGAATTTTAGGGAGCTTCACAGAAGCAAGAATGGAAGTTTCCAAACGGAAAGCAAGGCTAGTACCCTCATGACCCCATTTCCATGGGCACAGGCAGCATTCATCTCTGTGGATTTTAACAAGTCAAATGAGACACAGAGTACACAGTTGTTGCTTCCCTGAATCAACTTCTCGAGGCACGGTGTTCTGCAACTAGTGAACGGCCTCACCAAGGAAATCCCTGGCTAAGACTCTGGACCCGTGCCGCTTCAAAAGCCTGCCGTGCTACAGGCTAAAACTGTGCTTTAGTTGCAATACAAAGAAGGTCGTCTTTCTTCAAGAGGCAGGGTGACTTCAGGTAGGAGGTCCTGAATGGAAGGAGAAGCTTACTGTTTCTCTCTGTACAGCTCAAACTAGGGAATGAGAGCGACTTCCACGGCATGTTGGAACTTGTTGAACATTGCTCTTGAACCTGTGCGAGTGCTGTGAATCAAGATATCACAAGAAAGAGTGCAGTGTGTTGCCCATGACTCAGCAGACACACAGGACCTCCGAGGACCAATGTGCCTCGTTGTTGCTCAGCAGGCCTACAGGGGTGTGGAGATACTCAGAGACCTTGGAACAAAAATGATGCTCAACCGAGGGGCCTAGGAGTCCTGAAAAAAGGTACTTCATTTAAAGTAAACCAGAAGAGCGACTAAGAGCTAATGGAAAGAGCTGCATGCCTCCCGTTCTGCAGGGCTACTCAGGGCCTTACCTCGAGCCAAGGGCTCACGTTTAGATTCCCTTTAGCTCTAGAGCATGGCAAGGTGCGCCCCACCCCGGCCAATGAAGTTCCGTGTGTAGCCAGAGAAAACTCATTTTCTTCCCAGACACATGCCTACAGTGGCCAGAGGCCTGTCAACAGCAGAGAATTTCAGGGAGCTTCACCGAAGCTAGAATGGAGGTTTCCAAATGAAAAACAAGGCTAGTCCCATCATGCCCCCATTTCCATGGGCACAGGCAGCATACATCTCTGTGGTTTTTAACAAGTCAAATGAGACACAGAGTACACAGTTGTTGCTTCCCTGAATCAACTTCTCGAGGCAGGGTGTTCTGCATCTAGTGAATGGCCACACCAAGGAAAGCCCTAGCTAGGCCTCTGGGCCCGTGCCTCTTCAAAAGCCTGCCGTGCTACAGGAAAAACTGTGCTTTAGTTTCAATAGAAACGAGGTCGTCTTTCTTCAGGAGGCAGGGTGACTTCAGGTAGGAGGTCCTGAATGGAAGGAGAAGCTTACTGTTTCTCTCTGTACAGCTCAAACTAGGGAATGAGAACGAATTCCACGGCCTATTGGAACTTGCTTAAAGGTGCTCGTGAACCTGGGCGATTGCTGGCTATATCAAGATGTCCCAATAAGAGTGCACTGTGTTACCCTACACTCGACATACACACTGTGAGTCTGAAAGCTCTTGGCCTGGATTTTGCTTAGAAGGGCCAGGGGAGCCTGAGGGTACTCAGTGTTCTTGCAGGGAATAGGGTTTCCAGGCGAGGCACCTGGGTGTCCTGAAAAGCGTACTGGCTTTAAAATGCTGAAGATATGCGTCTACGGCCACATGGAAACTGCTACACGCCTCCGCTTCTGCAAAGCATTTCATGGCCTTACCTCGAGGCAAGTTCTCACGTTTCTTGCCCTGTGAACGACACAGCATGTTAAGATGCTGTATTTCTCCTTGAATAGAGTGACTTCAGGTACGAGGTCCTCGATAAATTCTAAGCAGAGTGTTTTCTCTGGGCAGCTCTGACGAGGGCAATGTCGAAGACTTCCAGGGCATGTTGGACTGCCTAGAAATGTAGTTTTGATGCTGTTCGAGTGCTCTGGAAATGTAGCTCTCCTGAAGTAACGTATAGTGTGTTGCCCGAGACTCTGCAGACACAGAGAGCCTCCGTGGGACGTATGGGACTCAATGCTGCTCAGCAGGCCCACAGGGGTGTGGAGGGAGTCAGTGATCTTGGAACCAAAATGATGCTCACCCGAAGGGCGTAGGAGTCCTGAAAGGGGTAATTCTTTTAAATAAAACAGACCTCCACTAAGAGCTCATGGAAAGAGCTGCATGCCTCCCTTTCTGCAGGGCTACTCAGGGCCTTACCTCGAGGCAGGGACTCACGTTGAGATTCCCTTTAGCTCTAGAGGATGGCAAGGAGAGCCCCACCCCGGCCAATGAAGCTCCGTGTGTACCCAGAGAAAACTCATTTTTTTCCCAGACACATGCCTACAGTGGCCAGAGGACTGTCAACAGCAGAGAATTTCAGGGAGCTTCACAGAAGCAAGAATGGAGGTTTCCAAACGGAAAGCAAGGCTAGTACCCTCATGACCCCATTTCCATGGGCACAGGCAGCATTCATCTCTGTGGATTTTAACAAGTCAAATGAGACACAGAGTACACAGTTGTTGCTTCCCTGAATCAACTTCTCGAGGCACGGTGTTCTGCAACTAGTGAACGGCCTCACCAAGGAAATCCCTGGCTAGGACTCTGGACCCGTGCCGCTTCAAAAGCCTGCCGTGCTACAGGCTAAAACTGTGCTTTAGTTGCAATACAAAGAAGGTCGTCTTTCTTCAAGAGGCAGGGTGACTTCAGGTAGGAGGTCCTGAATGGAAGGAGAAGCTTACTGTTTCTCTCTGTACAGCTCAAACTAGGGAATGAGAGCGACTTCCACGGCATGTTGGAACTTGTTAAACATTGCTCTTGAACCTGTGCGAGTGCTGTGAATCAAGATATCACAAGAAAGAGTGCAGTGTGTTGCCCATGACTCAGCAGACACAGAGGACCTCCGAGGACCAATGTGCCTCGTTGTTGCTCAGCAGGCCTACAGGGGTGTGGAGATACTCAGAGACCTTGGAACAAAAATGATGCTCAACCGAGGGGCCTAGGAGTCCTGAAAAAAGGTACTTCATTTAAAGTAAACCAGAAGAGCGACTAAGAGCTAATGGAAAGAGCTGCATGCCTCCCGTTCTGCAGGGCTACTCAGGGCCTTACCTCGAGCCAAGGGCTCACGTTTAGATTCCCTTTAGCTCTAGAGCATGGCAAGGTGCGCCCCACCCCGGCCAATGAAGTTCCGTGTGTAGCCAGAGAAAACTCATTTTCTTCCCAGACACATGCCTACAGTGGCCAGAGGCCTGTCAACAGCAGAGAATTTCAGGGAGCTTCACCGAAGCTAGAATGGAGGTTTCCAAACGAAAAGCAAGGCTAGTCCCATCATGCCCCCATTTCCATGGGCACAGGCAGCATACATCTCTGTGGTTTTTAACAAGTCAAATGAGACACAGAGTACACAGTTGTTGCTTCCCTGAATCAACTTCTCGAGGCAGGGTGTTCTGCATCTAGTGAACGGCCACACCAAGGAAAGCCCTAGCTAGGCCTCTGGGCCCGTGCCTCTTCCAAAGCCTGCCGTGCTACAGGAAAAACTGTGCTTTAGTTTCAATAGAAACGAGGTCGTCTTTCTTCAGGAGGCAGGGTGACTTCAGGTAGGAGGTCCTGAATGGAAGGAGAAGCTTACTGTTTCTCTCTGTACAGCTCAAACTAGGGAATGAGAACGAAATCCACGGCCTATTGGAACTTGCTTAAAGGTGCTCGTGAACCTGGGCGATTGCTGGCTATATCAAGATGTCCCAATAAGAGTGCACTGTGTTACCCTACACTCGACATACACACTGTGAGTCTGAAAGCTCTTGGCCTGGATTTTGCTTAGAAGGGCCAGGGGAGCCTGAGGGTACTCAGTGTTCTTGCAGGGAATAGGGTTTCCAGGCGAGGCACCTGGGTGTCCTGAAAAGCGTACTGGCTTTAAAATGCTGAAGATATGCGTCTACGGCCACATGGAAACTGCTACACGCCTCCGCTTCTGCAAAGCATTTCATGGCCTTACCTCGAGGCAAGTTCTCACGTTTCTTGCCCTGTGAACGACACAGCATGTTAAGATGCTGTATTTCTCCTTGAATAGAGTGACTTCAGGTACGAGGTCCTCGATAAATTCTAAGCAGAGTGTTTTCTCTGGGCAGCTCTGACGAGGGCAATGTCGAAGACTTCCAGGGCATGTTGGACTGCCTAGAAATGTAGTTTTGATGCTGTTCGAGTGCTCTGGAAATGTAGCTCTCCTGAAGTAACGTATAGTGTGTTGCCCGAGACTCTGCAGACACAGAGAGCCTCCGTGGGACGTATGGGACTCAATGCTGCTCAGCAGGCCCACAGGGGTGTGGAGGGAGTCAGTGATCTTGGAACCAAAATGATGCTCACAAGAAGGGCGTAGGAGTCCTGAAAGGGGTAATTCTTTTCAATAAAACAGACCTCCACTAAGAGCTCATGGAAAGAGCTGCATGCCTCCCTTTCTGCAGGGCTACTCAGGGCCTTACCTCGAGGCAGGGACTCACGTTGAGATTCCCTTTAGCTCTAGAGGATGGCAAGGAGAGCCCCACCCCGGCCAATGAAGCTCCGTGTGTACCCAGAGAAAACTCATTTTTTTCCCAGACACATGCCTACAGTGGCCAAAGGACTGTGAACAGCAGAGAATTTCAGGGAGCTTCACGGAAGCAAGAATGGAGGTTTCCAAACGGAAAGCAAGGCTAGTACCCTCATGACCCCATTTCCATGGGCACAGGCAGCATTCGTCTCTGTGGTTTTTAACAAGTCAAATGAGACACAGAGTACACAGTTGTTGCTTCCCTGAATCAACTTCTCGAGGCAGTGTGTTCTGCATCTAGTGAACGGCCACACCAAGGAAAGCCCTAGCTAGGCCTCTGGGCCCGTGCCTCTTCAAAAGCCTGCCTTGCTACAGGAAAAACTGTGCTTTAGTTTCAATAGAAACGAGGTCGTCTTTCTTCAGGAGGCAGGGTGACTTCAGGTAGGAGGTCCTGAATGGAAGGAGAAGCTTACTGTTTCTCTCTGTACAGCTCAAACTAGGGAATGAGAACGAAATCCACGGCCTATTGGAACTTGCTTAAAGGTGCTCGTGAACCTGGGCGATAGCTGGCTATATCAAGATGTCCCAATAAGAGTGCACTGTGTTACCCTACACTCGACATACACACTGTGAGTCTGAAAGCTCCTGGCCTGGATATTGCTTAGAAGGGCCAGGGGAGCCTGAGGGTACTCAGTGTTCTTGCAGGGAATAGGGTTTCCAGGCGAGGCACCTGGGTGTCCTGAAAAGCGTACTGGCTTTAAAATGCTGAAGATATGCGTCTACGGCCACATGGAAACTGCTACACGCCTCCGCTTCTGCAAAGCATTTCATGGCCTTACCTCGAGGCAAGTTCTCACGTTTCTTGCCCTGTGAACGACACAGCATGTTAAGATGCTGTATTTCTCCTTGAATAGAGTGACTTCAGGTACGAGGTCCTCGATAAATTCTAAGCAGAGTGTTTTCTCTGGGCAGCTCTGACGAGGGCAATGTCGAAGACTTCCAGGGCATGTTGGACTGCCTAGAAATGTAGTTTTGATGCTGTTCGAGTGCTCTGGAAATGTAGCTCTCCTGAAGTAACGTATAGTGTGTTGCCCGAGACTCTGCAGACACAGAGAGCCTCCGTGGGACGTATGGGACTCAATGCTGCTCAGCAGGCCCACAGGGGTGTGGAGGGAGTCAGTGATCTTGGAACCAAAATGATGCTCACCCGAAGGGCGTAGGAGTCCTGAAAGGGGTAATTCTTTTCAATAAAACAGACCTCCACTAAGAGCTCATGGAAAGAGCTGCATGCCTCCCTTTCTGCAGGGCTACTCAGGGCCTTACCTCGAGGCAGGGACTCACGTTGAGATTCCCTTTAGCTCTAGGGGATGGCAAGGAGAGCCCCACCCCGGCCAATGAAGCTCCGTGTGTACCCAGAGAAAACTCATTTTTTTCCCAGACAGATGCCTAGAGTGGCCAGAGGACTGTCAACAGCAGAGAATTTCAGGGAGCTTCACGGAAGCAAGAATGGAGGTTTCCAAACGGAAAGCAAGGCTAGTACCCTCATGACCCCATTTCCATGGGCACAGGCAGCATTCATCTCTGTGGTTTTTAACAAGTCAAATGAGACACAGAGTACACAGTTGTTGCTTCCCTGAATCAACTTCTCGAGGCACGGTGTTCTGCAACTAGTGAACGGCCTCACCAAGGAAATCCCTGGCTAGGACTCTGGACCCGTGCCGCTTCAAAAGCCTGCCGTGCTACAGGAAAAACTGTGCTTTAGTTGCAATACAAAGAAGGTCGTCTTTCTTCAAGAGGCAGGGTGACTTCAGGTAGGAGGTCCTGAATGGAAGGAGAAGCTTACTGTTTCTCTCTGTACAGCTCAAACTAGGGAATGAGAGCGACTTCCACGGCATGTTGGAACTTGTTGAACATTGCTCTTGAACCTGTGCGAGTGCTGTGAATCAAGATATCACAAGAAAGAGTGCAGTGTGTTGCCCATGACTCAGCAGACACAGAGGACCTCCGAGGACCAATGTGCCTCGTTGTTGCTCAGCAGGCCTACAGGGGTGTGGAGATACTCAGAGACCTTGGAACAAAAATGATGCTCAACCGAGGGGCCTAGGAGTCCTGAAAAAAGGTACTTCATTTAAAGTAAACCAGAAGAGCGACTAAGAGCTGATGGAAAGAGCTGCATGCCTCCCGTTCTATAGGGCTACTCAGGGCCTTACCTCGAGCCAAGGGCTCACGTTTAGATTCCCTTTAGCTCTAGAGCATGGCAAGGTGCGCCCCACCCCGGCCAATGAAGTTCCGTGTGTAGCCAGAGAAAACTCATTTTCTTCCCAGACACATGCCTACAGTGGCCAGAGGCCTGTCAACAGCAGAGAATTTCAGGGAGCTTCACCGAAGCTAGAATGGAGGTTTCCAAACGAAAAGCAAGGCTAGTCCCATCATGCCCCCATTTCCATGGGCACAGGCAGCATACATCTCTGTGGTTTTTAACAAGTCAAATGAGACACAGAGTACACAGTTGTTGCTTCCCTGAATCAACTTCTCGAGGCAGTGTGTTCTGCATCTAGTGAACGGCCACACCAAGGAAAGCCCTAGCTAGGCCTCTGGGCCCGTGCCTCTTCAAAAGCCTGCCGTGCTACAGGAAAAACTGTGCTTTAGTTTCAATAGAAACGAGGTCGTCTTTCTTCAGGAGGCAGGGTGACTTCAGGTAGGAGGTCCTGAATGGAAGGAGAAGCTTACTGTTTCTCTCTGTACAGCTCAAACTAGGGAATGAGAACGAAATCCACGGCCTATTGGAACTTGCTTAAAGGTGCTCGTGAACCTGGGCGATAGCTGGCTATATCAAGATGTCCCAATAAGAGTGCACTGTGTTACCCTACACTCGACATACACACTGTGAGTCTGAAACCTCCTGTCCTGGATATTGCTTAGAAGGGCCAGGGGAGCCTGAGGGTACTCAGTGTTCTTGCAGGGAATAGGGTTTCCAGGCGAGGCACCTGGGTGTCCTGAAAAGCGTACTGGCTTTAAAATGCTGAAGATATGCGTCTACGGCCACATGGAAACTGCTACACGCCTCCGCTTCTGCAAAGCATTTCATGGCCTTACCTCGAGGCAAGTTCTCACGTTTCTTGCCCTGTGAACGACACAGCATGTTAAGATGCTGTATTTCTCCTTGAATAGAGTGACTTCAGGTACGAGGTCCTCGATAAATTCTAAGCAGAGTGTTTTCTCTGGGCAGCTTTGACGACGGCAATGTCGAAGATCTCCAGGGCATGTTGGACTGCCTAGAAATGTAGTTTTGATGCTGTTCGAGTGCTCTGGAAATGTAGCTCTCCTGAAGTAACGTATAGTGTGTTGCCCGAGACTCTGCAGACACAGAGAGCCTCCGTGGGACGTATGGGACTCAATGCTGCTCAGCAGGCCCACAGGGGTGTGGAGGGAGTCAGTGATCTTGGAACCAAAATGATGCTCACCCGAAGGGCGTAGGAGTCCTGAAAGGGGTAATTCTTTTCAATAAAACAGACCTCCACTAAGAGCTCATGGAAAGAGCTGCATGCCTCCCTTTCTGCAGGGCTACTCAGGGCCTTACCTCGAGGCAGGGACTCACGTTGAGATTCCCTTTAGCTCTAGGGGATGGCAAGGAGAGCCCCACCCCGGCCAATGAAGCTCCGTGTGTACCCAGAGAAAACTCATTTTTTTCCCAGACACATGCCTAGTGTGGCCAGAGGACTGTCAACAGCAGAGAATTTCAGGGAGCTTCACGGAAGCAAGAATGGAGGTTTCCAAACGGAAAGCAAGGCTAGTACCCTCATGACCCCATTTCCATGGGCACAGGCAGCATTCATCTCTGTGGATTTTAACAAGTCAAATGAGACACAGAGTACACAGTTGTTGCTTCCCTGAATCAACTTCTCGAGGCACGGTGTTCTGCAACTAGTGAACGGCCTCACCAAGGAAATCCCTGGCTAGGACTCTGGACCCGTGCCGCTTCAAAAGCCTGCCGTGCTACAGGAAAAACTGTGCTTTAGTTGCAATAGAAAGAAGGTCGTCTTTCTTCAAGAGGCAGGGTGACTTCAGGTAGGAGGTCCTGAATGGAAGGAGAAGCTTACTGTTTCTCTCTGTACAGCTCAAACTAGGGAATGAGAGCGACTTCCACGGCATGTTGGAACTTGTTGAACATTGCTCTTGAACCTGTGCGAGTGCTGTGAATCAAGATATCACAAGAAAGAGTGCAGTGTGTTGCCCATGACTCAGCAGACACAGAGGACCTCCGGGGACCAATGTGCCTCGTTGTTGCTCAGCAGGCCTACAGGGGTGTGGAGATACTCAGAGACCTTGGAACAAAAATGATGCTCAACCGAGGGGCCTAGGAGTCCTGAAAAAAGGTACTTCATTTAAAGTAAACCAGAAGAGCGACTAAGAGCTAATGGAAAGAGCTGCATGCCTCCCGTTCTGCAGGGCTACTCAGGGCCTTACCTCGAGCCAAGGGCTCACGTTTAGATTCCCTTTAGCTCTAGAGCATGGCAAGGTGCGCCCCACCCCGGCCAATGAAGTTCCGTGTGTAGCCAGAGAAAACTCATTTTCTTCCCAGACACATGCCTACAGTGGCCAGAGGCCTGTCAACAGCAGAGAATTTCAGGGAGCTTCACGGAAGCTAGAATGGAGGTTTCCAAACGAAAAGCAAGGCTAGTCCCATCATGCCCCCATTTCCATGGGCACAGGCAGCATACATCTCTGTGGTTTTTAACAAGTCAAATGAGACACAGAGTACACAGTTGTTGCTTCCCTGAATCAACTTCTCGAGGCAGTGTGTTCTGCATCTAGTGAACGGCCACACCAAGGAAAGCCCTAGCTAGGCCTCTGGGCCCGTGCCTCTTCAAAAGCCTGCCGTGCTACAGGAAAAACTGTGCTTTAGTTTCAATAGAAACGAGGTCGTCTTTCTTCAGGAGGCAGGGTGACTTCAGGTAGGAGGTCCTGAATGGAAGGAGAAGCTTACTGTTTCTCTCTGTACAGCTCAAACTAGGGAATGAGAACGAAATCCACGGCCTATTGGAACTTGCTTAAAGGTGCTCGTGAACCTGGGCGATAGCTGGCTATATCAAGATGTCCCAATAAGAGTGCACTGTGTTACCCTACACTCGACATACACACTGTGAGTCTGAAAGCTCCTGGCCTGGATATTGCTTAGAAGGGCCAGGGGAGCCTGAGGGTACTCAGTGTTCTTGCAGGGAATAGGGTTTCCAGGCGAGGCACCTGGGTGTCCTGAAAAGCGTACTGGCTTTAAAATGCTGAAGATATGCGTCTACGGCCACATGGAAACTGCTACACGCCTCCGCTTCTGCAAAGCATTTCATGGCCTTACCTCGAGGCAAGTTCTCACGTTTCTTGCCCTGTGAACGACACAGCATGTTAAGATGCTGTATTTCTCCTTGAATAGAGTGATTTCAGGTACGAGGTCCTCGATAAATTCTAAGCAGAGTGTTTTCTCTGGGCAGCTCTGACGAGGGCAATGTCGAAGACTTCCAGGGCATGTTGGACTGCCTAGAAATGTAGTTTTGATGCTGTTCGAGTGCTCTGGAAATGTAGCTCTCCTGAAGTAATGTATAGTGTGTTGCCCGAGACTCTGCAGACACAGAGAGCCTCCGTGGGACGTATGGGACTCAATGCTGCTCAGCAGGCCCACAGGGGTGTGGAGGGAGTCAGTGATCTTGGAACCAAAATGATGCTCACCCGAAGGGCGTAGGAGTCCTGAAAGGGGTAATTCTTTTCAATAAAACAGACCTCCACTAAGAGCTCATGGAAAGAGCTGCATGCCTCCCTTTCTGCAGGGCTACTCAGGGCCTTACCTCGAGGCAGGGACTCACGTTGAGATTCCCTTTAGCTCTAGGGGATGGCAAGGAGAGCCCCACCCCGGCCAATGAAGCTCCGTGTGTACCCAGAGAAAACTCATTTTTTTCCCAGACACATGCCTAGAGTGGCCAGAGGACTGTCAACAGCAGAGAATTTCAGGGAGCTTCACGGAAGCAAGAATGGAGGTTTCCAAACGGAAAGCAAGGCTAGTACCCTCATGACCCCATTTCCATGGGCACAGGCAGCATTCATCTCTGTGGTTTTTAACAAGTCAAATGAGACACAGAGTACACAGTTGTTGCTTCCCTGAATCAACTTCTCGAGGCACGGTGTTCTGCAACTAGTGAACGGCCTCACCAAGGAAATCCCTGGCTAGGACTCTGGACCCGTGCCGCTTCAAAAGCCTGCCGTGCTACAGGAAAAACTGTGCTTTAGTTGCAATAGAAAGAAGGTCGTCTTTCTTCAAGAGGCAGGGTGACTTCAGGTAGGAGGTCCTGAATGGAAGGAGAAGCTTACTGTTTCTCTCTGTACAGCTCAAACTAGGGAATGAGAGCGACTTCCACGGCATGTTGGAACTTGTTGAACATTGCTCTTGAACCTGTGCGAGTGCTGTGAATCAAGATATCACAAGAAAGAGTGCAGTGTGTTGCCCATGACTCAGCAGACACAGAGGACCTCCGAGGACCAATGTGCCTCGTTGTTGCTCAGCAGGCCTACAGGGGTGTGGAGATACTCAGAGACCTTGGAACAAAAATGATGCTCAACCGAGGGGCCTAGGAGTCCTGAAAAAAGGTACTTCATTTAAAGTAAACCAGAAGAGCGACTAAGAGCTAATGGAAAGAGCTGCATGCCTCCCGTTCTGCAGGGCTACTCAGGGCCTTACCTCGAGCCAAGGGCTCACGTTTAGATTCCCTTTAGCTCTAGAGCATGGCAAGGTGCGCCCCACCCCGGCCAATGAAGTTCCGTGTGTAGCCAGAGAAAACTCATTTTCTTCCCAGACACATGCCTACAGTGGCCAGAGGCCTGTCAACAGCAGAGAATTTCAGGGAGCTTCACCGAAGCTAGAATGGAGGTTTCCAAACGAAAAGCAAGGCTAGTCCCATCATGCCCCCATTTCCATGGGCACAGGCAGCATACATCTCTGTGGTTTTTAACAAGTCAAATGAGACACAGAGTACACAGTTGTTGCTTCCCTGAATCAACTTCTCGAGGCAGGGTGTTCTGCATCTGGTGAACGGCCTCACCAAGGAAAGCCCTAGCTAGGCCTCTGGGCCCGTGCCTCTTAAAAAGCCTGCCGTGCTACAGGAAAAACTGTGCTTTAGTTTCAATAGAAACGAGGTCGTCTTTCTTCAGGAGGCAGGGTGACTTCAGGTAGGAGGTCCTGAATGGAAGGAGAAGCTTACTGTTTCTCTCTGTACAGCTCAAACTAGGGAATGAGAACGAATTCCACGGCCTATTGGAACTTGCTTAAAGGTGCTCGTGAACCTGGGCGATAGCTGGCTATATCAAGATGTCCCAATAAGAGTGCACTGTGTTACCCTACTCTCGACATACACACTGTGAGTCTGAAAGCTCTTGGCCTGGATTTTGCTTAGAAAGGCCAGGGGAGCCTGAGGGTACTCAGTGTTCTTGCAGGGAATAGGGTTTCCAGGCGAGGCACCTGGGTGTCCTGAAAAGCGTACTGGCTTTAAAATGCTGAAGATATGCGTCTACGGCCACATGGAAACTGCTACACGCCTCCGCTTCTGCAAAGCATTTCATGGCCTTACCTCGAGGCAAGTTCTCACGTTTCTTGCCCTGTGAACGACACAGCATGTTAAGATGCTGTATTTCTCCTTGAATAGAGTGACTTCAGGTACGAGGTCCTCGATAAATTCTAAGCAGAGTGTTTTCTCTGGGCAGCTCTGACGAGGGCAATGTCGAAGACTTCCAGGGCATGTTGGACTGCCTAGAAATGTAGTTTTGATGCTGTTCGAGTGCTCTGGAAATGTAGCTCTCCTGAAGTAACGTATAGTGTGTTGCCCGAGACTCTGCAGACACAGAGAGCCTCCGTGGGACGTATGGGACTCAATGCTGCTCAGCAGGCCCACAGGGGTGTGGAGGGAGTTAGTGATCTTGGAACCAAAATGATGCTCACCCGAAGGGCGTAGGAGTCCTGAAAGGGGTAATTCTTTTAAATAAAACAGACCTCCACTAAGAGCTCATGGAAAGAGCTGCATGCCTCCCTTTCTGCAGGGCTACTCAGGGCCTTACCTCGAGGCAGGGACTCACGTTGAGATTCCCTTTAGCTCTAGGGGATGGCAAGGAGAGCCCCACCCCGGCCAATGAAGCTCCGTGTGTACCCAGAGAAAACTCATTTTTTTCCCAGACACATGCCTACAGTGGCCAGAGGACTCTCAACAGCAGAGAATTTCAGGGAGCTTCACGGAAGCAAGAATGGAGGTTTCCAAACGGAAAGCAAGGCTAGTACCCTCATGACCCCATTTCCATGGGCACAGGCAGCATTCATCTCTGTGGTTTTTAACAAGTCAAATGAGACACAGAGTACACAGTTGTTGCTTCCCTGAATCAACTTCTCGAGGCACGGTGTTCTGCAACTAGTGAACGGCCTCACCAAGGAAATCCCTGGCTAGGACTCTGGACCCGTGCCGCTTCAAAAGCCTGCCGTGCTACAGGAAAAACTGTGCTTTAGTTGCAATACAAAGAAGGTCGTCTTTCTTCAAGAGGCAGGGTGACTTCAGGTAGGAGGTCCTGAATGGAAGGAGAAGCTTACTGTTTCTCTCTGTACAGCTCAAACTAGGGAATGAGAGCGACTTCCACGGCATGTTGGAACTTGTTGAACATTGCTCTTGAACCTGTGCGAGTGCTGTGAATCAAGATATCACAAGAAAGAGTGCAGTGTGTTGCCCATGACTCAGCAGACACAGAGGACCTCCGAGGACCAATGTGCCTCGTTGTTGCTCAGCAGGCCTACAGGGGTGTGGAGATACTCAGAGACCTTGGAACAAAAATGATGCTCAACCGAGGGGCCTAGGAGTCCTGAAAAAAGGTACTTCATTTAAACTAAACCAGAAGAGCGACTAAGAGCTAATGGAAAGAGCTGCATGCCTCCCGTTCTGCAGGGCTACTCAGGGCCTTACCTCGAGCCAAGGGCTCACGTTTAGATTCCCTTTAGCTCTAGAGCATGGCAAGGTGCGCCCCACCCCGGCCAATGAAGTTCCGTGTGTAGCCAGAGAAAACTCATTTTATTCCCAGACACATGCCTACAGTGGCCAGAGGCCTGTCAACAGCAGAGAATTTCAGGTAGCTTCACGGAAACTAGAATGAAGGTTTCCAAACGAAAAGCAAGGCTAGTCCCATCATGCCCCCATTTCCATGGGCACAGGCAGCATACATCTCTGTGGTTTTTAACAAGTCAAATGAGACACAGAGTACACAGTTGTTGCTTCCCTGAATCAACTTCTCGAGGCAGTGTGTTCTGCATCTAGTGAACGGCCACACCAAGGAAAGCCCTAGCTAGGCCTCTGGGCCCGTGCCTCTTCAAAAGCCTGCCGTGCTACAGGAAAAACTGTGCTTTAGTTTCAATAGAAACGAGGTCGTCTTTCTTCAGGAGGCAGGGTGACTTCAGGTAGGAGGTCCTGAATGGAAGGAGAAGCTTACTGTTTCTCTCTGTACAGCTCAAACTAGGGAATGAGAACGAAATCCACGGCCTATTGGAACTTGCTTAAAGGTGCTCGTGAACCTGGGCGATAGCTGGCTATATCAAGATGTCCCAATAAGAGTGCACTGTGTTACCCTACACTCGACATACACACTGTGAGTCTGAAAGCTCCTGGCCTGGATATTGCTTAGAAGGGCCAGGGGAGCCTGAGGGTACTCAGTGTTCTTGCAGGGAATAGGGTTTCCAGGCGAGGCACCTGGGTGTCCTGAAAAGCGTACTGGCTTTAAAATGCTGAAGATATGCGTCTACGGCCACATGGAAACTGCTACACGCCTCCGCTTCTGCAAAGCATTTCATGGCCTTACCTCGAGGCAAGTTCTCACGTTTCTTGCCCTGTGAACGACACAGCATGTTAAGATGCTGTATTTCTCCTTGAATAGAGTGACTTCAGGTACGAGGTCCTCGATAAATTCTAAGCAGAGTGTTTTCTCTGGGCAGCTCTGACGAGGGCAATGTCGAAGACTTCCAGGGCATGTTGGACTGCCTAGAAATGTAGTTCTGATGCTGTTCGAGTGCTCTGGAAATGTAGCTCTCCTGAAGTAACGTATAGTGTGTTGCCCGAGACTCTGCAGACACAGAGAGCCTCCGTGGGACGTATGGGACTCAATGCTGCTCAGCAGGCCCACAGGGGTGTGGAGGGAGTCAGTGATCTTGGAACCAAAATGATGCTCACCCGAAGGGCGTAGGAGTCCTGAAAGGGGTAATTCTTTTAAATAAAACAGACCTCCACTAAGAGCTCATGGAAAGAGCTGCATGCCTCCCTTTCTGCAGGGCTACTCAGGGCCTTACCTCGAGGCAGGGACTCACGTTGAGATTCCCTTTAGCTCTAGAGGATGGCAAGGAGAGCCCCACTCCGGCCAATGAAGCTCCGTGTGTACCCAGAGAAAACTCATTTTTTTCCCAGACACATGCCTACAGTGGCCAGAGGACTGTCAACAGCAGAGAATTTCAGGGAGCTTCACGGAAGCAAGAATGGAGGTTTCCAAACGGAAAGCAAGGCTAGTACCCTCATGACCCCATTTCCATGGGCACAGGCAGCATTCATCTCTGTGGTTTTTAACAAGTCAAATGAGACACAGAGTACACAGTTGTTGCTTCCCTGAATCAACTTCTCGAGGCACGGTGTTCTGCAACTAGTGAACGGCCTCACCAAGGAAATCCCTGGCTAGGACTCTGGACCCGTGCCGCTTCAAAAGCCTGCCGTGCTACAGGAAAAACTGTGCTTTAGTTGCAATAGAAAGAAGGTCGTCTTTCTTCAAGAGGCAGGGTGACTTCAGGTAGGAGGTCCTGAATGGAAGGAGAAGCTTACTGTTTCTCTCTGTACAGCTCAAACTAGGGAATGAGAGCGACTTCCACGGCATGTTGGAACTTGTTGAACATTGCTCTTGAACCTGTGCGAGTGCTGTGAATCAAGATATCACAAGAAAGAGTGCAGTGTGTTGCCCATGACTCAGCAGACACAGAGGACCTCCGAATCCGAGGACCAATGTACCTCGTTGTTGCTCAGCAGGCCTACAGGGGTGTGGAGATACTCAGAGACCTTGGAACAAAAATGATGCTCAACCGAGGGGCCTAGGAGTCCTGAAAAAATGTACTTCATTTAAAGTAAACCAGAAGAGCGACTAAGAGCTAATGGAAAGGGCTGCATGCCTCCCGTTCTGCAGGGCTACTCAGGGCCTTACCTCGAGCCAAGGGCTCACGTTTAGATTCCCTTTAGCTCTACAGCATGGCAAGGTGCGCCCCACCCCGGCCAATGAATTTCCGTGTGTAGCCAGAGAAAACTCAATTTCTTCACAGACACATGCCTACAGTGGCCAGAGGCCTGTCAACAGCAGAGAATTTAAGGGAGCTTCACCGAAGCTAGAATGGAGGTTTCCAAACGAAAAGCAAGGCTAGTCCCATCATGCCCCCATTTCCATGGGCACAGGCAGCATACATCTCTGTGGTTTTTAACAAGTCAAATGAGACACAGAGTACACAGTTGTTGCTTCCCTGAATCAACTTCTCGAGGCAGGGTGTTCTGCATCTGGTGAACGGCCTCACCAAGGAAAGCCCTAGCTAGGCCTCTGGGCCCGTGCCTCTTCAAAAGCCTGCCGTGCTACAGGAAAAACTGTGCTTTAGTTTCAATAGAAACGAGGTCGTCTTTCTTCAGGAGGCAGGGTGACTTCAGGTAGGAGGTCCTGAATGGAAGGAGAAGCTTACTGTTTCTCTCTGTACAGCTCAAACTAGGGAATGAGAACGAATTCCACGGCCTATTGGAACTTGCTTAAAGGTGCTCGTGAACCTGGGCGATTGCTGGCTATATCAAGATGTCCCAATAAGAGTGCACTGTGTTACCCTACACTCGACATACACACTGTGAGTCTGAAAGCTCCTGGCCTGGATATTGCTTAGAAGGGCCACGGGAGCCTGAGGGTACTCAGTGTTCTTGCAGGGAATAGGGTTTCCAGGCGAGGCACCTGGGTGTCCTGAAAAGCGTACTGGCTTTAAAATGCTGAAGATATGCGTCTACGGCCACATGGAAACTGCTACACGCCTCCGCTTCTGCATAGCATTTCATGGCCTTACCTCGAGGCAAGTTCTCACGTTTCTTGCCCTGTGAACGACACAGCATGTTAAGATGCTGTATTTCTCCTTGAATAGAGTGACTTCAGGTACGAGGTCCTCGATAAATTCTAAGCAGAGTGTTTTCTCTGGGCAGCTCTGACGAGGGCAATGTCGAAGACTTCCAGGGCATGTTGGACTGCCTAGAAATGTAGTTTTGATGCTGTTCGAGTGCTCTGGAAATGTAGCTCTCCTGAAGTAACGTATAGTGTGTTGCCCGAGACTCTGCAGACACAGAGAGCCTCCGTGGGACGTATGGGACTCAATGCTGCTCAGCAGGCCCACAGGGGTGTGGAGGGAGTCAGTGATCTTGGAACCAAAATGATGCTCACCCGAAGGGCGTAGGAGTCCTGAAAGGGGTAATTCTTTTCAATAAAACAGACCTCCACTAAGAGCTCATGGAAAGAGCTGCATGCCTCCCTTTCTGCAGGGCTACTCAGGGCCTTACCTCGAGGCAGGGACTCACGTTGAGATTCCCTTTAGCTCTAGGGGATGGCAAGGAGAGCCCCACCCCGGCCAATGAAGCTCCGTGTGTACCCAGAGAAAACTCATTTTTTTCCCAGACACATGCCTAGAGTGGCCAGAGGACTGTCAACAGCAGAGAATTTCAGGGAGCTTCACGGAAGCAAGAATGGAGGTTTCCAAACGGAAAGCAAGGCTAGTACCCTCATGACCCCATTTCCATGGGCACAGGCAGCATTCATCTCTGTGGTTTTTAACAAGTCAAATGAGACACAGAGTACACAGTTGTTGCTTCCCTGAATCAACTTCTCGAGGCACGGTGTTCTGCAACTAGTGAACGGCCTCACCAAGGAAATCCCTGGCTAGGACTCTGGACCCGTGCCGCTTCAAAAGCCTGCCGTGCTACAGGAAAAACTGTGCTTTAGTTGCAATAGAAAGAAGGTCGTCTTTCTTCAAGAGGCAGGGTGACTTCAGGTAGGAGGTCCTGAATGGAAGGAGAAGCTTACTGTTTCTCTCTGTACAGCTCAAACTAGGAAATGAGAGCGACTTCCACGGCATGTTGGAACTTGTTGAACATTGCTCTTGAACCTGTGCGAGTGCTGTGAATCAAGATATCACAAGAAAGAGTGCAGTGTGTTGCCCATGACTCAGCAGACACAGAGGACCTCCGAAGAACAATGTGCCTCGTTGTTGCTCAGCAGGCCTACAGGGGTGTGGAGATACTCAGAGACCTTGGAACAAAAATGATGCTCAACCGAGGGGCCTAGGAGTCCTGAAAAAAGGTACTTCATTTAAAGTAAACCAGAAGAGCGACTAAGAGCTAATGGAAAGAGCTGCATGCCTCCCGTTCTGCAGGGCTACTCAGGGCCTTACCTCGAGCCAAGGGCTCACGTTTAGATTCCCTTTAGCTCTAGAGCATGGCAAGGTGCGCCCCACCCCGGCCAATGAAGTTCCGTGTGTAGCCAGAGAAAACTCATTTTATTCCCAGACACATGCCTACAGTGGCCAGAGGCCTGTCAACAGCAGAGAATTTCAGGGAGCTTCATGGAAGCTAGAATGAAGGTTTCCAAACGAAAAGCAAGGCTAGTCCCATCATGCCCCCATTTCCATGGGCACAGGCAGCATACATCTCTGTGGTTTTTAACAAGTCAAATGAGACACAGAGTACACAGTTGTTGCTTCCCTGAATCAACTTCTCGAGGCAGTGTGTTCTGCATCTAGTGAACGGCCACACCAAGGAAAGACCTAGCTAGGCCTCTGGGCCCGTGCCTCTTCAAAAGCCTGCCGTGCTACAGGAAAAACTGTGCTTTAGTTTCAATAGAAACGAGGTCGTCTTTCTTCAGGAGGCAGGGTGACTTCAGGTAGGAGGTCCTGAATGGAAGGAGAAGCTTACTGTTTCTCTCTGTACAGCTCAAACTAGGGAATGAGAACGAAATCCACGGCCTATTGGAACTTGCTTAAAGGTGCTCGTGAACCTGGGCGATAGCTGGCTATATCAAGATGTCCCAATAAGAGTGCACTGTGTTACCCTACACTCGACATACACACTGTGAGTCTGAAAGCTCCTGGCCTGGATATTGCTTAGAAGGGCCAGGGGAGCCTGAGGGTACTCAGTGTTCTTGCAGGGAATAGGGTTTCCAGGCGAGGCACCTGGGTGTCCTGAAAAGCGTACTGGCTTTAAAATGCTGAAGATATGCGTCTACGGCCACATGGAAACTGCTACACGCCTCCGCTTCTGCAAAGCATTTCATGGCCTTACCTCGAGGCAAGTTCTCACGTTTCTTGCCCTGTGAACGACACAGCATGTTAAGATGCTGTATTTCTCCTTGAATAGAGTGACTTCAGGTACGAGGTCCTTGATAAATTCTAAGCAGAGTGTTTTCTCTGGGCAGCTCTGACGAGGGCAATGTCGAAGACTTCCAGGGCATGTTGGACTGCCTAGAAATGTAGTTCTGATGCTGTTCGAGTGCTCTGGAAATGTAGCTCTCCTGAAGTAACGTATAGTGTGTTGCCCGAGACTCTGCAGACACAGAGAGCCTCTGTGGGACGTATGGGACTCAATGCTGCTCAGCAGGCCCACAGGGGTGTGGAGGGAGTCAGTGATCTTGGAACCAAAATGATGCTCACCCGAAGGGCGTAGGAGTCCTGAAAGGGGTAATTCTTTTAAATAAAACAGACCTCCACTAAGAGCTCATGGAAAGAGCTGCATGCCTCCCTTTCTGCAGGGCTACTCAGGGCCTTACCTCGAGGCAGGGACTCACGTTGAGATTCCCTTTAGCTCTAGGGGATGGCAAGGAGAGCCCCACCCCGGCCAATGAAGCTCCGTGTGTACCCAGAGAAAACTCATTTTTTTCCCAGACACATGCCTACAGTGGCCAGAGGACTGTCAACAGCAGAGAATTTCAGGGAGCTTCACGGAAGCAAGAATGGAGGTTTCCAAACGGAAAGCAAGGCTAGTACCCTCATGACCCCATTTCCATGGGCACAGGCAGCATTCATCTCTGTTGTTTTTAACAAGTCAAATGAGACACAGAGTACACAGTTGTTGCTTCCCTGAATCAACTTCTCGAGGCACGGTGTTCTGCAACTAGTGAACGGCCTCACCAAGGAAATCCCTGGCTAGGACTCTGGACCCGTGCCGCTTCAAAAGCCTGCCGTGCTACAGGAAAAACTGTGCTTTAGTTGCAATAGAAAGAAGGTCGTCTTTCTTCAAGAGGCAGGGTGACTTCAGGTAGGAGGTCCTGAATGGAAGGAGAAGCTTACTGTTTCTCTCTGTACAGCTCAAACTAGGGAATGAGAGCGACTTCCACGGCATGTTGGAACTTGTTGAACATTGCTCTTGAACCTGTGCGAGTGCTGTGAATCAAGATATCACAAGAAAGAGTGCAGTGTGTTGCCCATGACTCAGCAGACAGAGAGGACCTCCGAGTACGAGGACCAATGTGCTTCGTTGTTGCTCAGCAGGCCTACAGGGGTGTGGAGATACTCAGAGACCTTGGAACAAAAATGATGCTCAACCGAGGGGCCTAGGAGTCCTGAAAAAAGGTTTTTCATTTAAAGTAAACCAGAAGAGCGACTAAGAGCTAATGGAAAGGGCTGCATGCCTCCCATTCTGCAGGGCTACTCAGGGCCTTACCTCGAGCCAAGGGCTCACGTTTAGATTCCCTTTAGCTCTAGAGCATGGCAAGGTGCGCCCCACCCCGGCCAATGAAGTTCCGTGTGTAGCCAGAAAAAACTCAATTTCTTCCCAGACACATGCCTACAGTGGCCAGAGGCCTGTCAACAGCAGAGAATTTAAGCTAGCTTCACCGAAGCCAGAATGGAGGTTTCCAAACGAAAAGCAAGGCTAGTCCCATCATGCCCCCATTTCCATGGGCACAGGCAGCATACATCTCTGTGGTTTTTAACAAGTCAAATGAGACAGAGAGTACACAGTTGTTGCTTCCCTGAATCAACTTCTCGAGGCAGGATGTTCTGCATCTGGTGAACGGCCTCACCAAGGAAAGCCCTAGCTAGGCCTCTGGGCCCGTGCCTCTTCAAAAGCCTGCCGTGCTACAGGAAAAACTGTGCTTTAGTTTCAATACAAACGAGGTCGTCTTTCTTCAGGGGGCAGGGTGACTTCAGGTAGGAGGTCCTGAATGGAAGGAGAAGCTTACTGTTTCTCTCTGTACAGCTCAAACTAGGGAATGAGAACGAATTCCACGGCCTATTGGAACTTGCTTAAAGGTGCTCGTGAACCTGGGCGATTGCTGGCTATATCAAGATGTCCCAATAAGAGTGCACTGTGTTACCCTACACTCGACATACACACTGTGAGTCTGAAAGCTCCTGGCCTGGATATTGCTTAGAAGGGCCAGGGGAGCCTGAGGGTACTCAGTGTTCTTGCAGGGAATAGGGTTTCCAGGCGAGGCACCTGGGTGTCCTGAAAAGCGTACTGGCTTTAAAATGCTGAAGATATGCGTCTACGGCCACATGGAAACTGCTACACGCCTCCGCTTCTGCATAGCATTTCATGGCCTTACCTCGAGGCAAGTTCTCACGTTTCTTGCCCTGTGAACGACACAGCATGTTAAGATGCTGTATTTCTCCTTGAATAGAGTGACTTCAGGTACGAGGTCCTCGATAAATTCTAAGCAGAGTGTTTTCTCAGGGCAGCTCTGACGAGGGCAATGTCGAAGACTTCCAGGGCATGTTGGACTGCCTAGAAATGTAGTTTTGATGCTGTTCGAGTGCTCTGGAAATGTAGCTCTCCTGAAGTAACGTATAGTGTGTTGCCCGAGACTCTGCAGACACAGAGAGCCTCCGTGGGACGTATGGGACTCAATGCTGCTCAGCAGGCCCACAGGGGTGTGGAGGGAGTCAGTGATCTTGGAACCAAAATGATGCTCACCCGAAGGGCGTAGGAGTCCTGAAAGGGGTAATTCTTTTAAATAAAACAGACCTCCACTAAGAGCTCATGGAAAGAGCTGCATGCCTCCCTTTCTGCAGGGCTACTCAGGGCCTTACCTCGAGGCAGGGACTCACGTTGAGATTCCCTTTAGCTCTAGGGGATGGCAAGGAGAGCCCCACCCCGGCCAATGAAGCTCCGTGTGTACCCAGAGGAAACTCATTTTTTTCCCAGACACATGCCTAGAGTGGCCAGAGGACTGTCAACAGCAGAGAATTTCAGGGAGCTTCACGGAAGCAAGAATGGACGTTTCCAAACGGAAAGCAAGGCTAGTACCCTCATGACCCCATTTCCATGGGCACAGGCAGCATTCATCTCTGTGGTTTTTAACAAGTCAAATGAGACACAGAGTACACAGTTGTTGCTTCCCTGAATCAACTTCTCGAGGCACGGTGTTCTGCAACTAGTGAACGGCCTCACCAAGGAAATCCCTGGCTAGGACTCTGGACCCGTGCCGCTTCAAAAGCCTGCCGTGCTACAGGAAAAACTGTGCTTTAGTTGCAATACAAAGAAGGTCGTCTTTCTTCAAGAGGCAGGGTGACTTCAGGTAGGAGGTCCTGAATGGAAGGAGAAGCTTACTGTTTCTCTCTGTACAGCTCAAACTAGGGAATGAGAGCGACTTCCACGGCATGTTGGAACTTGTTGAACATTGCTCTTGAACCTGTGCGAGTGCTGTGAATCAAGATATCACAAGAAAGAGTGCAGTGTGTTGCCCATGACTCAGCAGACACAGAGGACCTCCGAGGACCAATGAGCCTCGTTGTTGCTCAGCAGGCCTACAGGGGTGTGGAGATACTCAGAGACCTTGGAACAAAAATGATGCTCAACCTAGGGGCCTAGGAGTCCTGAAAAAAGGTACTTTATTTAAAGTAAACCAGAAGAGCGACTAAGAGCTAATGGAAAGAGCTGCATGCCTCCCGTTCTGCAGGGCTACTCAGGGCCTTACCTCGAGCCAAGGGCTCACGTTTAGATTCCCTTTAGCTCTAGAGCATGGCAAGGAGCGCCCCACCCCGGCCAATGAAGTTCCGTGTGTAGCCAGAAAAAACTCAATTTCTTCCCAGACACATGCCTACAGTGGCCAGAGGCCTGTCAACAGCAGAGAATTTAAGCTAGCTTCACCGAAGCCAGAATGGAGGTTTCCAAACGAAAAGCAAGGCTAGTCCCATCATGCCCCCATTTCCATGGGCACAGGCAGCATACATCTCTGTGGTTTTTAACAAGTCAAATGAGACAGAGAGTACAGAGTTGTTGCTTCCCTGAATCAACTTCTCGAGGCAGGATGTTCTGCATCTGGTGAACGGCCTCACCAAGGAAAGCCCTAGCTAGGCCTCTGGGCCCGTGCCTCTTCAAAAGCCTGCCGTGCTACAGGAAAAACTGTGCTTTAGTTTCAATACAAACGAGGTCGTCTTTCTTCAGGGGGCAGGGTGACTTCAGGTAGGAGGTCCTGAATGGAAGGAGAAGCTTACTGTTTCTCTCTGTACAGCTCAAACTAGGGAATGAGAACGAATTCCACGGCCTATTGGAACTTGCTTAAAGGTGCTCGTGAACATGGGCGATTGCTGGCTATATCAAGATGTCCCAATAAGAGTGCACTGTGTTACCCTACACTCGACATACACACTGTGAGTCTGAAAGCTCCTGGCCTGGATATTGCTTAGAAGGGCCAGGGGAGCCTGAGGGTACTCAGTGTTCTTGCAGGGAATAGGGTTTCCAGGCGAGGCACCTGGGTGTCCTGAAAAGCGTACTGGCTTTAAAATGCTGAAGATATGCGTCTACGGCCACATGGAAACTGCTACACGCCTCCGCTTCTGCATAGCATTTCATGGCCTTACCTCGAGGCAAGTTCTCACGTTTCTTGCCCTGTGAACGACACAGCATGTTAAGATGCTGTATTTCTCCTTGAATAGAGTGACTTCAGGTACGAGGTCCTCGATAAATTCTAAACAGAGTGTTTTCTCAGGGCAGCTCTGACGAGGGCAATGTCGAAGACTTACAGGGCATGTTGGACTGCCTAGAAATGTAGTTTTGATGCTGTCCGAGTGCTCTGGAAATGTAGCTCTCCTGAAGTAACGTATAGTGTGTTGCCCGAGACTCTGCAGACACAGAGAGCCTCCGTGGGACGTATGGGACTCAATGCTGCTCAGCAGGCCCACAGGGGTGTGGAGGGAGTCAGTGATCTTGGAACCAAAATGATGCTCACCCGAAGGGCGTAGGAGTCCTGAAAGGGGTAATTCTTTTAAATAAAACAGACCTCCACTAAGAGCTCATGGAAAGAGCTGCATGCCTCCCTTTCTGCAGGGCTACTCAGGGCCTTACCTCGAGGCAGGGACTCACGTTGAGATTCCCTTTAGCTCTAGGGGATGGCAAGGAGAGCCCCACCCCGGCCAATGAAGCTCCGTGTGTACCCAGAGAAAACTCATTTTTTTCCCAGACACATGCCTACAGTGGACAGAGGACTGTCAACAGCAGAGAATTTCAGGGAGCTTCACGGAAGCAAGAATGGAGGTTTCCAAACGGAAAGCAAGGCTAGTACCCTCATGACCCCATTTCCATGGGCACAGGCAGCATTCATCTCTGTGGTTTTTAACAAGTCAAATGAGACACAGAGTACACAGTTGTTGCTTCCCTGAATCAACTTCTCGAGGCACGGTGTTCTGCAACTAGTGAACGGCCTCACCAAGGAAATCCCTGGCTAGGACTCTGGACCCGTGCCGCTTCAAAAGCCTGCCGTGCTACAGGAAAAACTGTGCTTTAGTTGCAATAGAAAGAAGGTCGTCTTTCTTCAAGAGGCAGGGTGACTTCAGGTAGGAGGTCCTGAATGGAAGGAGAAGCTTACTGTTTCTCTCTGTACAGCTCAAACTAGGGAATGAGAGCGACTTCCACGGCATGTTGGAACTTGTTGAACATTGCTCTTGAACCTGTGCGAGTGCTGTGAATCAAGATATCACAAGAAAGAGTGCAGTGTGTTGCCCATGACTCAGCAGACAGAGAGGACCTCCGAGTACGAGGACCAATGTGCTTCGTTGTTGCTCAGCAGGCCTACAGGGGTGTGGAGATACTCAGAGACCTTGGAACAAAAATGATGCTCAACCGAGGGGCCTAGGAGTCCTGAAAAAAGGTTTTTCATTTAAAGTAAACCAGAAGAGCGACTAAGAGCTAATGGAAAGGGCTGCATGCCTCCCATTCTGCAGGGCTACTCAGGGCCTTACCTCGAGCCAAGGGCTCACGTTTAGATTCCTTTTAGCTCTAGAGCATGGCAAGGTGCGCCCCACCCCGGCCAATGAAGTTCCGTGTGTAGCCAGAGAAAACTCATTTTCTTCCCAGACACATGCCTACAGTGGCCAGAGGCCTGTCAACAGCAGAGAATTTAAGCTAGCTTCACCGAAGCCAGAATGGAGGTTTCCAAACGAAAAGCAAGGCTAGTCCCATCATGCCCCCATTTCCATGGGCACAGGCAGCATACATCTCTGTGGTTTTTAACAAGTCAAATGAGACAGAGAGTACACAGTTGTTGCTTCACTGAATCAACTTCTCGAGGCAGGATGTTCTGCATCTGGTGAACGGCCTCACCAAGGAAAGCCCTAGCTAGGCCTCTGGGCCCGTGCCTCTTCAAAAGCCTGCCGTGCTACAGGAAAAACTGTGCTTTAGTTTCAATACAAACGAGGTCGTCTTTCTTCAGGGGGCAGGGTGACTTCAGGTAGGAGGTCCTGAATGGAAGGAGAAGCTTACTGTTTCTCTCTGTACAGCTCAAACTAGGGAATGAGAACGAATTCCACGGCCTATTGGAACTTGCTTAAAGGTGCTCGTGAACCTGGGCGATTGCTGGCTATATCAAGATGTCCCAATAAGAGTGCACTGTGTTACCCTACACTCGACATACACACTGTGAGTCTGAAAGCTCCTGGCCTGGATATTGCTTAGAAGGGCCAGGGGAGCCTGAGGGTACTCAGTGTTCTTGCAGGGAATAGGGTTTCCAGGCGAGGCACCTGGGTGTCCTGAAAAGCGTACTGGCTTTAAAATGCTGAAGATATGCGTCTACGTCCACATGGAAACTGCTACACGCCTCCGCTTCTGCATAGCATTTCATGGCCTTACCTCGAGGCAAGTTCTCACGTTTCTTGCCCTGTGAACGACACAGCATGTTAAGATGCTGTATTTCTCCTTGAATAGAGTGACTTCAGGTACGAGGTCCTCGATAAATTATAAGCAGAGTGTTTTCTCAGGGCAGCTCTGACGAGGGCAATGTCGAAGACTTCCAGGGCATGTTGGACTGCCTAGAAATGTAGTTTTGATGCTGTTCGAGTGCTCTGGAAATGTAGCTCTCCTGAAGTAACGTATAGTGTGTTGCCCGAGACTCTGCAGACACAGAGAGCCTCCGTGGGACGTATGGGACTCAATGCTGCTCAGCAGGCCCACAGGGGTGTGGAGGGAGTCAGTGATCTTGGAACCAAAATGATGCTCACCCGAAGTGCGTAGGAGTCCTGAAAGGGGTAATTCTTTTAAATAAAACAGACCTCCACTAAGAGCTCATGGAAAGAGCTGCATGCCTCCCTTTCTGCAGGGCTACTCAGGGCCTTACCTCGAGGCAGGGACTCACGTTGAGATTCCCTTTAGCTCTAGGGGATGGCAAGGAGAGCCCCACCCCGGCCAATGAAGCTCCTTGTGTACCCAGAGAAAACTCATTTTTTTCCCAGACACATGCCTAGAGTGGCCAGAGGACTGTCAACAGCAGAGAATTTCAGGGAGCTTCACGGAAGCAAGAATGGAGGTTTCCAAACGGAAAGCAAGGCTAGTACCCTCATGACCCCATTTCCATGGGCACAGGCAGCATTCATCTCTGTGGTTTTTAACAAGTCAAATGAGACACAGAGTACACAGTTGTTGCTTCCCTGAATCAACTTCTCGAGGCACGGTGTTCTGCAACTAGTGAACGGCCTCACCAAGGAAATCCCTGGCTAGGACTCTGGACCCGTGCCGCTTCAAAAGCCTGCCGTGCTACAGGAAAAACTGTGCTTTAGTTGCAATACAAAGAAGGTCGTCTTTCTTCAAGAGGCAGGGTGACTTCAGGTAGGAGGTCCTGAATGGAAGGAGAAGCTTACTGTTTCTCTCTGTACAGCTCAAACTAGGGAATGAGAGCGACTTCCACGGCATGTTGGAACTTGTTGAACATTGCTCTTGAACCTGTGCGAGTGCTGTGAATCAAGATATCACAAGAAAGAGTGCAGTGTGTTGCCCATGACTCAGCAGACACAGAGGACCTCCGAGGACCAATGAGCCTCGTTGTTGCTCAGCAGGCCTACAGGGGTGTGGAGATACTCAGAGACCTTGGAACAAAAATGATGCTCAACCGAGGGGCCTAGGAGTCCTGAAAAAAGGTACTTTATTTAAAGTAAACCAGAAGAGCGACTAAGAGCTAATGGAAAGAGCTGCATGCCTCCCGTTCTGCAGGGCTACTCAGGGCCTTACCTCGAGCCAAGGGCTCACGTTTAGATTCCCTTTAGCTCTAGAGCATGGCAAGGTGCGCCCCACCCCGGCCAATGAAGTTCCGTGTGTAGCCAGAGAAAACTCATTTTCTTCCCAGACACATGCCTACAGTGGCCAGAGGCCTGTCAACAGCAGAGAATTTCAGGGAGCTTCACGGAAGCTAGAATGGAGGTTTCCAAACGAAAAGCAAGGCTAGTCCCATCATGCCCCCATTTCCATGGGCACAGGCAGCATACATCTCTGTGGTTTTTAACAAGTCAAATGAGACACAGAGTACACAGTTGTTGCTTCCCTGAATCAACTTCTCGAGGCAGGGTGTTCTGCATCTGGTGAACGGCCTCACCAAGGAAAGCCCTAGCTAGGCCTCTGGGCCCGTGCCTCTTCAAAAGCCTGCCGTGCTACAGGAAAAACTGTGCTTTAGTTTCAATAGAAACGAGGTCGTCTTTCTTCAGGAGGCAGGGTGACTTCAGGTAGGAGGTCCTGAATGGAAGGAGAAGCTTACTGTTTCTCTCTGTACAGCTCAAACTAGGGAATGAGAACGAATTCCACGGCCTATTGGAACTTGCTTAAAGGTGCTCGTGAACCTGGGCGATTGCTGGCTATATCAAGATGTCCCAATAAGAGTGCACTGTGTTACCCTACACTCGACATACACACTGTGAGTCTGAAAGCTCCTGGCCTGGATATTGCTTAGAAGGGCCAGGGGAGCCTGAGGGTACTCAGTGTTCTTGCAGGGAATAGGGTTTCCAGGCGAGGCACCTGGGTGTCCTGAAAAGCGTACTGGCTTTAAAATGCTGAAGATATGCGTCTACGGCCACATGGAAACTGCTACACGCCTCCGCTTCTGCATAGCATTTCATGGCCTTACCTCGAGGCAAGTTCTCACGTTTCTTGCCCTGTGAACGACACAGCATGTTAAGATGCTGTATTTCTCCTTGAATAGAGTGACTTCAGGTACGAGGTCCTCGATAAATTCTAAGCAGAGTGTTTTCTCAGGGCAGCTCTGACGAGGGCAATGTCGAAGACTTCCAGGGCATGTTGGACTGCCTAGAAATGTAGTTTTGATGCTGTCCGAGTGCTCTGGAAATGTAGCTCTCCTGAAGTAACGTATAGTGTGTTGCCCGAGACTCTGCAGACACAGAGAGCCTCCGTGGGACGTATGGGACTCAATGCTGCTCAGCAGGCCCACAGGGGTGTGGAGGGAGTCAGTGATCTTGGAACCAAAATGATGCTCACCCGAAGGGCGTAGGAGTCCTGAAAGGGGTAATTCTTTTAAATAAAACAGACCTCCACTAAGAGCTCATGGAAAGAGCTGCATGCCTCCCTTTCTGCAGGGCTACTCAGGGCCTTACCTCGAGGCAGGGACTCACGTTGAGATTCCCTTTAGCTCTAGGGGATGGCAAGGAGAGCCCCACCCCGGCCAATGAAGCTCCGTGTGTACCCAGAGAAAACTCATTTTTTTCCCAGACACATGCCTACAGTGGCCAGAGGACTGTCAACAGCAGAGAATTTCAGGGAGCTTCACGGAAGCAAGAATGGAGGTTTCCAAACGGAAAGCAAGGCTAGTACCCTCATGACCCCATTTCCATGGGCACAGGCAGCATTCATCTCTGTGGTTTTTAACAAGTCAAATGAGACACAGAGTACACAGTTGTTGCTTCCCTGAATCAACTTCTCGAGGCACGGTGTTCTGCAACTAGTGAACGGCCTCACCAAGGAAATCCCTGGCTAGGACTCTGGACCCGTGCCGCTTCAAAAGCCTGCCGTGCTACAGGAAAAACTGTGCTTTAGTTGCAATACAAAGAAGGTCGTCTTTCTTCAAGAGGCAGGGTGACTTCAGGTAGGAGGTCCTGAATGGAAGGAGAAGCTTACTGTTTCTCTCTGTACAGCTCAAACTAGGGAATGACAGCGACTTCCACGGCATGTTGGAACTTGTTGAACATTGCTCTTGAACCTGTGCGAGTGCTGTGAATCAAGATATCACAAGAAAGAGTGCAGTGTGTTGCCCATGACTCAGCAGACACAGAGGACCTCCGAGGACCAATGAGCCTCGTTGTTGCTCAGCAGGCCTACAGGGGTGTGGAGATACTCAGAGACCTTGGAACAAAAATGATGCTCAACCGAGGGGCCTAGGAGTCCTGAAAAAAGGTACTTTATTTAAAGTAAACCAGAAGAGCGACTAAGAGCTAATGGAAAGAGCTGCATGCCTCCCGTTCTGCAGGGCTACTCAGGGCCTTACCTCGAGCCAAGGGCTCACGTTTAGATTCCCTTTAGCTCTAGAGCATGGCAAGGTGCGCCCCACCCCGGCCAATGAAGTTCCGTGTGTAGCCAGAGAAAACTCATTTTATTCCCAGACACATGCCTACAGTGGCCAGAGGCCTGTCAACAGCAGAGAATTTCAGGGAGCTTCATGGAAGCTAGAATGAAGGTTTCCAAACGAAAAGCAAGGCTAGTCCCATCATGCCCCCATTTCCATGGGCACAGGCAGCATACATCTCTGTGGTTTTTAACAAGTCAAATGAGACACAGAGTACACAGTTGTTGCTTCCCTGAATCAACTTCTCGAGGCAGTGTGTTCTGCATCTAGTGAACGGCCACACCAAGGAAAGACCTAGCTAGGCCTCTGGGCCCGTGCCTCTTCAAAAGCCTGCCGTGCTACAGGAAAAACTGTGCTTTAGTTTCAATAGAAACGAGGTCGTCTTTCTTCAGGAGGCAGGGTGACTTCAGGTAGGAGGTCCTGAATGGAAGGAGAAGCTTACTGTTTCTCTCTGTACAGCTCAAACTAGGGAATGAGAACGAAATCCACGGCCTATTGGAACTTGCTTAAAGGTGCTCGTGAACCTGGGCGATAGCTGGCTATATCAAGATGTCCCAATAAGAGTGCACTGTGTTACCCTACACTCGACATACACACTGTGAGTCTGAAAGCTCCTGGCCTGGATATTGCTTAGAAGGGCCAGGGGAGCCTGAGGGTACTCAGTGTTCTTGCAGGGAATAGGGTTTCCAGGCGAGGCACCTGGGTGTCCTGAAAAGCGTACTGGCTTTAAAATGCTGAAGATATGCGTCTACGGCCACATGGAAACTGCTACACGCCTCCGCTTCTGCAAAGCATTTCATGGCCTTACCTCGAGGCAAGTTCTCACGTTTCTTGCCCTGTGAACGACACAGCATGTTAAGATGCTGTATTTCTCCTTGAATAGAGTGACTTCAGGTACGAGGTCCTTGATAAATTCTAAGCAGAGTGTTTTCTCTGGGCAGCTCTGACGAGGGCAATGTCGAAGACTTCCAGGGCATGTTGGACTGCCTAGAAATGTAGTTCTGATGCTGTTCGAGTGCTCTGGAAATGTAGCTCTCCTGAAGTAACGTATAGTGTGTTGCCCGAGACTCTGCAGACACAGAGAGCCTCTGTGGGACGTATGGGACTCAATGCTGCTCAGCAGGCCCACAGGGGTGTGGAGGGAGTCAGTGATCTTGGAACCAAAATGATGCTCACCCGAAGGGCGTAGGAGTCCTGAAAGGGGTAATTCTTTTAAATAAAACAGACCTCCACTAAGAGCTCATGGAAAGAGCTGCATGCCTCCCTTTCTGCAGGGCTACTCAGGGCCTTACCTCGAGGCAGGGACTCACGTTGAGATTCCCTTTAGCTCTAGGGGATGGCAAGGAGAGCCCCACCCCGGCCAATGAAGCTCCGTGTGTACCCAGAGAAAACTCATTTTTTTCCCAGACACATGCCTACAGTGGCCAGAGGACTGTCAACAGCAGAGAATTTCAGGGAGCTTCACGGAAGCAAGAATGGAGGTTTCCAAACGGAAAGCAAGGCTAGTACCCTCATGACCCCATTTCCATGGGCACAGGCAGCATTCATCTCTGTTGTTTTTAACAAGTCAAATGAGACACAGAGTACACAGTTGTTGCTTCCCTGAATCAACTTCTCGAGGCACGGTGTTCTGCAACTAGTGAACGGCCTCACCAAGGAAATCCCTGGCTAGGACTCTGGACCCGTGCCGCTTCAAAAGCCTGCCGTGCTACAGGAAAAACTGTGCTTTAGTTGCAATAGAAAGAAGGTCGTCTTTCTTCAAGAGGCAGGGTGACTTCAGGTAGGAGGTCCTGAATGGAAGGAGAAGCTTACTGTTTCTCTCTGTACAGCTCAAACTAGGGAATGAGAGCGACTTCCACGGCATGTTGGAACTTGTTGAACATTGCTCTTGAACCTGTGCGAGTGCTGTGAATCAAGATATCACAAGAAAGAGTGCAGTGTGTTGCCCATGACTCAGCAGACAGAGAGGACCTCCGAGTACGAGGACCAATGTGCTTCGTTGTTGCTCAGCAGGCCTACAGGGGTGTGGAGATACTCAGAGACCTTGGAACAAAAATGATGCTCAACCGAGGGGCCTAGGAGTCCTGAAAAAAGGTTTTTCATTTAAAGTAAACCAGAAGAGCGACTAAGAGCTAATGGAAAGGGCTGCATGCCTCCCATTCTGCAGGGCTACTCAGGGCCTTACCTCGAGCCAAGGGCTCACGTTTAGATTCCCTTTAGCTCTAGAGCATGGCAAGGTGCGCCCCACCCCGGCCAATGAAGTTCCGTGTGTAGCCAGAAAAAACTCAATTTCTTCCCAGACACATGCCTACAGTGGCCAGAGGCCTGTCAACAGCAGAGAATTTAAGCTAGCTTCACCGAAGCCAGAATGGAGGTTTCCAAACGAAAAGCAAGGCTAGTCCCATCATGCCCCCATTTCCATGGGCACAGGCAGCATACATCTCTGTGGTTTTTAACAAGTCAAATGAGACAGAGAGTACACAGTTGTTGCTTCCCTGAATCAACTTCTCGAGGCAGGATGTTCTGCATCTGGTGAACGGCCTCACCAAGGAAAGCCCTAGCTAGGCCTCTGGGCCCGTGCCTCTTCAAAAGCCTGCCGTGCTACAGGAAAAACTGTGCTTTAGTTTCAATACAAACGAGGTCGTCTTTCTTCAGGGGGCAGGGTGACTTCAGGTAGGAGGTCCTGAATGGAAGGAGAAGCTTACTGTTTCTCTCTGTACAGCTCAAACTAGGGAATGAGAACGAATTCCACGGCCTATTGGAACTTGCTTAAAGGTGCTCGTGAACCTGGGCGATTGCTGGCTATATCAAGATGTCCCAATAAGAGTGCACTGTGTTACCCTACACTCGACATACACACTGTGAGTCTGAAAGCTCCTGGCCTGGATATTGCTTAGAAGGGCCAGGGGAGCCTGAGGGTACTCAGTGTTCTTGCAGGGAATAGGGTTTCCAGGCGAGGCACCTGGGTGTCCTGAAAAGCGTACTGGCTTTAAAATGCTGAAGATATGCGTCTACGGCCACATGGAAACTGCTACACGCCTCCGCTTCTGCATAGCATTTCATGGCCTTACCTCGAGGCAAGTTCTCACGTTTCTTGCCCTGTGAACGACACAGCATGTTAAGATGCTGTATTTCTCCTTGAATAGAGTGACTTCAGGTACGAGGTCCTCGATAAATTCTAAGCAGAGTGTTTTCTCTGGGCAGCTCTGACGAGGGCAATGTCGAAGACTTCCAGGGCATGTTGGACTGCCTAGAAATGTAGTTTTGATGCTGTTCGAGTGCTCTGGAAATGTAGCTCTCCTGAAGTAACGTATAGTGTGTTGCCCGAGACTCTGCAGACACAGAGAGCCTCCGTGGGACGTATGGGACTCAATGCTGCTCAGCAGGCCCACAGGGGTGAGGAGGGAGTCAGTGATCTTGGAACCAAAATGATGCTCACCCGAAGGGCGTAGGAGTCCTGAAAGGGGTAATTCTTTTAAATAAAACAGACCTCCACTAAGAGCTCATGGAAAGAGCTGCATGCCTCCCTTTCTGCAGGGCTACTCAGGGCCTTACCTCGAGGCAGGGACTCACGTTGAGATTCCCTTTAGCTCTAGGGGATGGCAAGGAGAGCCCCACCCCGGCCAATGAAGCTCCGTGTGTACCCAGAGGAAACTCATTTTTTTCCCAGACACATGCCTAGAGTGGCCAGAGGACTGTCAACAGCAGAGAATTTCAGGGAGCTTCACGGAAGCAAGAATGGACGTTTCCAAACGGAAAGCAAGGCTAGTACCCTCATGACCCCATTTCCATGGGCACAGGCAGCATTCATCTCTGTGGTTTTTAACAAGTCAAATGAGACACAGAGTACACAGTTGTTGCTTCCCTGAATCAACTTCTCGAGGCACGGTGTTCTGCAACTAGTGAACGGCCTCACCAAGGAAATCCCTGGCTAGGACTCTGGACCCGTGCCGCTTCAAAAGCCTGCCGTGCTACAGGAAAAACTGTGCTTTAGTTGCAATACAAAGAAGGTCGTCTTTCTTCAAGAGGCAGGGTGACTTCAGGTAGGAGGTCCTGAATGGAAGGAGAAGCTTACTGTTTCTCTCTGTACAGCTCAAACTAGGGAATGAGAGCGACTTCCACGGCATGTTGGAACTTGTTGAACATTGCTCTTGAACCTGTGCGAGTGCTGTGAATCAAGATATCACAAGAAAGAGTGCAGTGTGTTGCCCATGACTCAGCAGACACAGAGGACCTCCGAGGACCAATGAGCCTCGTTGTTGCTCAGCAGGCCTACAGGGGTGTGGAGATACTCAGAGACCTTGGAACAAAAATGATGCTCAACCTAGGGGCCTAGGAGTCCTGAAAAAAGGTACTTTATTTAAAGTAAACCAGAAGAGCGACTAAGAGCTAATGGAAAGAGCTGCATGCCTCCCGTTCTGCAGGGCTACTCAGGGCCTTACCTCGAGCCAAGGGCTCACGTTTAGATTCCCTTTAGCTCTAGAGCATGGCAAGGAGCGCCCCACCCCGGCCAATGAAGTTCCGTGTGTAGCCAGAAAAAACTCAATTTCTTCCCAGACACATGCCTACAGTGGCCAGAGGCCTGTCAACAGCAGAGAATTTAAGCTAGCTTCACCGAAGCCAGAATGGAGGTTTCCAAACGAAAAGCAAGGCTAGTCCCATCATGCCCCCATTTCCATGGGCACAGGCAGCATACATCTCTGTGGTTTTTAACAAGTCAAATGAGACAGAGAGTACAGAGTTGTTGCTTCCCTGAATCAACTTCTCGAGGCAGGATGTTCTGCATCTGGTGAACGGCCTCACCAAGGAAAGCCCTAGCTAGGCCTCTGGGCCCGTGCCTCTTCAAAAGCCTGCCGTGCTACAGGAAAAACTGTGCTTTAGTTTCAATACAAACGAGGTCGTCTTTCTTCAGGGGGCAGGGTGACTTCAGGTAGGAGGTCCTGAATGGAAGGAGAAGCTTACTGTTTCTCTCTGTACAGCTCAAACTAGGGAATGAGAACGAATTCCACGGCCTATTGGAACTTGCTTAAAGGTGCTCGTGAACATGGGCGATTGCTGGCTATATCAAGATGTCCCAATAAGAGTGCACTGTGTTACCCTACACTCGACATACACACTGTGAGTCTGAAAGCTCCTGGCCTGGATATTGCTTAGAAGGGCCAGGGGAGCCTGAGGGTACTCAGTGTTCTTGCAGGGAATAGGGTTTCCAGGCGAGGCACCTGGGTGTCCTGAAAAGCGTACTGGCTTTAAAATGCTGAAGATATGCGTCTACGGCCACATGGAAACTGCTACACGCCTCCGCTTCTGCATAGCATTTCATGGCCTTACCTCGAGGCAAGTTCTCACGTTTCTTGCCCTGTGAACGACACAGCATGTTAAGATGCTGTATTTCTCCTTGAATAGAGTGACTTCAGGTACGAGGTCCTCGATAAATTCTAAACAGAGTGTTTTCTCAGGGCAGCTCTGACGAGGGCAATGTCGAAGACTTACAGGGCATGTTGGACTGCCTAGAAATGTAGTTTTGATGCTGTCCGAGTGCTCTGGAAATGTAGCTCTCCTGAAGTAACGTATAGTGTGTTGCCCGAGACTCTGCAGACACAGAGAGCCTCCGTGGGACGTATGGGACTCAATGCTGCTCAGCAGGCCCACAGGGGTGTGGAGGGAGTCAGTGATCTTGGAACCAAAATGATGCTCACCCGAAGGGCGTAGGAGTCCTGAAAGGGGTAATTCTTTTAAATAAAACAGACCTCCACTAAGAGCTCATGGAAAGAGCTGCATGCCTCCCTTTCTGCAGGGCTACTCAGGGCCTTACCTCGAGGCAGGGACTCACGTTGAGATTCCCTTTAGCTCTAGGGGATGGCAAGGAGAGCCCCACCCCGGCCAATGAAGCTCCGTGTGTACCCAGAGAAAACTCATTTTTTTCCCAGACACATGCCTACAGTGGACAGAGGACTGTCAACAGCAGAGAATTTCAGGGAGCTTCACGGAAGCAAGAATGGAGGTTTCCAAACGGAAAGCAAGGCTAGTACCCTCATGACCCCATTTCCATGGGCACAGGCAGCATTCATCTCTGTGGTTTTTAACAAGTCAAATGAGACACAGAGTACACAGTTGTTGCTTCCCTGAATCAACTTCTCGAGGCACGGTGTTCTGCAACTAGTGAACGGCCTCACCAAGGAAATCCCTGGCTAGGACTCTGGACCCGTGCCGCTTCAAAAGCCTGCCGTGCTACAGGAAAAACTGTGCTTTAGTTGCAATAGAAAGAAGGTCGTCTTTCTTCAAGAGGCAGGGTGACTTCAGGTAGGAGGTCCTGAATGGAAGGAGAAGCTTACTGTTTCTCTCTGTACAGCTCAAACTAGGGAATGAGAGCGACTTCCACGGCATGTTGGAACTTGTTGAACATTGCTCTTGAACCTGTGCGAGTGCTGTGAATCAAGATATCACAAGAAAGAGTGCAGTGTGTTGCCCATGACTCAGCAGACAGAGAGGACCTCCGAGTACGAGGACCAATGTGCTTCGTTGTTGCTCAGCAGGCCTACAGGGGTGTGGAGATACTCAGAGACCTTGGAACAAAAATGATGCTCAACCGAGGGGCCTAGGAGTCCTGAAAAAAGGTTTTTCATTTAAAGTAAACCAGAAGAGCGACTAAGAGCTAATGGAAAGGGCTGCATGCCTCCCATTCTGCAGGGCTACTCAGGGCCTTACCTCGAGCCAAGGGCTCACGTTTAGATTCCTTTTAGCTCTAGAGCATGGCAAGGTGCGCCCCACCCCGGCCAATGAAGTTCCGTGTGTAGCCAGAGAAAACTCATTTTCTTCCCAGACACATGCCTACAGTGGCCAGAGGCCTGTCAACAGCAGAGAATTTAAGCTAGCTTCACCGAAGCCAGAATGGAGGTTTCCAAACGAAAAGCAAGGCTAGTCCCATCATGCCCCCATTTCCATGGGCACAGGCAGCATACATCTCTGTGGTTTTTAACAAGTCAAATGAGACAGAGAGTACACAGTTGTTGCTTCACTGAATCAACTTCTCGAGGCAGGATGTTCTGCATCTGGTGAACGGCCTCACCAAGGAAAGCCCTAGCTAGGCCTCTGGGCCCGTGCCTCTTCAAAAGCCTGCCGTGCTACAGGAAAAACTGTGCTTTAGTTTCAATACAAACGAGGTCGTCTTTCTTCAGGGGGCAGGGTGACTTCAGGTAGGAGGTCCTGAATGGAAGGAGAAGCTTACTGTTTCTCTCTGTACAGCTCAAACTAGGGAATGAGAACGAATTCCACGGCCTATTGGAACTTGCTTAAAGGTGCTCGTGAACCTGGGCGATTGCTGGCTATATCAAGATGTCCCAATAAGAGTGCACTGTGTTACCCTACACTCGACATACACACTGTGAGTCTGAAAGCTCCTGGCCTGGATATTGCTTAGAAGGGCCAGGGGAGCCTGAGGGTACTCAGTGTTCTTGCAGGGAATAGGGTTTCCAGGCGAGGCACCTGGGTGTCCTGAAAAGCGTACTGGCTTTAAAATGCTGAAGATATGCGTCTACGTCCACATGGAAACTGCTACACGCCTCCGCTTCTGCATAGCATTTCATGGCCTTACCTCGAGGCAAGTTCTCACGTTTCTTGCCCTGTGAACGACACAGCATGTTAAGATGCTGTATTTCTCCTTGAATAGAGTGACTTCAGGTACGAGGTCCTCGATAAATTATAAGCAGAGTGTTTTCTCAGGGCAGCTCTGACGAGGGCAATGTCGAAGACTTCCAGGGCATGTTGGACTGCCTAGAAATGTAGTTTTGATGCTGTTCGAGTGCTCTGGAAATGTAGCTCTCCTGAAGTAACGTATAGTGTGTTGCCCGAGACTCTGCAGACACAGAGAGCCTCCGTGGGACGTATGGGACTCAATGCTGCTCAGCAGGCCCACAGGGGTGTGGAGGGAGTCAGTGATCTTGGAACCAAAATGATGCTCACCCGAAGTGCGTAGGAGTCCTGAAAGGGGTAATTCTTTTAAATAAAACAGACCTCCACTAAGAGCTCATGGAAAGAGCTGCATGCCTCCCTTTCTGCAGGGCTACTCAGGGCCTTACCTCGAGGCAGGGACTCACGTTGAGATTCCCTTTAGCTCTAGGGGATGGCAAGGAGAGCCCCACCCCGGCCAATGAAGCTCCTTGTGTACCCAGAGAAAACTCATTTTTTTCCCAGACACATGCCTAGAGTGGCCAGAGGACTGTCAACAGCAGAGAATTTCAGGGAGCTTCACGGAAGCAAGAATGGAGGTTTCCAAACGGAAAGCAAGGCTAGTACCCTCATGACCCCATTTCCATGGGCACAGGCAGCATTCATCTCTGTGGTTTTTAACAAGTCAAATGAGACACAGAGTACACAGTTGTTGCTTCCCTGAATCAACTTCTCGAGGCACGGTGTTCTGCAACTAGTGAACGGCCTCACCAAGGAAATCCCTGGCTAGGACTCTGGACCCGTGCCGCTTCAAAAGCCTGCCGTGCTACAGGAAAAACTGTGCTTTAGTTGCAATACAAAGAAGGTCGTCTTTCTTCAAGAGGCAGGGTGACTTCAGGTAGGAGGTCCTGAATGGAAGGAGAAGCTTACTGTTTCTCTCTGTACAGCTCAAACTAGGGAATGAGAGCGACTTCCACGGCATGTTGGAACTTGTTGAACATTGCTCTTGAACCTGTGCGAGTGCTGTGAATCAAGATATCACAAGAAAGAGTGCAGTGTGTTGCCCATGACTCAGCAGACACAGAGGACCTCCGAGGACCAATGAGCCTCGTTGTTGCTCAGCAGGCCTACAGGGGTGTGGAGATACTCAGAGACCTTGGAACAAAAATGATGCTCAACCGAGGGGCCTAGGAGTCCTGAAAAAAGGTACTTTATTTAAAGTAAACCAGAAGAGCGACTAAGAGCTAATGGAAAGAGCTGCATGCCTCCCGTTCTGCAGGGCTACTCAGGGCCTTACCTCGAGCCAAGGGCTCACGTTTAGATTCCCTTTAGCTCTAGAGCATGGCAAGGTGCGCCCCACCCCGGCCAATGAAGTTCCGTGTGTAGCCAGAGAAAACTCATTTTCTTCCCAGACACATGCCTACAGTGGCCAGAGGCCTGTCAACAGCAGAGAATTTCAGGGAGCTTCACGGAAGCTAGAATGGAGGTTTCCAAACGAAAAGCAAGGCTAGTCCCATCATGCCCCCATTTCCATGGGCACAGGCAGCATACATCTCTGTGGTTTTTAACAAGTCAAATGAGACACAGAGTACACAGTTGTTGCTTCCCTGAATCAACTTCTCGAGGCAGGGTGTTCTGCATCTGGTGAACGGCCTCACCAAGGAAAGCCCTAGCTAGGCCTCTGGGCCCGTGCCTCTTCAAAAGCCTGCCGTGCTACAGGAAAAACTGTGCTTTAGTTTCAATAGAAACGAGGTCGTCTTTCTTCAGGAGGCAGGGTGACTTCAGGTAGGAGGTCCTGAATGGAAGGAGAAGCTTACTGTTTCTCTCTGTACAGCTCAAACTAGGGAATGAGAACGAATTCCACGGCCTATTGGAACTTGCTTAAAGGTGCTCGTGAACCTGGGCGATTGCTGGCTATATCAAGATGTCCCAATAAGAGTGCACTGTGTTACCCTACACTCGACATACACACTGTGAGTCTGAAAGCTCCTGGCCTGGATATTGCTTAGAAGGGCCAGGGGAGCCTGAGGGTACTCAGTGTTCTTGCAGGGAATAGGGTTTCCAGGCGAGGCACCTGGGTGTCCTGAAAAGCGTACTGGCTTTAAAATGCTGAAGATATGCGTCTACGGCCACATGGAAACTGCTACACGCCTCCGCTTCTGCATAGCATTTCATGGCCTTACCTCGAGGCAAGTTCTCACGTTTCTTGCCCTGTGAACGACACAGCATGTTAAGATGCTGTATTTCTCCTTGAATAGAGTGACTTCAGGTACGAGGTCCTCGATAAATTCTAAGCAGAGTGTTTTCTCAGGGCAGCTCTGACGAGGGCAATGTCGAAGACTTCCAGGGCATGTTGGACTGCCTAGAAATGTAGTTTTGATGCTGTCCGAGTGCTCTGGAAATGTAGCTCTCCTGAAGTAACGTATAGTGTGTTGCCCGAGACTCTGCAGACACAGAGAGCCTCCGTGGGACGTATGGGACTCAATGCTGCTCAGCAGGCCCACAGGGGTGTGGAGGGAGTCAGTGATCTTGGAACCAAAATGATGCTCACCCGAAGGGCGTAGGAGTCCTGAAAGGGGTAATTCTTTTAAATAAAACAGACCTCCACTAAGAGCTCATGGAAAGAGCTGCATGCCTCCCTTTCTGCAGGGCTACTCAGGGCCTTACCTCGAGGCAGGGACTCACGTTGAGATTCCCTTTAGCTCTAGGGGATGGCAAGGAGAGCCCCACCCCGGCCAATGAAGCTCCGTGTGTACCCAGAGAAAACTCATTTTTTTCCCAGACACATGCCTACAGTGGCCAGAGGACTGTCAACAGCAGAGAATTTCAGGGAGCTTCACGGAAGCAAGAATGGAGGTTTCCAAACGGAAAGCAAGGCTAGTACCCTCATGACCCCATTTCCATGGGCACAGGCAGCATTCATCTCTGTGGTTTTTAACAAGTCAAATGAGACACAGAGTACACAGTTGTTGCTTCCCTGAATCAACTTCTCGAGGCACGGTGTTCTGCAACTAGTGAACGGCCTCACCAAGGAAATCCCTGGCTAGGACTCTGGACCCGTGCCGCTTCAAAAGCCTGCCGTGCTACAGGAAAAACTGTGCTTTAGTTGCAATACAAAGAAGGTCGTCTTTCTTCAAGAGGCAGGGTGACTTCAGGTAGGAGGTCCTGAATGGAAGGAGAAGCTTACTGTTTCTCTCTGTACAGCTCAAACTAGGGAATGACAGCGACTTCCACGGCATGTTGGAACTTGTTGAACATTGCTCTTGAACCTGTGCGAGTGCTGTGAATCAAGATATCACAAGAAAGAGTGCAGTGTGTTGCCCATGACTCAGCAGACACAGAGGACCTCCGAGGACCAATGAGCCTCGTTGTTGCTCAGCAGGCCTACAGGGGTGTGGAGATACTCAGAGACCTTGGAACAAAAATGATGCTCAACCGAGGGGCCTAGGAGTCCTGAAAAAAGGTACTTTATTTAAAGTAAACCAGAAGAGCGACTAAGAGCTAATGGAAAGAGCTGCATGCCTCCCGTTCTGCAGGGCTACTCAGGGCCTTACCTCGAGCCAAGGGCTCACGTTTAGATTCCCTTTAGCTCT
Organism: Balaenoptera physalus; assembly: GCF_965194825.1. Taxonomy (NCBI): domain Eukaryota; kingdom Metazoa; phylum Chordata; class Mammalia; order Artiodactyla; family Balaenopteridae; genus Balaenoptera; species Balaenoptera physalus. Next base: position 140,296 of record NW_028126109.1, on the reverse strand, counting down.
AGAGCATGGCAAGGTGCGCCCCACCCCGGCCAATGAAGTTCCGTGTGTAGCCAGAGAAAACTCATTTTCTTCCCAGACACATGCCTACAGTGGCCAGAGGCCTGTCAACAGCAGAGAATTTCAGGGAGCTTCACGGAAGCTAGAATGGAGGTTTCCAAACGAAAAGCAAGGCTAGTCCCATCATGCCCCCATTTCCATGGGCACAGGCAGCATACATCTCTGTGGTTTTTAACAAGTCAAATGAGACACAGAGTACACAGTTGTTGCTTCCCTGAATCAACTTCTCGAGGCAGGGTGTTCTGCATCTGGTGAACGGCCTCACCAAGGAAAGCCCTAGCTAGGCCTCTGGGCCCGTGCCTCTTCAAAAGCCTGCCGTGCTACAGGAAAAACTGTGCTTTAGTTTCAATAGAAACGAGGTCGTCTTTCTTCAGGAGGCAGGGTGACTTCAGGTAGGAGGTCCTGAATGGAAGGAGAAGCTTACTGTTTCTCTCTGTACAGCTCAAACTAGGGAATGAGAACGAATTCCACGGCCTATTGGAACTTGCTTAAAGGTGCTCGTGAACCTGGGCGATTGCTGGCTATATCAAGATGTCCCAATAAGAGTGCACTGTGTTACCCTACACTCGACATACACACTGTGAGTCTGAAAGCTCCTGGCCTGGATATTGCTTAGAAGGGCCAGGGGAGCCTGAGGGTACTCAGTGTTCTTGCAGGGAATAGGGTTTCCAGGCGAGGCACCTGGGTGTCCTGAAAAGCGTACTGGCTTTAAAATGCTGAAGATATGCGTCTACGGCCACATGGAAACTGCTACACGCCTCCGCTTCTGCATAGCATTTCATGGCCTTACCTCGAGGCAAGTTCTCACGTTTCTTGCCCTGTGAACGACACAGCATGTTAAGATGCTGTATTTCTCCTTGAATAGAGTGACTTCAGGTACGAGGTCCTCGATAAATTCTAAGCAGAGTGTTTTCTCAGGGCAGCTCTGACGAGGGCAATGTCGAAGACTTCCAGGGCATGTTGGACTGCCTAGAAATGTAGTTTTGATGCTGTCCGAGTGCTCTGGAAATGTAGCTCTCCTGAAGTAACGTATAGTGTGTTGCCCGAGACTCTGCAGACACAGAGAGCCTCCGTGGGACGTATGGGACTCAATGCTGCTCAGCAGGCCCACAGGGGTGTGGAGGGAGTCAGTGATCTTGGAACCAAAATGATGCTCACCCGAAGGGCGTAGGAGTCCTGAAAGGGGTAATTCTTTTAAATAAAACAGACCTCCACTAAGAGCTCATGGAAAGAGCTGCATGCCTCCCTTTCTGCAGGGCTACTCAGGGCCTTACCTCGAGGCAGGGACTCACGTTGAGATTCCCTTTAGCTCTAGGGGATGGCAAGGAGAGCCCCACCCCGGCCAATGAAGCTCCGTGTGTACCCAGAGAAAACTCATTTTTTTCCCAGACACATGCCTACAGTGGCCAGAGGACTGTCAACAGCAGAGAATTTCAGGGAGCTTCACGGAAGCAAGAATGGAGGTTTCCAAACGGAAAGCAAGGCTAGTACCCTCATGACCCCATTTCCATGGGCACAGGCAGCATTCATCTCTGTGGTTTTTAACAAGTCAAATGAGACACAGAGTACACAGTTGTTGCTTCCCTGAATCAACTTCTCGAGGCACGGTGTTCTGCAACTAGTGAACGGCCTCACCAAGGAAATCCCTGGCTAGGACTCTGGACCCGTGCCGCTTCAAAAGCCTGCCGTGCTACAGGAAAAACTGTGCTTTAGTTGCAATACAAAGAAGGTCGTCTTTCTTCAAGAGGCAGGGTGACTTCAGGTAGGAGGTCCTGAATGGAAGGAGAAGCTTACTGTTTCTCTCTGTACAGCTCAAACTAGGGAATGACAGCGACTTCCACGGCATGTTGGAACTTGTTGAACATTGCTCTTGAACCTGTGCGAGTGCTGTGAATCAAGATATCACAAGAAAGAGTGCAGTGTGTTGCCCATGACTCAGCAGACACAGAGGACCTCCGAGGACCAATGAGCCTCGTTGTTGCTCAGCAGGCCTACAGGGGTGTGGAGATACTCAGAGACCTTGGAACAAAAATGATGCTCAACCGAGGGGCCTAGGAGTCCTGAAAAAAGGTACTTTATTTAAAGTAAACCAGAAGAGCGACTAAGAGCTAATGGAAAGAGCTGCATGCCTCCCGTTCTGCAGGGCTACTCAGGGCCTTACCTCGAGCCAAGGGCTCACGTTTAGATTCCCTTTAGCTCTAGAGCATGGCAAGGTGCGCCCCACCCCGGCCAATGAAGTTCCGTGTGTAGCCAGAGAAAACTCATTTTCTTCCCAGACACATGTCTACAGTGGCCAGAGGCCTGTCAACAGCAGAGAATTTCAGGGAGCTTCACGGAAGCTAGAATGGAGGTTTCCAAACGAAAAGCAAGGCTAGTCCCATCATGCCCCCATTTCCATGGGCACAGGCAGCATACATCTCTGTGGTTTTTAACAAGTCAAATGAGACACAGAGTACACAGTTGTTGCTTCCCTGAATCAACTTCTCGAGGCAGGGTGTTCTGCATCTGGTGAACGGCCTCACCAAGGAAAGCCCTAGCTAGGCCTCTGGGCCCGTGCCTCTTCAAAAGCCTGCCGTGCTACAGGAAAAACTGTGCTTTAGTTTCAATAGAAACGAGGTCGTCTTTCTTCAGGAGGCAGGGTGACTTCAGGTAGGAGGTCCTGAATGGAAGGAGAAGCTTACTGTTTCTCTCTGTACAGCTCAAACTAGGGAATGAGAACGAATTCCACGGCCTATTGGAACTTGCTTAAAGGTGCTCGTGAACCTGGTCGATTGCTGGCTATATCAAGATGTCCCAATAAGAGTGCACTGTGTTACCCTACTCTCGACATACACACTGTTTGTCTGAAAGCTCCTGGCCTGGATATTGCTTAGAAGGGCCAGGGGAGCCTGAGGGTACTCAGTGTTCTTGCAGGGAATAGGGTTTCCAGGCGAGGCACCTGGGTGTCCTGAAAAGCGTACTGGCTTTAAAATGCTGAAGATATGCGTCTACGGCCACATGGAAACTGCTACACGCCTCCGCTTCTGCATAGCATTTCATGGCCTTACCTCGAGGCAAGTTCTCACGTTTCTTGCCCTGTGAACGACACAGCATGTTAAGATGCTGTATTTCTCCTTGAATAGAGTGACTTCAGGTACGAGGTCCTCGATAAATTCTAAGCAGAGTGTTTTCTCAGGGCAGCTCTGACGAGGGCAATGTCGAAGACTTCCAGGGCATGATGGACTGCCTAGAAATGTAGTTTTGATGCTGTTCGAGTGCTCTGGAAATGAAGCTCTCCTGAAGTATCGTATAGTGTGTTGCCCGAGACTCTGCAGACACAGAGAGCCTCCGTGGGACGTATGGGACTCAATGCTGCTCAGCAGGCCCACAGGGGTGTGGAGGGAGTCAGTGATCTTGGAACCAAAATGATGCTCACCCGAAGGGCGTAGGAGTCCTGAAAGGGGTAATTCTTTTAAATAAAACAGACCTCCACTAAGAGCTCATGGAAAGAGCTGCATGCCTCCCTTTCTGCAGGGCTACTCAGGGCCTTACCTCGAGGCAGGGACTCACGTTGAGATTCCCTTTAGCTCTAGAGGATGGCAAGGAGAGCCCCACCCCGGCCAATGAAGCTCCGTGTGTACCCAGAGAAAACTCATTTTTTTCCCAGACACATGCCTACAGTGGCCAAAGGACTGTCAACAGCAGAGTATTTCAGGGAGCTTCACGGAAGCAAGAATGGAGGTTTCCAAACGGAAAGCAAGGCTAGTACCCTCATGACCCCATTTCCATGGGCACAGGCAGCATTCATCTCTGTGGTTTTTAACAAGTCAAATGAGACACAGAGTACACAGTTGTTGCTTCCCTGAATCAACTTCTCGAGGCACGGTGTTCTGCAACTAGTGAACGGCCTCACCAAGGAAATCCCTGGCTAGGACTCTGGACCCGTGCCGCTTCAAAAGCCTGCCGTGCTACAGGAAAAACTGTGCTTTAGTTGCAATAGAAAGAAGGTCGTCTTTCTTCAAGAGGCAGGGTGACTTCAGGTAGGAGGTCCTGAATGGAAGGAGAAGCTTACTGTTTCTCTCTGTACAGCTCAAACTAGGGAATGAGAGCGACTTCCAAGGCATGTTGGAACTTGTTGAACATTGCTCTTGAACCTGTGCGAGTGCTGTGAATCAAGATATCACAAGAAAGAGTGCAGTGTGTTGCCCATGACTCAGCAGACACAGAGGACCTCCGAGGACCAATGTGCCTCGTTGTTGCTCAGCAGGCCTACAGGGGTGTGGAGATACTCCGAGACCTTGGAACAAAAATGATGCTCAACCGAGGGGCCTAGGAGTCCTGAAAAAAGGTACTTCATTTAAAGTAAACCCGAAGAGCGACTAAGAGCTAATGGAAAGAGCTGCATGCCTGCCGTTCTGCAGGGCTACTCAGGGCCTTACCTCGAGCCAAGGGCTCACGTTTAGATTCCCTTTAGCTCTAGAGCATGGCAAGGTGCGCCCCACCCCGGCCAATGAAGTTCCGTGTGTAGCCAGAGAAAACTCATTTTCTTCCCAGACACATGCCTACAGTGGCCAGAGGCCTGTCAACAGCAGAGAATTTCAGGGAGCTTCACCGAAGCTAGAATGGAGGTTTCCAAACGAAAAGCAAGGCTAGTCCCATCATGCCCCCATTTCCATGGGCACAGGCAGCATACATCTCTGTGGTTTTTAACAAGTCAAATGAGACACAGAGTACACAGTTGTTGCTTCCCTGAATCAACTTCTCGAGGCAGTGTGTTCTGCATCTAGTGAACGGCCACACCAAGGAAAGCCCTAGCTAGGCCTCTGGGCCCGTGCCTCTTCAAAAGCCTGCCGTGCTACAGGAAAAACTGTGCTTTAGTTTCAATAGAAACGAGGTCGTCTTTCTTCAGGAGGCAGGGTGACTTCAGGTAGGAGATCCTGAATGGAAGGAGAAGCTTACTGTTTCTCTCTGTACAGCTCAAACTAGGGAATGAGAACGAATTCCACGGCCTATTGGAACTTGCTTAAAGGTGCTCGTGAACCTGGGCGATTGCTGGCTATATCAAGATGTCCCAATAAGAGTGCACTGTGTTACCCTACACTCGACATACACACTCTGAGTCTGAAAGCTCTTGGCCTGGATTTTGCTTAGAAGGGCCAGGGGAGCCTGAGGGTACTCAGTGTTCTTGCAGGGAATAGGGTATCCAGGCGAGGCACCTGGGTGTCCTGAAAAGCGTACTGGCTTTAAAATGCTGAAGATATGCGTCTACGGCCACATGGAAACTGCTACACGCCTCCGCTTCTGCAAAGCATTTCATGGCCTTACCTCGAGGCAAGTTCTCACGTTTCTTGCCCTGTGAACGACACAGCATGTTAAGATGCTGTATTTCTCCTTGAATAGAGTGACTTCAGGTACGAGGTCCTCGATAAATTCTAAGCAGAGTGTTTTCTCTGGGCAGCTCTGACGAGGGCAATGTCGAAGACTTCCAGGGCATGATGGACTGCCTAGAAATGTAGTTTTGATGCTGTTCGAGTGCTCTGGAAATGTAGCTCTCCTGAAGTATCGTATAGTGTGTTGCCCGAGACTCTGCAGACACAGAGAGCCTCCGTGGGACGTATGGGACTCAATGCTGCTCAGCAGGCCCACAGGGGTGTGGAGGGAGTCAGTGATCTTGGAACCAAAATGATGCTCACCCGAAGGGCGTAGGAGTCCTGAAAGGGGTAATTCTTTTAAATAAAACAGACCTCCACTAAGAGCTCATGGAAAGAGCTGCATGCCTCCCTTTCTGCAGGGCTACTCAGGGCCTTACCTCGAGGCAGGGACTCACGTTGAGATTCCCTTTAGCTCTAGAGGATGGCAAGGAGAGCCCCACCCCGGCCAATGAAGCTCCGTGTGTACCCAGAGAAAACTCATTTTTTTCCCAGACACATGCCTACAGTGGCCAAAGGACTGTCAACAGCAGAGTATTTCAGGGAGCTTCACGGAAGCAAGAATGGAGGTTTCCAAACGGAAAGCAAGGCTAGTACCCTCATGACCCCATTTCCATGGGCACAGGCAGCATTCATCTCTGTGGTTTTTAACAAGTCAAATGAGACACAGAGTACACAGTTGTTGCTTCCCTGAATCAACTTCTCGAGGCACGGTGTTCTGCAACTAGTGAACGGCCTCACCAAGGAAATCCCTGGCTAGGACTCTGGACCCGTGCCGCTTCAAAAGCCTGCCGTGCTACAGGAAAAACTGTGCTTTAGTTGCAATACAAAGAAGGTCGTCTTTCTTCAAGAGGCAGGGTGACTTCAGGTAGGAGGTCCTGAATGGAAGGAGAAGCTTACTGTTTCTCTCTGTACAGCTCAAACTAGGGAATGAGAGCGACTTCCACGGCATGTTGGAACTTGTTGAACATTGCTCTTGAACCTGTGCGAGTGCTGTGAATCAAGATATCACAAGAAAGAGTGCAGTGTGTTGCCCATGACTCAGCAGACACAGAGGACCTCCGAGTACCAATGTGCCTCGTTGTTGCTCAGCAGGCCTACAGGGGTGTGGAGATACTCCGAGACCTTGGAACAAAAATGATGCTCAACCGAGGGGCCTAGGAGTCCTGAAAAAAGGTACTTCATTTAAAGTAAACCCGAAGAGCGACTAAGAGCTAATGGAAAGAGCTGCATGCCTCCCGTTCTGCAGGGCTACTCAGGGCCTTACCTCGAGCCAAGGGCTCACGTTTAGATTCCCTTTAGCTCTAGAGCATGGCAAGGTGCGCCCCACCCCGGCCAATGAAGTTCCGTGTGTAGCCAGAGAAAACTCATTTTCTTCCCAGACACATGCCTACAGTGGCCAGAGGCCTGTCAACAGCAGAGAATTTCAGGGAGCTTCACCGAAGCTAGAATGGAGGTTTCCAAACGAAAAGCAAGGCTAGTCCCATCATGCCCCCATTTCTATGGGCACAGGCAGCATACATCTCTGTGGTTTTTAACAAGTCAAATGAGACACAGAGTACACAGTTGTTGCTTCCCTGAATCAACTTCTCGAGGCAGTGTGTTCTGCATCTAGTGAACGGCCACACCAAGGAAAGCCCTAGCTAGGCCTCTGGGCCCGTGCCTCTTCAAAAGCCTGCCGTGCTACAGGAAAAACTGTGCTTTAGTTTCAATAGAAACGAGGTCGTCTTTCTTCAGGAGGCAGGGTGACTTCAGGTAGGAGGTCCTGAATGGAAGGAGAAGCTTACTGTTTCTCTCTGTACAGCTCAAACTAGGGAATGAGAACGAATTCCACGGCCTATTGGAACTTGCTTAAAGGTGCTCGTGAACCTGGGCGATTGCTGGCTATATCAAGATGTCCCAATAAGAGTGCACTGTGTTACCCTACACTCGACATACACACTCTGAGTCTGAAAGCTCTTGGCCTGGATTTTGCTTAGAAGGGCCAGGGGAGCCTGAGGGTACTCAGTGTTCTTGCAGGGAATAGGGTATCCAGGCGAGGCACCTGGGTGTCCTGAAAAGCGTACTGGCTTTAAAATGCTGAAGATATGCGTCTACGGCCACATGGAAACTGCTACACGCCTCCGCTTCTGCAAAGCATTTCATGGCCTTACCTCGAGGCAAGTTCTCACGTTTCTTGCCCTGTGAAAGACACAGCATGTTAAGATGCTGTATTTCTCCTTGAATAGAGTGACTTCAGGTACGAGGTCCTCGATAAATTCTAAGCAGAGTGTTTTCTCTGGGCAGCTCTGACGAGGGCAATGTCGAAGACTTCCAGGGCATGTTGGACTGCCTAGAAATGTAGTTTTGATGCTGTTCGAGTGCTCTGGAAATGTAGCTCTCCTGAAGTAACGTATAGTGTGTTGCCCGAGACTCTGCAGACACAGAGAGCCTCCGTGGGACGTATGGGACTCAATGCTGCTCAGCAGGCCCACAGGGGTGTGGAGGGAGTCAGTGATCGTGGAACCAAAATGATGCTCACCCGAAGGGCGTAGGAGTCCTGAAAGGGGTAATTCTTTTAAATAAAACAGACCTCCACTAAGAGCTCATGGAAAGAGCTGCATGCCTCCCTTTCTGCAGGGCTACTCAGGGCCTTACCTCGAGGCAGGGACTCACGTTGAGATTCCCTTTAGCTCTAGAGGATGGCAAGGAGAGCCCCACCCCGGCCAATGAAGCTCCGTGTGTACCCAGAGAAAACTCATTTTTTTCCCAGACACATGCCTACAGTGGCCAGAGGACTGTCAACAGCAGAGAATTTCAGGGAGCTTCACGGAAGCAAGAATGGAGGTTTCCAAACGGAAAGCAAGGCTAGTACCCTCATGACCCCATTTCCATGGGCACAGGCAGCATTCATCTCTGTGGTTTTTAACAAGTCAAATGAGACACAGAGTACACAGTTGTTGCTTCCCTGAATCAACTTCTCGAGGCACGGTGTTCTGCAACTAGTGAACGGCCTCACCAAGGAAATCCCTGGCTAGGACTCTGGACCCGTGCCGCTTCAAAAGCCTGCCGTGCTACAGGAAAAACTGTGCTTTAGTTGCAATACAAAGAAGGTCGTCTTTCTTCAAGAGGCAGGGTGACTTCAGGTAGGAGGTCCTGAATGGAAGGAGAAGCTTACTGTTTCTCTCTGTACAGCTCAAACTAGGGAATGAGAGCGACTTCCACGGCATGTTGGAACTTGTTGAACATGGCTCTTGAACCTGTGCGAGTGCTGTGAATCAAGATATCACAAGAAAGAGTGCAGTGTGTTGCCCATGACTCAGCAGACACAGAGGACCTCCGAGTCCGAGGACCAATGTGCCTCGTTGTTGCTCAGCAGGCCTACAGGGGTGTGGAGATACTCAGAGACCGTGGGAAAAAAATGATGCTCAACCGAGGGGCCTAGGAATCCTGAAAAAAGTACTTCATTTAAAGTAAACCCGAAGAGCGACTAAGAGCTAATGGAAAGAGCTGCATGCCTCCCGTTCTGCAGGGCTACTCAGGGCCTTACCTCGAGCCAAGGGCTCACGTTTAGATTCCCTTTAGCTCTAGAGCATGGCAAGGTGCGCCCCACCCCGGCCAATGAAGTTCCGTGTGTAGCCAGAGAAAACTCATTTTCTTCTCAGACACATGCCTACAGTGGCCAGAGGCCTGTCAACAGCAGAGAATTTCAGGGAGCTTCACCGAAGCTAGAATGGTGGTTTCCAAACGAAAAGCAAGACTTGTCCCATCATGCCCCCATTTCCATGGGCACAGGCAGCATACATCTCTGTGGTTTTTAACAAGTCAAATGAGACACAGAGTACACAGTTGTTGCTTCCCTGAATCAACTTCTCGAGGCAGTGTGTTCTGCATCTGGTGAACGGCCACACCAAGGAAAGCCCTAGCTAGGCCTCTGGGCCCGTGCCTCTTCAAAAGCCTGCCGTGCTACAGGAAAAACTGTGCTTAAGTTTCAATAGAAACGAGGTCGTCTTTCTTCAGGAGGCAGGGTGACTTCAGGTAGGAGGTCCTGAATGGAAGGAGAAGCTTACTGTTTCTCTCTGTACAGCTCAAACTAGGGAATGAGAACGAAATCCACGGCCTATTGGAACTTGCTTAAAGGTGCTCGTGAACCTGGGCGATAGCTGGCTATATCAAGATGTCCCAATAAGAGTGCACTGTGTTACCCTACACTCGACATACACACTGTGAGTCTGAAAGCTCCTGGCCTGGATATTGCTTAGAAGGGCCAGGTGAGCCTCAGGGTACTCAGTGTTCTTGCAGGGAATAGGGTTTCCAGGCGAGGCACCTGGGTGTCCTGAAAAGCGTACTGGCTTTAAAATGCTGAAGATATGCGTCTACGGCCACATGGAAACTGCTACACGCCTCCGCTTCTGCAAAGCATTTCATGGCCTTACCTCGAGGCAAGTTCTCATGTTTCTTGCCCTGTGAACGACACAGCATGTTAAGATGCTGTATTTCTCCTTGAATAGAGTGACTTCAGGTACGAGGTCCTCGATAAATTCTAAGCAGAGTGTTTTCTCAGGGCAGCTCTGACGAGGGCAATGTCGAAGACTTCCAGGGCATGTTGGACTGCCTAGAAATGTAGTTTTGATGCTGTTCAAGTGCTCTGGAAATGTAGCTCTCCTGAAGTAACGTATAGTGTGTTGCCCGAGACTCTGCAGACACAGAGAGCCTCCGTGGGACGTATGGGACTCAATGCTGCTCAGCAGGCCCACAGGGGTGTGGAGGGAGTCAGTGATCTTGGAACCAAAATGATGCTCACCCGAAGGGCGTAGGAGTCCTGAAAGGGGTAATTCTTTTCAATAAAACAGACCTCCACTAAGAGCTCATGGAAAGAGCTGCATGCCTCCCTTTCTGCAGGGCTACTCAGGGCCTTACCTCGAGGCAGGGACTCACGTTGAGATTCCCTTTAGCTCTAGGGGATGGCAAGGAGAGCCCCACCCCGGCCAATGAAGCTCCGTGTGTACCCAGAGAAAACTCATTGTTTTCCCAGACACATGCCTAGAGTGGCCAGAGGACTGTCAACAGCAGAGAATTTCAGGGAGCTTCACGGAAGCAAGAATGGAGGTTTCCAAACGGAAAGCAAGGCTAGTACCCTCATGACCCCATTTCCATGGGCACAGGCAGCATTCATCTCTGTGGTTTTTAACAAGTCAAATGAGACACAGAGTACACAGTTGTTGCTTCCCTGAATCAACTTCTCGAGGCACGGTGTTCTGCAACTAGTGAACGGCCTCACCAAGGAAATCCCTGGCTAGGACTCTGGACCCGTGCCGCTTCAAAAGCCTGCCGTGCTACAGGAAAAACTGTGCTTTAGTTGCAATACAAAGAAGGTCGTCTTTCTTCAAGAGGCAGGGTGACTTCAGGTAGGAGGTCCTGAATGGAAGGAGAAGTTTACTGTTTCTCTCTGTACAGCTCAAACTAGGGAATGAGAGCGACTTCCACGGCATGTTGGAACTTGTTGAACATTGCTCTTGAACCTGTGCGAGTGCTGTGAATCAAGATATCACAAGAAAGAGTGCAGTGTGTTGCCCATGACTCAGCAGACACAGAGGACCTCCGAGGACCAATGTGCCTCGTTGTTGCTCAGCAGGCCTACAGGGGTGTGGAGATACTCAGAGAACTTGGAACAAAAATGATGCTCAACCGAGGGGCCTAGGAGTCCTGAAAAAAGGTACTTCATTTAAAGTAAACCAGAAGAGCGACTAAGAGCTAATGGAAAGGGCTGCATGCCTCCCGTTCTGCAGGGCTACTCAGGGCCTTACCTCGAGCCAAGGGCTCACGTTTAGATTCCCTTTAGCTCTAGAGCATGGCAAGGTGCGCCCCACCCCGGCCAATGAAGTTCCGTGTGTAGCCAGAGAAAACTCATTTTCTTCCCAGACACATGCCTACAGTGGCCAGAGGCCTGTCAACAGCAGAGAATTTCAGGGAGCTTCACCGAAGCTAAAATGGAGGTTTCCAAACGAAAAGCAAGGCTAGTCCCATCATGCCCCCATTTCCATGGGCACAGGCAGCATACATCTCTGTGGTTTTTAACAAGTCAAATGAGACACAGAGTACACAGTTGTTGCTTCCCTGAATCAACTTCTCGAGGCAGTGTGTTCTGCATCTAGTGAACGGCCACACCAAGGAAAGCCCTAGCTAGGCCTCTGGGCCCGTGCCTCTTCAAAAGCCTGCCGTGCTACAGGAAAAACTGTGCTTTAGTTTCAATAGAAACGAGGTCGTCTTTCTTCAGGAGGCAGGGTGACTTCAGGTAGGAGGTCCTGAATGGAAGGAGAAGCTTACTGTTTCTCTCTGTACAGCTCAAACTAGGGAATGAGAACGAAATCCACGGCCTATTGGAACTTGCTTAAAGGTGCTCGTGAACCTGGGCGATTGCTGTCTATATCAAGATGTCCCAATAAGAGTGCACTGTGTTACCCTACACTCGACATACACACTGTGAGTCTGAAAGCTCCTGGTCTGGATATTGCTTAGAAGGGCCAGGGGAGCCTGAGGGTACTCAGTGTTCTTGCAGGGAATAGGGTTTCCAGGCGAGGCACCTGGGTGTCCTGAAAAGCGTACTGGCTTTAAAATGCTGAAGATATGCGTCTACGGCCACATGGAAACTGCTACACGCCTCCGCTTCTGCATAGCATTTCATGGCCTTACCTCGAGGCAAGTTCTCACGTTTCTTGCCCTGTGAACGACACAGCATGTTAAGATGCTGTATTTCTCCTTGAATAGAGTGACTTCAGGTACGAGGTCCTCGATAAATTCTAAGCAGAGTGTTTTCTCAGGGCAGCTCTGACGAGGGCAATGTCGAAGACTTCCAGGGCATGTTGGACTGCCTAGAAATGTAGTTTTGATGCTGTTCGAGTGCTCTGGAAATGTAGCTCTCCTGAAGTAACGTATAGTGTGTTGCCCGAGACTCTGCAGACACAGAGAGCCTCCGTGGGACGTATGGGACTCAATGCTGCTCAGCAGGCCCACAGGGGTGTGGAGGGAGTCAGTGATCTTGGAACCAAAATGATGCTCACCCGAAGGGCGTAGGAGTCCTGAAAGGGGTAATTCTTTTAAATAAAACAGACCTCCACTAAGAGCTCATGGAAAGAGCTGCATGCCTCCCTTTCTGCAGGGCTACTCAGGGCCTTACCTCGAGGCAGGGACTCACGTTGAGATTCCCTTTAGCTCTAGGGGATGGCAAGGAGAGCCCCACCCCGGCCAATGAAGCTCCGTGTGTACCCAGAGAAAACTCATTGTTTTCCCAGACACATGCCTAGAGTGGCCAGAGGACTGTCAACAGCAGAGAATTTCAGGGAGCTTCACGGAAGCAAGAATGGAGGTTTCCAAACGGAAAGCAAGGCTAGTACCCTCATGACCCCATTTCCATGGGCACAGGCAGCATTCATCTCTGTGGTTTTTAACAAGTCAAATGAGACACAGAGTACACAGTTGTTGCTTCCCTGAATCAACTTCTCGAGGCACGGTGTTCTGCAACTAGTGAACGGCCTCACCAAGGAAATCCCTGGCTAGGACTCTGGACCCGTGCCGCTTCAAAAGCCTGCCGTGCTACAGGAAAAACTGTGCTTTAGTTGCAACACAAAGAAGGTCGTCTTTCTTCAAGAGGCAGGGTGACTTCAGGTAGGAGGTCCTGAATGGAAGGAGAAGCTTACTGTTTCTCTCTGTACAGCTCAAACTAGGGAATGAGAGCGACTTCCACGGCATGTTGGAACTTGTTGAACATTGCTCTTGAACCTGTGCGAGTGCTGTGAATCAAGATATCACAAGAAAGAGTGCAGTGTGTTGCCCATGACTCAGCAGACACAGAGGACCTCCGAGGACCAATGTGCCTCGTTGTTGCTCAGCAGGCCTACAGGGGTGTGGAGATACTCAGAGACCTTGGAACAAAAATGATGCTCAACCGAGGGGCCTAGGAGTCCTGAAAAAAGGTACTTCATTTAAAGTAAACCCGAAGAGCGACTAAGAGCTAATGGAAAGAGCTGCATGCCTCCCGTTCTGCAGGGCTACTCAGGGCCTTACCTCGAGCCAAGGGCTCACGTTTAGATTCCCTTTAGCTCTAGAGCATGGCAAGGTGCGCCCCACCCCGGCCAATGAAGTTCCGTGTGTAGCCAGAGAAAACTCATTTTCTTCCCAGACACATGCCTACAGTGGCCAGAGGCCTGTCAACAGCAGAGAATTTCAGGGAGCTTCACCGAAGCTAAAATGGAGGTTTCCAAACGAAAAGCAAGGCTAGTCCCATCATGCCCCCATTTCCATGGGCACAGGCAGCATACATCTCTGTGGTTTTTAACAAGTCAAATGAGACACAGAGTACACAGTTGTTGCTTCCCTGAATCAACTTCTCGAGGCAGTGTGTTCTGCATCTAGTGAACGGCCACACCAAGGAAAGCCCTAGCTAGGCCTCTGGGCCCGTGCCTCTTCAAAAGCCTGCCGTGCTACAGGAAAAACTGTGCTTTAGTTTCAATAGAAACGAGGTCGTCTTTCTTCAGGAGGCAGGGTGACTTCAGGTAGGAGGTCCTGAATGGAAGGAGAAGCTTACTGTTTCTCTCTGTACAGCTCAAACTAGGGAATGAGAACGAAATCCACGGCCTATTGGAACTTGCTTAAAGGTGCTCGTGAACCTGGGCGATTGCTGGCTATATCAAGATGTCCCATTAAGAGTGCACTGTGTTACCCTACACTCGACATACACACTGTGAGTCTGAAAGCTCCTGGTCTGGATATTGCTTAGAAGGGCCAGGGGAGCCTGAGGGTACTCAGTGTTCTTGCAGGGAATAGGGTTTCCAGGCGAGGCACCTGGGTGTCCTGAAAAGCGTACTGGCTTTAAAATGCTGAAGATATGCGTCTACGGCCACATGGAAACTGCTACACGCCTCCGCTTCTGCATAGCATTTCATGGCCTTACCTCGAGGCAAGTTCTCACGTTTCTTGCCCTGTGAACGACACAGCATGTTAAGATGCTGTATTTCTCCTTGAATAGAGTGACTTCAGGTACGAGGTCCTCGATAAATTCTAAGCAGAGTGTTTTCTCAGGGCAGCTCTGACGAGGGCAATGTCGAAGACTTCCAGGGCATGTTGGACTGCCTAGAAATGTAGTTTTGATGCTGTTCGAGTGCTCTGGAAATGTAGCTCTCCTGAAGTAACGTATAGTGTGTTGCCCGAGACTCTGCAGACACAGAGAGCCTCCGTGGGACGTATGGGACTCAATGCTGCTCAGCAGGCCCACAGGGGTGTGGAGGGAGTCAGTGATCTTGGAACCAAAATGATGCTCACCCGAAGGGCGTAGGAGTCCTGAAAGGGGTAATTCTTGTAAATAAAACAGACCTCCACTAAGAGCTCATGGAAAGAGCTGCATGCCTCCCTTTCTGCAGGGCTACTCAGGGCCTTACCTCGAGGCAGGGACTCACGTTGAGATTCCCTTTAGCTCTAGGGGATGGCAAGGAGAGCCCCACCCCGGCCAATGAAGCTCCGTGTGTACCCAGAGAAAACTCATTGTTTTCCCAGACACATGCCTAGAGTGGCCAGAGGACTGTCAACAGCAGAGAATTTCAGGGAGCTTCACGGAAGCAAGAATGGAGGTTTCCAAACGGAAAGCAAGGCTAGTACCCTCATGACCCCATTTCCATGGGCACAGGCAGCATTCATCTCTGTGGTTTTTAACAAGTCAAATGAGACACAGAGTACACAGTTGTTGCTTCCCTGAATCAACTTCTCGAGGCACGGTGTTCTGCAACTAGTGAACGGCCTCACCAAGGAAATCCCTGGCTAGGACTCTGGACCCGTGCCGCTTCAAAAGCCTGCCGTGCTACAGGAAAAACTGTGCTTTAGTTGCAATACAAAGAAGGTCGTCTTTCTTCAAGAGGCAGGGTGACTTCAGGTAGGAGGTCCTGAATGGAAGGAGAAGCTTACTGTTTCTCTCTGTACAGCTCAAACTAGGGAATGAGAGCGACTTCCACGGCATGTTGGAACTTGTTGAACATTGCTCTTGAACCTGTGCGAGTGCTGTGAATCAAGATATCACAAGAAAGAGTGCAGTGTGTTGCCCATGACTCAGCAGACACAGAGGACCTCCGAGGACCAATGTGCCTCGTTGTTGCTCAGCAGGCCTACAGGGGTGTGGAGATACTCAGAGACCTTGGAACAAAAATGATGCTCAACCGAGGGGCCTAGGAGTCCTGAAAAAAGGTACTTCATTTAAAGTAAACCCGAAGAGAGACTAAGAGCTAATGGAAAGAGCTGCATGCCTCCCGTTCTGCAGGGCTACTCAGGGCCTTACCTCGAGCCAAGGGCTCACGTTTAGATTCCCTTTAGCTCTAGAGCATGGCAAGGTGCGCCCCACCCCGGCCAATGAAGTTCCGTGTGTAGCCAGAGAAAACTCATTTTCTTCCCAGACACATGCCTACAGTGGCCAGAGGCCTGTCAACAGCAGAGAATTTCAGGGAGCTTCACCGAAGCTAAAATGGAGGTTTCCAAACGAAAAGCAAGGCTAGTCCCAACATGCCCCCATTTCCATGGGCACAGGCAGCATACATCTCTGTGGTTTTTAACAAGTCAAATGAGACACAGAGTACACAGTTGTTGCTTCCCTGAATCAACTTCTCGAGGCAGTGTGTTCTGCATCTAGTGAACGGCCACACCAAGGAAAGCCCTAGCTAGGCCTCTGGGCCCGTGCCTCTTCAAAAGCCTGCCGTGCTACAGGAAAAACTGTGCTTTAGTTTCAATAGAAACGAGGTCGTCTTTCTTCAGGAGGCAGGGTGACTTCAGGTAGGAGGTCCTGAATGGAAGGAGAAGCTTACTGTTTCTCTCTGTACAGGCCAAACTAGGGAATGAGAACGAAATCCACGGCCTATTGGAACTTGCTTAAAGGTGCTCGTGAACCTGGGCGATTGCTGGCTATATCAAGATGTCCCAATAAGAGTGCACTGTGTTACCCTACACTCGACATACACACTGTGAGTCTGAAAGCTCCTGGCCTGGATATTGCTTAGAAGGGCCAGGGGAACCTGAGGGTACTCAGTGTTCTTGCAGGGAATAGGGTTTCCAGGCGAGGCACCTGGGTGTCCTGAAAAGCGTACTGGCTTTAAAATGCTGAAGATATGCGTCTACGGCCACATGGAAACTGCTACACGCCTCCGCTTCTGCATAGCATTTCATGGCCTTACCTCGAGGCAAGTTCTCACGTTTCTTGCCCTGTGAACGACACAGCATGTTAAGATGCTGTATTTCTCCTTGAATAGAGTGACTTCAGGTACGAGGTCCTCGATAAATTCTAAGCAGAGTGTTTTCTCAGGGCAGCTCTGACGAGGGCAATGTCGAAGACTTCCAGGGCATGTTGGACTGCCTAGAAATGTAGTTTTGATGCTGTTCGAGAGCTCTGGAAATGTAGCTCTCCTGAAGTAACGTATAGTGTGTTGCCCGAGACTCTGCAGACACAGAGAGCCTCCGTGGGACGTATGGGACTCAATGCTGCTCAGCAGGCCCACAGGGGTGTGGAGGGAGTCAGTGATCTTGGAACCAAAATGATGCTCACCTGAAGGGCGTAGGAGTCCTGAAAGGGGTAATTCTTTTAAATAAAACAGACCTCCACTAAGAGCTCATGGAAAGACCTGCATGCCTCCCTTTCTGCAGGGCTACTCAGGGCCTTACCTCGAGGCAGGGACTCACGTTGAGATTCCCTTTAGCTCTAGAGGATGGCAAGGAGAACGCCACCCCGGCCAATGAAGCTCCGTGTGTACCCAGAGAAAACTCATTTTTTTCCCAGACACATGCCTACAGTGGCCAGAGGACTGTCAACAGCAGAGAATTTCAGGGAGCTTCACGGAAGCAAGAATGGAGGTTTCCAAACGGAAAGCAAGGCTAGTACCCTCATGACCCCATTTCCATGGGCACAGGCAGCATTCATCTCTGTGGTTTTTAACAAGTCAAATGAGACACAGAGTACACAGTTGTTGCTTCCCTGAATCAACTTCTCGAGGCACGGTGTTCTGCAACTAGTGAACGGCCTCACCAAGGAAATCCCTGGCTAGGACTCTGGACCCGTGCCGCTTCAAAAGCCTGCCGTGCTACAGGAAAAACTGTGCTTTAGTTGCAATACAAAGAAGGTCGTCTTTCTTCAAGAGGCAGGGTGACTTCAGGTAGGAGGTCCTGAATGGAAGGAGAAGCTTACTGTTTCTCTCTGTACAGCTCAAACTAGGGAATGAGAGCGACTTCCACGGCATGTTGGAACTTGTTGAACATTGCTCTTGAACCTGTGCGAGTGCTGTGAATCAAGATATCACAAGAAAGAGTGCAGTGTGTTGCCCATGACACAGCAGACACAGAGGACCTCCGAGTCCGAGGACCAATGTGCCTCGTTGTTGCTCAGCAGGCCTACAGGGGTGTGGAGATACTCAGAGACCTTGGAACAAAAATGATGCTCAACCGAGGGGCCTAGGAGTCCTGAAAAAAGGTACTTCATTTAAAGTAAACCCGAAGAGAGACTAAGAGCTAATGGAAAGAGCTGCATGCCTCCCGTTCTGCAGGGCTACTCAGGGCCTTACCTCGAGCCAAGGGCTCACGTTTAGATTCCCTTTAGCTCTAGAGCATGGCAAGGTGCGCCCCACCCCGGCCAATGAAGTTCCGTGTGTAGCCAGAGAAAACTCATTTTCTTCCCAGACACATGCCTACAGTGGCCAGAGGCCTGTCAACAGCAGAGAATTTCAGGGAGCTTCACCGAAGCTAAAATGGAGGTTTCCAAACGAAAAGCAAGGCTAGTCCCAACATGCCCCCATTTCCATGGGCACAGGCAGCATACATCTCTGTGGTTTTTAACAAGTCAAATGAGACACAGAGTACACAGTTGTTGCTTCCCTGAATCAACTTCTCGAGGCAGTGTGTTCTGCATCTAGTGAACGGCCACACCAAGGAAAGCCCTAGCTAGGCCTCTGGGCCCGTGCCTCTTCAAAAGCCTGCCGTGCTACAGGAAAAACTGTGCTTTAGTTTCAATAGAAACGAGGTCGTCTTTCTTCAGGAGGCAGGGTGACTTCAGGTAGGAGGTCCTGAATGGAAGGAGAAGCTTACTGTTTCTCTCTGTACAGGCCAAACTAGGGAATGAGAACGAAATCCACGGCCTATTGGAACTTGCTTAAAGGTGCTCGTGAACCTGGGCGATTGCTGGCTATATCAAGATGTCCCAATAAGAGTGCACTGTGTTACCCTACACTCGACATACACACTGTGAGTCTGAAAGCTCCTGGCCTGGATATTGCTTAGAAGGGCCAGGGGAACCTGAGGGTACTCAGTGTTCTTGCAGGGAATAGGGTTTCCAGGCGAGGCACCTGGGTGTCCTGAAAAGCGTACTGGCTTTAAAATGCTGAAGATATGCGTCTACGGCCACATGGAAACTGCTACACGCCTCCGCTTCTGCATAGCATTTCATGGCCTTACCTCGAGGCAAGTTCTCACGTTTCTTGCCCTGTGAACGACACAGCATGTTAAGATGCTGTATTTCTCCTTGAATAGAGTGACTTCAGGTACGAGGTCCTCGATAAATTCTAAGCAGAGTGTTTTCTCAGGGCAGCTCTGACGAGGGCAATGTCGAAGACTTCCAGGGCATGTTGGACTGCCTAGAAATGTAGTTTTGATGCTGTTCGAGAGCTCTGGAAATGTAGCTCTCCTGAAGTAACGTATAGTGTGTTGCCCGAGACTCTGCAGACACAGAGAGCCTCCGTGGGACGTATGGGACTCAATGCTGCTCAGCAGGCCCACAGGGGTGTGGAGGGAGTCAGTGATCTTGGAACCAAAATGATGCTCACCTGAAGGGCGTAGGAGTCCTGAAAGGGGTAATTCTTTTAAATAAAACAGACCTCCACTAAGAGCTCATGGAAAGACCTGCATGCCTCCCTTTCTGCAGGGCTACTCAGGGCCTTACCTCGAGGCAGGGACTCACGTTGAGATTCCCTTTAGCTCTAGAGGATGGCAAGGAGAACGCCACCCCGGCCAATGAAGCTCCGTGTGTACCCAGAGAAAACTCATTTTTTTCCCAGACACATGCCTACAGTGGCCAGAGGACTGTCAACAGCAGAGAATTTCAGGGAGCTTCACGGAAGCAAGAATGGAGGTTTCCAAACGGAAAGCAAGGCTAGTACCCTCATGACCCCATTTCCATGGGCACAGGCAGCATTCATCTCTGTGGTTTTTAACAAGTCAAATGAGACACAGAGTACACAGTTGTTGCTTCCCTGAATCAACTTCTCGAGGCACGGTGTTCTGCAACTAGTGAACGGCCTCACCAAGGAAATCCCTGGCTAGGACTCTGGACCCGTGCCGCTTCAAAAGCCTGCCGTGCTACAGGAAAAACTGTGCTTTAGTTGCAATACAAAGAAGGTCGTCTTTCTTCAAGAGGCAGGGTGACTTCAGGTAGGAGGTCCTGAATGGAAGGAGAAGCTTACTGTTTCTCTCTGTACAGCTCAAACTAGGGAATGAGAGCGACTTCCACGGCATGTTGGAACTTGTTGAACATTGCTCTTGAACCTGTGCGAGTGCTGTGAATCAAGATATCACAAGAAAGAGTGCAGTGTGTTGCCCATGACACAGCAGACACAGAGGACCTCCGAGTCCGAGGACCAATGTGCCTCGTTGTTGCTCAGCAGGCCTACAGGGGTGTGGAGATACTCAGAGACCTTGGAACAAAAATGATGCTCAACCGAGGGGCCTAGGAGTCCTGAAAAAAGGTACTTCATTTAAAGTAAACCAGAAGAGCGACTAAGAGCTAATGGAAAGGGCTGCATGCCTCCCGTTCTGCAGGGCTACTCAGGGCCTTACCTCGAGCCAAGGGCTCACGTTTAGATTCCCTTTAGCTCTAGAGCATGGCAAGGTGCGCCCCACCCCGGCCAATGAAGTTCCGTGTGTAGCCAGAGAAAACTCAATTTCTTCCCAGACACATGCCTACAGTGGCCAGAGGCCTGTCAACAGCAGAGAATTTCAGGGAGCTTCACGGAAGCTAGAATGGAGGTTTCCAAACGAAAAGCAAGGCTAGTCCCATCATGCCCCCATTTCCATGGGCACAGGCAGCATACATCTCTGTGGTTTTTAACAAGTCAAATGAGACACAGAGTACACAGTTGTTGCTTCCCTGAATCAACTTCTCGAGGCAGGGTGTTCTGCATCTGGTGAACGGCCACACCAAGGAAAGCCCTAGCTAGGCCTCTGGGCCCGTGCCTCTTCAAAAGCCTGCCGTGCTACAGGAAAAACTGTGCTTTAGTTTCAATAGAAACGAGGTCGTCTTTCTTCAGGAGGCAGGGTGACTTCAGGTAGGAGGTCCTGAATGGAAGGAGAAGCTTACTGTTTCTCTCTGTACAGCTCAAACTAGGGAATGAGAACGAATTCCACGGCCTATTGGAACTTGCTTAAAGGTGCTCGTGAACCTGGGCGATTGCTGGCTATATCAAGATGTCCCAATAAGAGTGCACTGTGTTACCCTACACTCGACATACACACTGTGAGTCTGAAAGCTCCTGGCCTGGATATTGCTTAGAAGGGCCAGAGGAGCCTGAGGGTACTCAGTGTTCTTGCAGGGAATAGGGTTTCCAGGCGAGGCACCTGGGTGTCCTGAAAAGCGTACTGGCTTTAAAATGCAGAAGATATGCGTCTACGGCAACATGGAAACTGCTACACGCCTCCGCTTCTGCATAGCATTTCATGGCCTTACCTCGAGGCAAGTTCTCACGTTTCTTGCCCTGTGAACGACACAGCATGTTAAGATGCTGTATTTCTCCTTGAATAGAGTGACTTCAGGTACGAGGTCCTCGATAAATTCTAAGCAGAGTGTTTTCTCAGGGCAGCTCTGACGAGGGCAATGTCGAAGACTTCCAGGGCATGTTGGACTGCCTAGAAATGTAGTTTTGATGCTGTTCGAGTGCTCTGGAAATGTAGCTCTCCTGAAGTAACGTATAGTGTGTTGCCCGAGACTCTGCAGACACAGAGAGCCTCCGTGGGACGTATGGGACTCAATGCTGCTCAGCAGGCCCACAGGGGTGTGGAGGGAGTCAGTGATCTTGGAACCAAAATGATGCTCACCCGAAGGGCGTAGGAGTCCTGAAAGGGGTAATTCTTTTAAATAAAACAGACCTCCACTAAGAGCTCATGGAAAGAGCTGCATGCCTCCCTTTCTGCAGGGCTACTCAGGGCCTTACCTCGAGGCAGGGACTCACGTTAAGATTCCCTTTAGCTCTAGGGGATGGCAAGGAGAGCCCCACCCCGGCCAATGAAGCTCCGTGTGTACCCAGAGAAAACTCATTTTTTTCCCAGACACATGCCTAGAGTGGCCAGAGGACTGTCAACAGCAGAGAATTTCAGGGAGCTTCACGGAAGCAAGAATGGAGGTTTCCAAACGGAAAGCAAGGCTAGTACCCTCATGACCCCATTTCCATGGGCACAGGCAGCATTCATCTCTGTGGTTTTTAACAAGTCAAATGAGACACAGAGTACACAGTTGTTGCTTCCCTGAATCAACTTCTCGAGGCACGGTGTTCTGCAACTAGTGAACGGCCTCACCAAGGAAATCCCTGGCTAGGACTCTGGACCCGTGCCGCTTCAAAAGCCTGCCGTGCTACAGGAAAAACTGTGCTTTAGTTGCAATACAAAGAAGGTCGTCTTTCTTCAAGAGGCAGGGTGACTTCAGGTAGGAGGTCCTGAATGGAAGGAGAAGCTTACTGTTTCTCTCTGTACAGCTCAAACTAGGGAATGAGAGCGACTTCCACGGCATGTTGGAACTTGTTGAACATTGCTCTTGAACCTGTGCGAGTGCTGTGAATCAAGATATCAGAAGAAAGAGTGCAGTGTGTTGCCCATGACTCAGCAGACACAGAGGACCTCCGAGGACCAATGTGCCTCGTTGTTGCTCAGCAGGCCTACAGGGGTGTGGAGATACTCAGAGACCTTGGAACAAAAATGATGCTCAACCGAGGGGCCTAGGAGTCCTGAAAAAAGGTACTTCATTTAAAGTAAACCCGAAGAGAGACTAAGAGCTAATGGAAAGAGCTGCATGCCTCCCGTTCTGCAGGGCTACTCAGGGCCTTACCTCGAGCCAAGGGCTCACGTTTAGATTCCCTTTAGCTCTAGAGCATGGCAAGGTGCGCCCCACCCCGGCCAATGAAGTTCCGTGTGTAGCCAGAGAAAACTCATTTTCTTCCCAGACACATGCCTACAGTGGCCAGAGGCCTGTCAACAGCAGAGAATTTCAGGGAGCTTCACCGAAGCTAAAATGGAGGTTTCCAAACGAAAAGCAAGGCTAGTCCCATCATGCCCCCATTTCCATGGGCACAGGCAGCATACATCTCTGTGGTTTTTAACAAGTCAAATGAGACACAGAGTACACAGTTGTTGCTTCCCTGAATCAACTTCTCGAGGCAGTGTGTTCTGCATCTAGTGAACGGCCACACCAAGGAAAGCCCTAGCTAGGCCTCTGGGCCCGTGCCTCTTCAAAAGCCTGCCGTGCTACAGGAAAAACTGTGCTTTAGTTTCAATAGAAACGAGGTCGTCTTTCTTCAGGAGGCAGGGTGACTTCAGGTAGGAGGTCCTGAATGGAAGGAGAAGCTTACTGTTTCTCTCTGTACAGGCCAAACTAGGGAATGAGAACGAAATCCACGGCCTATTGGAACTTGCTTAAAGGTGCTCGTGAACCTGGGCGATTGCTGGCTATATCAAGATGTCCCAATAAGAGTGCACTGTGTTACCCTACACTCGACATACACACTGTGAGTCTGAAAGCTCCTGGCCTGGATATTGCTTAGAAGGGCCAGGGGAACCTGAGGGTACTCAGTGTTCTTGCAGGGAATAGGGTTTCCAGGCGAGGCACCTGGGTGTCCTGAAAAGCGTACTGGCTTTAAAATGCTGAAGATATGCGTCTACGGCCACATGGAAACTGCTACACGCCTCCGCTTCTGCATAGCATTTCATGGCCTTACCTCGAGGCAAGTTCTCACGTTTCTTGCCCTGTGAACGACACAGCATGTTAAGATGCTGTATTTCTCCTTGAATAGAGTGACTTCAGGTACGAGGTCCTCGATAAATTCTAAGCAGAGTGTTTTCTCAGGGCAGCTCTGACGAGGGCAATGTCGAAGACTTCCAGGGCATGTTGGACTGCCTAGAAATGTAGTTTTGATGCTGTTCGAGAGCTCTGGAAATGTAGCTCTCCTGAAGTAACGTATAGTGTGTTGCCCGAGACTCTGCAGACACAGAGAGCCTCCGTGGGACGTATGGGACTCAATGCTGCTCAGCAGGCCCACAGGGGTGTGGAGGGAGTCAGTGATCTTGGAACCAAAATGATGCTCACCCGAAGGGCGTAGGAGTCCTGAAAGGGGTAATTCTTTTAAATAAAACAGACCTCCACTAAGAGCTCATGGAAAGACCTGCATGCCTCCCTTTCTGCAGGGCTACTCAGGGCCTTACCTCGAGGCAGGGACTCACGTTGAGATTCCCTTTAGCTCTAGAGGATGGCAAGGAGAACGCCACCCCGGCCAATGAAGCTCCGTGTGTACCCAGAGAAAACTCATTTTTTTCCCAGACACATGCCTACAGTGGCCAGAGGACTGTCAACAGCAGAGAATTTCAGGGAGCTTCACGGAAGCAAGAATGGAGGTTTCCAAACGGAAAGCAAGGCTAGTACCCTCATGACCCCATTTCCATGGGCACAGGCAGCATTCATCTCTGTGGTTTTTAACAAGTCAAATGAGACACAGAGTACACAGTTGTTGCTTCCCTGAATCAACTTCTCGAGGCACGGTGTTCTGCAACTAGTGAACGGCCTCACCAAGGAAATCCCTGGCTAGGACTCTGGACCCGTGCCGCTTCAAAAGCCTGCCGTGCTACAGGAAAAACTGTGCTTTAGTTGCAATACAAAGAAGGTCGTCTTTCTTCAAGAGGCAGGGTGACTTCAGGTAGGAGGTCCTGAATGGAAGGAGAAGCTTACTGTTTCTCTCTGTACAGCTCAAACTAGGGAATGAGAGCGACTTCCACGGCATGTTGGAACTTGTTGAACATTGCTCTTGAACCTGTGCGAGTGCTGTGAATCAAGATATCACAAGAAAGAGTGCAGTGTGTTGCCCATGACACAGCAGACACAAAGGACCTCCGAGTCCGAGGACCAATGTGCCTCGTTGTTGCTCAGCAGGCCTACAGGGGTGTGGAGATACTCAGAGACCTTGGAACAAAAATGATGCTCAACCGAGGGGCCTAGGAGTCCTGAAAAAAGGTACTTCATTTAAAGTAAACCAGAAGAGCGACTAAGAGCTAATGGAAAGGGCTGCATGCCTCCCGTTCTGCAGGGCTACTCAGGGCCTTACCTCGAGCCAAGGGCTCACGTTTAGATTCCCTTTAGCTCTAGAGCATGGCAAGGTGCGCCCCACCCCGGCCAATGAAGTTCCGTGTGTAGCCAGAGAAAACTCAATTTCTTCCCAGACACATGCCTACAGTGGCCAGAGGCCTGTCAACAGCAGAGAATTTCAGGGAGCTTCACGGAAGCTAGAATGGAGGTTTCCAAACGAAAAGCAAGGCTAGTCCCATCATGCCCCCATTTCCATGGGCACAGGCAGCATACATCTCTGTGGTTTTTAACAAGTCAAATGAGACACAGAGTACACAGTTGTTGCTTCCCTGAATCAACTTCTCGAGGCAGGGTGTTCTGCATCTGGTGAACGGCCACACCAAGGAAAGCCCTAGCTAGGCCTCTGGGCCCGTGCCTCTTCAAAAGCCTGCCGTGCTACAGGAAAAACTGTGCTTTAGTTTCAATAGAAACGAGGTCGTCTTTCTTCAGGAGGCAGGGTGACTTCAGGTAGGAGGTCCTGAATGGAAGGAGAAGCTTACTGTTTCTCTCTGTACAGCTCAAACTAGGGAATGAGAACGAATTCCACGGCCTATTGGAACTTGCTTAAAGGTGCTCGTGAACCTGGGCGATTGCTGGCTATATCAAGATGTCCCAATAAGAGTGCACTGTGTTACCCTACACTCGACATACACACTGTGAGTCTGAAAGCTCCTGGCCTGGATATTGCTTAGAAGGGCCAGGGGAGCCTGAGGGTACTCAGTGTTCTTGCAGGGAATAGGGTTTCCAGGCGAGGCACCTGGGTGTCCTGAAAAGCGTACTGGCTTTAAAATGCAGAAGATATGCGTCTACGGCAACATGGAAACTGCTACACGCCTCCGCTTCTGCATAGCATTTCATGGCCTTACCTCGAGGCAAGTTCTCACGTTTCTTGCCCTGTGAACGACACAGCATGTTAAGATGCTGTATTTCTCCTTGAATAGAGTGACTTCAGGTACGAGGTCCTCGATAAATTCTAAGCAGAGTGTTTTCTCAGGGCAGCTCTGACGAGGGCAATGTCGAAGACTTCCAGGGCATGTTGGACTGCCTAGAAATGTAGTTTTGATGCTGTTCGAGTGCTCTGGAAATGTAGCTCTCCTGAAGTAACGTATAGTGTGTTGCCCGAGACTCTGCAGACACAGAGAGCCTCCGTGGGACGTATGGGACTCAATGCTGCTCAGCAGGCCCACAGGGGTGTGGAGGGAGTCAGTGATCTTGGAACCAAAATGATGCTCACCCGAAGGGCGTAGGAGTCCTGAAAGGGGTAATTCTTTTCAATAAAACAGACCTCCACTAAGAGCTCATGGAAAGAGCTGCATGCCTCCCTTTCTGCAGTGCTACTCAGGGCCTTACCTCGAGGCAGGGACTCACGTTAAGATTCCCTTTAGCTCTAGGGGATGGCAAGGAGAGCCCCACCCCGGCCAATGAAGCTCCGTGTGTACCCAGAGAAAACTCATTTTTTTCCCAGACACATGCCTAGAGTGGCCAGAGGACTGTCAACAGCAGAGAATTTCAGGGAGCTTCACGGAAGCAAGAATGGAGGTTTCCAAACGGAAAGCAAGGCTAGTACCCTCATGACCCCATTTCCATGGGCACAGGCAGCATTCATCTCTGTGGTTTTTAACAAGTCAAATGAGACACAGAGTACACAGTTGTTGCTTCCCTGAATCAACTTCTCGAGGCACGGTGTTCTGCAACTAGTGAACGGCCTCACCAAGGAAATCCCTGGCTAGGACTCTGGACCCGTGCCGCTTCAAAAGCCTGCCGTGCTACAGGAAAAACTGTGCTTTAGTTGCAATACAAAGAAGGTCGTCTTTCTTCAAGAGGCAGGGTGACTTCAGGTAGGAGGTCCTGAATGGAAGGAGAAGCTTACTGTTTCTCTCTGTACAGCTCAAACTAGGGAATGACAGCGACTTCCACGGCATGTTGGAACTTGTTGAACATTGCTCTTGAACCTGTGCGAGTGCTGTGAATCAAGATATCACAAGAAAGAGTGCAGTGTGTTGCCCATGACTCAGCAGACACAGAGGACCTCCGAGGACCAATGTGCCTCGTTGTTGCTCAGCAGGCCTACAGGGGTGTGGAGATACTCAGAGACCTTGGAACAAAAATGATGCTCAACCGAGGGGCCTAGGAGTCCTGAAAAAAGGTACTTCATTTAAAGTAAACCCGAAGAGCGACTAAGAGCTAATGGAAAGAGCTGCATGCCTCCCGTTCTGCAGGGCTACTCAGGGCCTTACCTCGAGCCAAGGGCTCACGTTTAGATTCCCTTTAGCTCTAGAGCATGGCAAGGTGCGCCCCACCCCGGCCAATGAAGTTCCGTGTGTAGCCAGAGAAAACTCATTTTCTTCCCAGACACATGCCTACAGTGGCCAGAGGCCTGTCAACAGCAGAGAATTTCAGGGAGCTTCACCGAAGCTAAAATGGAGGTTTCCAAACGAAAAGCAAGGCTAGTCCCATCATGCCCCCATTTCCATGGGCACAGGCAGCATACATCTCTGTGGTTTTTAACAAGTCAAATGAGACACAGAGTACACAGTTGTTGCTTCCCTGAATCAACTTCTCGAGGCAGTGTGTTCTGCATCTAGTGAACGGCCACACCAAGGAAAGCCCTAGCTAGGCCTCTGGGCCCGTGCCTCTTCAAAAGCCTGCCGTGCTACAGGAAAAACTGTGCTTTAGTTTCAATAGAAACGAGGTCGTCTTTCTTCAGGAGGCAGGGTGACTTCAGGTAGGAGGTCCTGAATGGAAGGAGAAGCTTACTGTTTCTCTCTGTACAGGTCAAACTAGGGAATGAGAACGAAATCCACGGCCTATTGGAACTTGCTTAAAGGTGCTCGTGAACCTGGGCGATTGCTGGCTATATCAAGATGTCCCAATAAGAGTGCACTGTGTTACCCTACACTCGACATACACACTGTGAGTCTGAAAGCTCCTGGCCTGGATATTGCTTAGAAGGGCCAGGGGAGCCTGAGGGTACTCAGTGTTCTTGCAGGGAATAGGGTTTCCAGGCGAGGCACCTGGGTGTCCTGAAAAGCGTACTGGCTTTAAAATGCTGAAGATATGCGTCTACGGCCACATGGAAACTGCTACACGCCTCTGCTTCTGCATAGCATTTCAAGGCCTTACCTCGAGGCAAGTTCTCACGTTTCTTGCCCTGTGAACGACACAGCATGTTAAGATGCTGTATTTCTCCTTGAATAGAGTGACTTCAGGTACGAGGTCCTCGATAAATTCTAAGCAGAGTGTTTTCTCTGGGCAGCTCTGACGAGGGCAATGTTGAAGACTTCCAGGGCATGTTGGACTGCCTAGAAATGTAGTTTTGATGCTGTTCGAGTGCTCTGGAAATGTAGCTCTCCTGAAGTAACGTATAGTGTGTTGCCCGAGACTCTGCAGACACAGAGAGCCTCCGTGGGACGTATGGGACTCAATGCTGCTCAGCAGGCCCACAGGGGTGTGGAGGGAGTCAGTGATCTTGGAACCAAAATGATGCTCACCCGAAGGGCGTAGGAGTCCTGAAAGGGGTAATTCTTTTAAATAAAACAGACCTCCACTAAGAGCTCATGGAAAGACCTGCATGCCTCCCTTTCTGCAGGGCTACTCAGGGCCTTACCTCGAGGCAGGGACTCACGTTGAGATTCCCTTTAGCTCTAGAGGATGGCAAGGAGAACCCCACCCCGGCCAATGAAGCTCCGTGTGTACCCAGAGAAAACTCATTTTTTTCCCAGACACATGCCTACAGTGGCCAGAGGACTGTCAACAGCAGAGAATTTCAGGGAGCTTCACGGAAGCAAGAATGGAGGTTTCCAAACGGAAAGCAAAGCTAGTACCCTCATGACCCCATTTCCATGGGCACAGGCAGCATTCATCTCTGTGGTTTTTAACAAGTCAAATGAGACACAGAGTACACAGTTGTTGCTTCCCTGAATCAACTTCTCGAGGCACGGTGTTCTGCAACTAGTGAACGGCCTCACCAAGGAAATCCCTGGCTAGGACTCTGGACCCGTGCCGCTTCAAAAGCCTGCCGTGCTACAGGAAAAACTGTGCTTTAGTTGCAATACAAAGAAGGTCGTCTTTCTTCAAGAGGCAGGGTGACTTCAGGTAGGAGGTCCTGAATGGAAGGAGAAGCTTACTGTTTCTCTCTGTACAGCTCAAACTAGGGAATGAGAGCGACTTCCACGGCATGTTGGAACTTGTTGAACATTGCTCTTGAACCTGTGCGAGTGCTGTGAATCAAGATATCACAAGAAAGAGTGCAGTGTGTTGCCATGGCACAGCAGACACAGAGGACCTCCGAGTCCGAGGACCAATGTGCCTCGTTGTTGCTCAGCAGGCCTACAGGGGTGTGGAGATACTCAGAGACCTTGGAACAAAAATGATGCTCAACCGAGGGGCCTAGGAGTCCTGAAAAAAGGTACTTCATTTAAAGTAAACCAGAAGAGCGACTAAGAGCTAATGGAAAGGGCTGCATGCCTCCCGTTCTGCAGGGCTACTCAGGGCCTTACCTCGAGCCAAGGGCTCACGTTTAGATTCCCTTTAGCTCTAGAGCATGGCAAGGTGCGCCCCACCCCGGCCAATGAAGTTCCGTGTGTAGCCAGAGAAAACTCAATTTCTTCCCAGACACATGCCTACAGTGGCCAGAGGCCTGTCAACAGCAGAGAATTTCAGGGAGCTTCACGGAAGCTAGAATGGAGGTTTCCAAACGAAAAGCAAGGCTAGTCCCATCATGCCCCCATTTCCATGGGCACAGGCAGCATACATCTCTGTGGTTTTTAACAAGTCAAATGAGACACAGAGTACACAGTTGTTGCTTCCCTGAATCAACTTCTCGAGGCAGGGTGTTCTGCATCTGGTGAACGGCCTCACCAAGGAAAGCCCTAGCTAGGCCTCTGGGCCCGTGCCTCTTCAAAAGCCTGCCGTGCCACAGGAAAAACTGTGCTTTAGTTTCAATAGAAACGAGGTCGTCTTTCTTCAGGAGGCAGGGTGACTTCAGGTAGGAGGTCCTGAATGGAAGGAGAAGCTTACTGTTTCTCTCTGTACAGCTCAAACTAGGGAATGAGAACGAATTCCACGGCCTATTGGAACTTGCTTAAAGGTGCTCGTGAACCTGGGCGATTGCTGGCTATATCAAGATGTCCCAATAAGAGTGCACTGTGTTACCCTACACTCGACATACACACTGTGAGTCTGAAAGCTCCTGGCCTGGATATTGCTTAGAAGGGCCAGGGGAGCCTGAGGGTACTCAGTGTTCTTGCAGGGAATAGGGTTTCCAGGCGAGGCACCTGGGTGTCCTGAAAAGCGTACTGGCTTTAAAATGCTGAAGATATGCGTCTACGGCCACATGGAAACTGCTACACGCCTCCGCTTCTGCATAGCATTTCATGGCCTTACCTCGAGGCAAGTTCTCACGTTTCTTGCCCTGTGAACGACACAGCATGTTAAGATGCTGTATTTCTCCTTGAATAGAGTGACTTCAGGTACGAGGTCCTCGATAAATTCTAAGCAGAGTGTTTTCTCAGGGCAGCTCTGACGAGGGCAATGTCGAAGACTTCCAGGGCATGTTGGACTGCCTAGAAATGTAGTTTTGATGCTGTTCGAGTGCTCTGGAAATGTAGCTCTCCTGAAGTAACGTATAGTGTGTTGCCCGAGACTCTGCAGACACAGAGAGCCTCCGTGGGACGTATGGGACTCAATGCTGCTCAGCAGGCCCACAGGGGTGTGGAGGGAGTCAGTGATCTTGGAACCAAAATGATGCTCACCCGAAGGGCGTAGGAGTCCTGAAAGGGGTAATTCTTGTAAATAAAACAGACCTCCACTAAGAGCTCATGGAAAGAGCTGCATGCCTCCCTTTCTGCAGGGCTACTCAGGGCCTTACCTCGAGGCAGGGACTCACGTTGAGATTCCCTTTAGCTCTAGGGGATGGCAAGGAGAGCCCCACCCCGGCCAATGAAGCTCCGTGTGTACCCAGAGAAAACTCATTGTTTTCCCAGACACATGCCTAGAGTGGCCAGAGGACTGTCAACAGCAGAGAATTTCAGGGAGCTTCACGGAAGCAAGAATGGAGGTTTCCAAACGGAAAGCAAGGCTAGTACCCTCATGACCCCATTTCCATGGGCACAGGCAGCATTCATCTCTGTGGTTTTTAACAAGTCAAATGAGACACAGAGTACACAGTTGTTGCTTCCCTGAATCAACTTCTCGAGGCACGGTGTTCTGCAACTAGTGAACGGCCTCACCAAGGAAATCCCTGGCTAGGACTCTGGACCCGTGCCGCTTCAAAAGCCTGCCGTGCTACAGGAAAAACTGTGCTTTAGTTGCAATACAAAGAAGGTCGTCTTTCTTCAAGAGGCAGGGTGACTTCAGGTAGGAGGTCCTGAATGGAAGGAGAAGCTTACTGTTTCTCTCTGTACAGCTCAAACTAGGGAATGAGAGCGACTTCCACGGCATGTTGGAACTTGTTGAACATTGCTCTTGAACCTGTGCGAGTGCTGTGAATCAAGATATCACAAGAAAGAGTGCAGTGTGTTGCCCATGACTCAGCAGACACAGAGGACCTCCGAGGACCAATGTGCCTCGTTGTTGCTCAGCAGGCCTACAGGGGTGTGGAGATACTCAGAGACCTTGGAACAAAAATGATGCTCAACCGAGGGGCCTAGGAGTCCTGAAAAAAGGTACTTCATTTAAAGTAAACCCGAAGAGAGACTAAGAGCTAATGGAAAGAGCTGCATGCCTCCCGTTCTGCAGGGCTACTCAGGGCCTTACCTCGAGCCAAGGGCTCACGTTTAGATTCCCTTTAGCTCTAGAGCATGGCAAGGTGCGCCCCACCCCGGCCAATGAAGTTCCGTGTGTAGCCAGAGAAAACTCATTTTCTTCCCAGACACATGCCTACAGTGGCCAGAGGCCTGTCAACAGCAGAGAATTTCAGGGAGCTTCACCGAAGCTAAAATGGAGGTTTCCAAACGAAAAGCAAGGCTAGTCCCATCATGCCCCCATTTCCATGGGCACAGGCAGCATACATCTCTGTGGTTTTTAACAAGTCAAATGAGACACAGAGTACACAGTTGTTGCTTCCCTGAATCAACTTCTCGAGGCAGTGTGTTCTGCATCTAGTGAACGGCCACACCAAGGAAAGCCCTAGCTAGGCCTCTGGGCCCGTGCCTCTTCAAAAGCCTGCCGTGCTACAGGAAAAACTGTGCTTTAGTTTCAATAGAAACGAGGTCGTCTTTCTTCAGGAGGCAGGGTGACTTCAGGTAGGAGGTCCTGAATGGAAGGAGAAGCTTACTGTTTCTCTCTGTACAGGTCAAACTAGGGAATGAGAACGAAATCCACGGCCTATTGGAACTTGCTTAAAGGTGCTCGTGAACCTGGGCGATTGCTGGCTATATCAAGATGTCCCAATAAGAGTGCACTGTGTTACCCTACACTCGACATACACACTGTGAGTCTGAAAGCTCCTGGCCTGGATATTGCTTAGAAGGGCCAGGGGAGCCTGAGGGTACTCAGTGTTCTTGCAGGGAATAGGGTTTCCAGGCGAGGCACCTGGGTGTCCTGAAAAGCGTACTGGCTTTAAAATGCTGAAGATATGCGTCTACGGCCACATGGAAACTGCTACACGCCTCCGCTTCTGCATAGCATTTCATGGCCTTACCTCGAGGCAAGTTCTCACGTTTCTTGCCCTGTGAACGACACAGCATGTTAAGATGCTGTATTTCTCCTTGAATAGAGTGACTTCAGGTACGAGGTCCTCGATAAATTCTAAGCAGAGTGTTTTCTCAGGGCAGCTCTGACGAGGGCAATGTCGAAGACTTCCAGGGCATGTTGGACTGCCTAGAAATGTAGTTTTGATGCTGTTCGAGAGCTCTGGAAATGTAGCTCTCCTGAAGTAACGTATAGTGTGTTGCCCGAGACTCTGCAGACACAGAGAGCCTCCGTGGGACGTATGGGACTCAATGCTGCTCAGCAGGCCCACAGGGGTGTGGAGGGAGTCAGTGATCTTGGAACCAAAATGATGCTCACCCGAAGGGCGTAGGAGTCCTGAAAGGGGTAATTCTTTTAAATAAAACAGACCTCCACTAAGAGCTCATGGAAAGACCTGCATGCCTCCCTTTCTGCAGGGCTACTCAGGGCCTTACCTCGAGGCAGGGACTCACGTTGAGATTCCCTTTAGCTCTAGAGGATGGCAAGGAGAACGCCACCCCGGCCAATGAAGCTCCGTGTGTACCCAGAGAAAACTCATTTTTTTCCCAGACACATGCCTACAGTGGCCAGAGGACTGTCAACAGCAGAGAATTTCAGGGAGCTTCACGGAAGCAAGAATGGAGGTTTCCAAACGGAAAGCAAGGCTAGTACCCTCATGACCCCATTTCCATGGGCACAGGCAGCATTCATCTCTGTGGTTTTTAACAAGTCAAATGAGACACAGAGTACACAGTTGTTGCTTCCCTGAATCAACTTCTCGAGGCACGGTGTTCTGCAACTAGTGAACGGCCTCACCAAGGAAATCCCTGGCTAGGACTCTGGACCCGTGCCGCTTCAAAAGCCTGCCGTGCTACAGGAAAAACTGTGCTTTAGTTGCAATACAAAGAAGGTCGTCTTTCTTCAAGAGGCAGGGTGACTTCAGGTAGGAGGTCCTGAATGGAAGGAGAAGCTTACTGTTTCTCTCTGTACAGCTCAAACTAGGGAATGAGAGCGACTTCCACGGCATGTTGGAACTTGTTGAACATTGCTCTTGAACCTGTGCGAGTGCTGTGAATCAAGATATCACAAGAAAGAGTGCAGTGTGTTGCCCATGACACAGCAGACACAGAGGACCTCCGAGTCCGAGGACCAATGTGCCTCGTTGTTGCTCAGCAGGCCTACAGGGGTGTGGAGATACTCAGAGACCTTGGAACAAAAATGATGCTCAACCGAGGGGCCTAGGAGTCCTGAAAAAAGGTACTTCATTTAAAGTAAACCAGAAGAGCGACTAAGAGCTAATGGAAAGGGCTGCATGCCTCCCGTTCTGCAGGGCTACTCAGGGCCTTACCTCGAGCCAAGGGCTCACGTTTAGATTCCCTTTAGCTCTAGAGCATGGCAAGGTGCGCCCCACCCCGGCCAATGAAGTTCCGTGTGTAGCCAGAGAAAACTCAATTTCTTCCCAGACACATGCCTACAGTGGCCAGAGGCCTGTCAACAGCAGAGAATTTCAGGGAGCTTCACGGAAGCTAGAATGGAGGTTTCCAAACGAAAAGCAAGGCTAGTCCCATCATGCCCCCATTTCCATGGGCACAGGCAGCATACATCTCTGTGGTTTTTAACAAGTCAAATGAGACACAGAGTACACAGTTGTTGCTTCCCTGAATCAACTTCGCGAGGCAGGGTGTTCTGCATCTGGTGAACGGCCACACCAAGGAAAGCCCTAGCTAGGCCTCTGGGCCCGTGCCTCTTCAAAAGCCTGCCGTGCTACAGGAAAAACTGTGCTTTAGTTTCAATAGAAACGAGGTCGTCTTTCTTCAGGAGGCAGGGTGACTTCAGGTAGGAGGTCCTGAATGGAAGGAGAAGCTTACTGTTTCTCTCTGTACAGCTCAAACTAGGGAATGAGAACGAATTCCACGGCCTATTGGAACTTGCTAAAAGGTGCTCGTGAACCTGGGCGATTGCTGGCTATATCAAGATGTCCCAATAAGAGTGCACTGTGTTACCCTACACTCGACATACACACTGTGAGTCTGAAAGCTCCTGGCCTGGATATTGCTTAGAAGGGCCAGGGGAGCCTGAGGGTACTCAGTGTTCTTGCAGGGAATAGGGTTTCCAGGCGAGGCACCTGGGTGTCCTGAAAAGCGTACTGGCTTTAAAATGCAGAAGATATGCGTCTACGGCCACATGGAAACTGCTACACGCCTCCGCTTCTGCATAGCATTTCAAGGCCTTACCTCGAGGCAAGTTCTCACGTTTCTTGCCCTGTGAACAACACAGCATGTTAAGATGCTGTATTTCTCCTTGAATAGAGTGACTTCAGGTACGAGGTCCTCGATAAATTCTAAGCAGAGTGTTTTCTCAGGGCAGCTCTGACGAGGGCAATGTCGAAGACTTCCAGGGCATGTTGGACTGCCTAGAAATGTAGTTTTGATGCTGTTCGAGTGCTCTGGAAATGTAGCTCTCCTGAAGTAACGTATAGTGTGTTGCCCGAGACTCTGCAGACACAGAGAGCCTCCGTGGGACGTATGGGACTCAATGCTGCTCAGCAGGCCCACAGGGGTGTGGAGGGAGTCAGTGATCTTGGAACCAAAATGATGCTCACCCGAAGGGCGTAGGAGTCCTGAAAGGGGTAATTCTTTTAAATAAAACAGACCTCCACTAAGAGCTCATGGAAAGACCTGCATGCCTCCCTTTCTGCAGGGCTACTCAGGGCCTTACCTCGAGGCAGGGACTCACGTTGAGATTCCCTTTAGCTCTAGAGGATGGCAAGGAGAACCCCACCCCGGCCAATGAAGCTCCGTGTGTACCCAGAGAAAACTCATTTTTTTCCCAGACACATGCCTACAGTGGCCAGAGGACTGTCAACAGCAGAGAATTTCAGGGAGCTTCACGGAAGCAAGAATGGAGGTTTCCAAACGGAAAGCAAGGCTAGTACCCTCATGACCCCATTTCCATGGGCACAGGCAGCATTCATCTCTGTGGTTTTTAACAAGTCAAATGAGACACAGAGTACACAGTTGTTGCTTCCCTGAATCAACTTCTCGAGGCACGGTGTTCTGCAACTAGTGAACGGCCTCACCAAGGAAATCCCTGGCTAGGACTCTGGACCCGTGCCGCTTCAAAAGCCTGCCGTGCTACAGGAAAAACTGTGCTTTAGTTGCAATACAAAGAAGGTCGTCTTTCTTCAAGAGGCAGGGTGACTTCAGGTAGGAGGTCCTGAATGGAAGGAGAAGCTTACTGTTTCTCTCTGTACAGCTCAAACTAGGGAATGAGAGCGACTTCCACGGCATGTTGGAACTTGTTGAACATTGCTCTTGAACCTGTGCGAGTGCTGTGAATCAAGATATCACAAGAAAGAGTGCAGTGTGTTGCCCATGACTCAGCAGACACAGAGGACCTCCGAGGACCAATGTGCCTCGTTGTTGCTCAGCAGGCCTACAGGGGTGTGGAGATACTCAGAGACCTTGGAACAAAAATGATGCTCAACCGAGGGGCCTAGGAGTCCTGAAAAAAGGTACTTCATTTAAAGTAAACCCGAAGAGAGACTAAGAGCTAATGGAAAGAGCTGCATGCCTCCCGTTCTGCAGGGCTACTCAGGGCCTTACCTCGAGCCAAGGGCTCACGTTTAGATTCCCTTTAGCTCTAGAGCATGGCAAGGTGCGCCCCACCCCGGCCAATGAAGTTCCGTGTGTAGCCAGAGAAAACTCATTTTCTTCCCAGACACATGCCTACAGTGGCCAGAGGCCTGTCAACAGCAGAGAATTTCAGGGAGCTTCACCGAAGCTAAAATGGAGGTTTCCAAACGAAAAGCAAGGCTAGTCCCATCATGCCCCCATTTCCATGGGCACAGGCAGCATACATCTCTGTGGTTTTTAACAAGTCAAATGAGACACAGAGTACACAGTTGTTGCTTCCCTGAATCAACTTCTCGAGGCAGTGTGTTCTGCATCTAGTGAACGGCCACACCAAGGAAAGCCCTAGCTAGGCCTCTGGGCCCGTGCCTCTTCAAAAGCCTGCCGTGCTACAGGAAAAACTGTGCTTTAGTTTCAATAGAAACGAGGTCGTCTTTCTTCAGGAGGCAGGGTGACTTCAGGTAGGAGGTCCTGAATGGAAGGAGAAGCTTACTGTTTCTCTCTGTACAGGTCAAACTAGGGAATGAGAACGAAATCCACGGCCTATTGGAACTTGCTTAAAGGTGCTCGTGAACCTGGGCGATTGCTGGCTATATCAAGATGTCCCAATAAGAGTGCACTGTGTTACCCTACACTCGACATACACACTGTGAGTCTGAAAGCTCCTGGCCTGGATATTGCTTAGAAGGGCCAGGGGAGCCTGAGGGTACTCAGTGTTCTTGCAGGGAATAGGGTTTCCAGGCGAGGCACCTGGGTGTCCTGAAAAGCGTACTGGCTTTAAAATGCTGAAGATATGCGTCTACGGCCACATGGAAACTGCTACACGCCTCCGCTTCTGCATAGCATTTCATGGCCTTACCTCGAGGCAAGTTCTCACGTTTCTTGCCCTGTGAACGACACAGCATGTTAAGATGCTGTATTTCTCCTTGAATAGAGTGACTTCAGGTACGAGGTCCTCGATAAATTCTAAGCAGAGTGTTTTCTCAGGGCAGCTCTGACGAGGGCAATGTCGAAGACTTCCAGGGCATGTTGGACTGCCTAGAAATGTAGTTTTGATGCTGTTCGAGAGCTCTGGAAATGTAGCTCTCCTGAAGTAACGTATAGTGTGTTGCCCGAGACTCTGCAGACACAGAGAGCCTCCGTGGGACGTATGGGACTCAAT
Source organism: Balaenoptera physalus (assembly GCF_965194825.1). Lineage (NCBI taxonomy): Eukaryota > Metazoa > Chordata > Mammalia > Artiodactyla > Balaenopteridae > Balaenoptera > Balaenoptera physalus. Next base: position 103,000 of record NW_028126109.1, on the reverse strand, counting down.
GCTGCTCAGCAGGCCCACAGGGGTGTGGAGGGAGTCAGTGATCTTGGAACCAAAATGATGCTCACCCGAAGGGCGTAGGAGTCCTGAAAGGGGTAATTCTTTTAAATAAAACAGACCTCCACTAAGAGCTCATGGAAAGACCTGCATGCCTCCCTTTCTGCAGGGCTACTCAGGGCCTTACCTCGAGGCAGGGACTCACGTTGAGATTCCCTTTAGCTCTAGAGGATGGCAAGGAGAACGCCACCCCGGCCAATGAAGCTCCGTGTGTACCCAGAGAAAACTCATTTTTTTCCCAGACACATGCCTACAGTGGCCAGAGGACTGTCAACAGCAGAGAATTTCAGGGAGCTTCACGGAAGCAAGAATGGAGGTTTCCAAACGGAAAGCAAGGCTAGTACCCTCATGACCCCATTTCCATGGGCACAGGCAGCATTCATCTCTGTGGTTTTTAACAAGTCAAATGAGACACAGAGTACACAGTTGTTGCTTCCCTGAATCAACTTCTCGAGGCACGGTGTTCTGCAACTAGTGAACGGCCTCACCAAGGAAATCCCTGGCTAGGACTCTGGACCCGTGCCGCTTCAAAAGCCTGCCGTGCTACAGGAAAAACTGTGCTTTAGTTGCAATACAAAGAAAGTCGTCTTTCTTCAAGAGGCAGGGTGACTTCAGGTAGGAGGTCCTGAATGGAAGGAGAAGCTTACTGTTTCTCTCTGTACAGCTCAAACTAGGGAATGACAGCGACTTCCACGGCATGTTGGAACTTGTTGAACATTGCTCTTGAACCTGTGCGAGTGCTGTGAATCAAGATATCACAAGAAAGAGTGCAGTGTGTTGCCCATGACTCAGCAGACACAGAGGACCTCCGAGGACCAATGTGCCTCGTTGTTGCTCAGCAGGCCTACAGGGGTGTGGAGATACTCAGAGACCTTGGAACAAAAATGATGCTCAACCGAGGGGCCTAGGAGTCCTGAAAAAAGGTACTTCATTTAAAGTAAACCCGAAGAGCGACTAAGAGCTAATGGAAAGAGCTGCATGCCTCCCGTTCTGCAGGGCTACTCAGGGCCTTACCTCGAGCCAAGGGCTCACGTTTAGATTCCCTTTAGCTCTAGAGCATGGCAAGGTGCGCCCCACCCCGGCCAATGAAGTTCCGTGTGTAGCCAGAGAAAACTCATTTTCTTCCCAGACACATGCCTACAGTGGCCAGAGGCCTGTCAACAGCAGAGAATTTCAGGGAGCTTCACGGAAGCTAGAATGGAGGTTTCCAAACGAAAAGCAAGGCTAGTCCCATCATGCCCCCATTTCCATGGGCACAGGCAGCATACATCTCTGTGGTTTTTAACAAGTCAAATGAGACACAGAGTACACAGTTGTTGCTTCCCTGAATCAACTTCTCGAGGCAGGGTGTTCTGCATCTGGTGAACGGCCTCACCAAGGAAAGCCCTAGCTAGGCCTCTGGGCCCGTGCCTCTTCAAAAGCCTGCCGTGCCACAGGAAAAACTGTGCTTTAGTTTCAATAGAAACGAGGTCGTCTTTCTTCAGGAGGCAGGGTGACTTCAGGTAGGAGGTCCTGAATGGAAGGAGAAGCTTACTGTTTCTCTCTGTACAGCTCAAACTAGGGAATGAGAACGAATTCCACGGCCTATTGGAACTTGCTTAAAGGTGCTCGTGAACCTGGGCGATTGCTGGCTATATCAAGATGTCCCAATAAGAGTGCACTGTGTTACCCTACACTCGACATACACACTGTGAGTCTGAAAGCTCCTGGCCTGGATATTGCTTAGAAGGGCCAGGGGAGCCTGAGGGTACTCAGTGTTCTTGCAGGGAATAGGGTTTCCAGGCGAGGCACCTGGGTGTCCTGAAAAGCGTACTGGCTTTAAAATGCTGAAGATATGCGTCTACGGCCACATGGAAACTGCTACACGCCTCCGCTTCTGCATAGCATTTCATGGCCTTACCTCGAGGCAAGTTCTCACGTTTCTTGCCCTGTGAACGACACAGCATGTTAAGATGCTGTATTTCTCCTTGAATAGAGTGACTTCAGGTACGAGGTCCTCGATAAATTCTAAGCAGAGTGTTTTCTCAGGGCAGCTCTGACGAGGGCAATGTCGAAGACTTCCAGGGCATGTTGGACTGCCTAGAAATGTAGTTTTGATGCTGTTCGAGTGCTCTGGAAATGTAGCTCTCCTGAAGTAACGTATAGTGTGTTGCCCGAGACTCTGCAGACACAGAGAGCCTCCGTGGGACGTATGGGACTCAATGCTGCTCAGCAGGCCCACAGGGGTGTGGAGGGAGTCAGTGATCTTGGAACCAAAATGATGCTCACCCGAAGGGCGTAGGAGTCCTGAAAGGGGTAATTCTTGTAAATAAAACAGACCTCCACTAAGAGCTCATGGAAAGAGCTGCATGCCTCCCTTTCTGCAGGGCTACTCAGGGCCTTACCTCGAGGCAGGGACTCACGTTGAGATTCCCTTTAGCTCTAGGGGATGGCAAGGAGAGCCCCACCCCGGCCAATGAAGCTCCGTGTGTACCCAGAGAAAACTCATTGTTTTCCCAGACACATGCCTAGAGTGGCCAGAGGACTGTCAACAGCAGAGAATTTCAGGGAGCTTCACGGAAGCAAGAATGGAGGTTTCCAAACGGAAAGCAAGGCTAGTACCCTCATGACCCCATTTCCATGGGCACAGGCAGCATTCATCTCTGTGGTTTTTAACAAGTCAAATGAGACACAGAGTACACAGTTGTTGCTTCCCTGAATCAACTTCTCGAGGCACGGTGTTCTGCAACTAGTGAACGGCCTCACCAAGGAAATCCCTGGCTAGGACTCTGGACCCGTGCCGCTTCAAAAGCCTGCCGTGCTACAGGAAAAACTGTGCTTTAGTTGCAATACAAAGAAGGTCGTCTTTCTTCAAGAGGCAGGGTGACTTCAGGTAGGAGGTCCTGAATGGAAGGAGAAGCTTACTGTTTCTCTCTGTACAGCTCAAACTAGGGAATGAGAGCGACTTCCACGGCATGTTGGAACTTGTTGAACATTGCTCTTGAACCTGTGCGAGTGCTGTGAATCAAGATATCACAAGAAAGAGTGCAGTGTGTTGCCCATGACTCAGCAGACACAGAGGACCTCCGAGGACCAATGTGCCTCGTTGTTGCTCAGCAGGCCTACAGGGGTGTGGAGATACTCAGAGACCTTGGAACAAAAATGATGCTCAACCGAGGGGCCTAGGAGTCCTGAAAAAAGGTACTTCATTTAAAGTAAACCCGAAGAGAGACTAAGAGCTAATGGAAAGAGCTGCATGCCTCCCGTTCTGCAGGGCTACTCAGGGCCTTACCTCGAGCCAAGGGCTCACGTTTAGATTCCCTTTAGCTCTAGAGCATGGCAAGGTGCGCCCCACCCCGGCCAATGAAGTTCCGTGTGTAGCCAGAGAAAACTCATTTTCTTCCCAGACACATGCCTACAGTGGCCAGAGGCCTGTCAACAGCAGAGAATTTCAGGGAGCTTCACCGAAGCTAAAATGGAGGTTTCCAAACGAAAAGCAAGGCTAGTCCCATCATGCCCCCATTTCCATGGGCACAGGCAGCATACATCTCTGTGGTTTTTAACAAGTCAAATGAGACACAGAGTACACAGTTGTTGCTTCCCTGAATCAACTTCTCGAGGCAGTGTGTTCTGCATCTAGTGAACGGCCACACCAAGGAAAGCCCTAGCTAGGCCTCTGGGCCCGTGCCTCTTCAAAAGCCTGCCGTGCTACAGGAAAAACTGTGCTTTAGTTTCAATAGAAACGAGGTCGTCTTTCTTCAGGAGGCAGGGTGACTTCAGGTAGGAGGTCCTGAATGGAAGGAGAAGCTTACTGTTTCTCTCTGTACAGGTCAAACTAGGGAATGAGAACGAAATCCACGGCCTATTGGAACTTGCTTAAAGGTGCTCGTGAACCTGGGCGATTGCTGGCTATATCAAGATGTCCCAATAAGAGTGCACTGTGTTACCCTACACTCGACATACACACTGTGAGTCTGAAAGCTCCTGGCCTGGATATTGCTTAGAAGGGCCAGGGGAGCCTGAGGGTACTCAGTGTTCTTGCAGGGAATAGGGTTTCCAGGCGAGGCACCTGGGTGTCCTGAAAAGCGTACTGGCTTTAAAATGCTGAAGATATGCGTCTACGGCCACATGGAAACTGCTACACGCCTCCGCTTCTGCATAGCATTTCATGGCCTTACCTCGAGGCAAGTTCTCACGTTTCTTGCCCTGTGAACGACACAGCATGTTAAGATGCTGTATTTCTCCTTGAATAGAGTGACTTCAGGTACGAGGTCCTCGATAAATTCTAAGCAGAGTGTTTTCTCAGGGCAGCTCTGACGAGGGCAATGTCGAAGACTTCCAGGGCATGTTGGACTGCCTAGAAATGTAGTTTTGATGCTGTTCGAGAGCTCTGGAAATGTAGCTCTCCTGAAGTAACGTATAGTGTGTTGCCCGAGACTCTGCAGACACAGAGAGCCTCCGTGGGACGTATGGGACTCAATGCTGCTCAGCAGGCCCACAGGGGTGTGGAGGGAGTCAGTGATCTTGGAACCAAAATGATGCTCACCCGAAGGGCGTAGGAGTCCTGAAAGGGGTAATTCTTTTAAATAAAACAGACCTCCACTAAGAGCTCATGGAAAGACCTGCATGCCTCCCTTTCTGCAGGGCTACTCAGGGCCTTACCTCGAGGCAGGGACTCACGTTGAGATTCCCTTTAGCTCTAGAGGATGGCAAGGAGAACGCCACCCCGGCCAATGAAGCTCCGTGTGTACCCAGAGAAAACTCATTTTTTTCCCAGACACATGCCTACAGTGGCCAGAGGACTGTCAACAGCAGAGAATTTCAGGGAGCTTCACGGAAGCAAGAATGGAGGTTTCCAAACGGAAAGCAAGGCTAGTACCCTCATGACCCCATTTCCATGGGCACAGGCAGCATTCATCTCTGTGGTTTTTAACAAGTCAAATGAGACACAGAGTACACAGTTGTTGCTTCCCTGAATCAACTTCTCGAGGCACGGTGTTCTGCAACTAGTGAACGGCCTCACCAAGGAAATCCCTGGCTAGGACTCTGGACCCGTGCCGCTTCAAAAGCCTGCCGTGCTACAGGAAAAACTGTGCTTTAGTTGCAATACAAAGAAGGTCGTCTTTCTTCAAGAGGCAGGGTGACTTCAGGTAGGAGGTCCTGAATGGAAGGAGAAGCTTACTGTTTCTCTCTGTACAGCTCAAACTAGGGAATGAGAGCGACTTCCACGGCATGTTGGAACTTGTTGAACATTGCTCTTGAACCTGTGCGAGTGCTGTGAATCAAGATATCACAAGAAAGAGTGCAGTGTGTTGCCCATGACACAGCAGACACAGAGGACCTCCGAGTCCGAGGACCAATGTGCCTCGTTGTTGCTCAGCAGGCCTACAGGGGTGTGGAGATACTCAGAGACCTTGGAACAAAAATGATGCTCAACCGAGGGGCCTAGGAGTCCTGAAAAAAGGTACTTCATTTAAAGTAAACCAGAAGAGCGACTAAGAGCTAATGGAAAGGGCTGCATGCCTCCCGTTCTGCAGGGCTACTCAGGGCCTTACCTCGAGCCAAGGGCTCACGTTTAGATTCCCTTTAGCTCTAGAGCATGGCAAGGTGCGCCCCACCCCGGCCAATGAAGTTCCGTGTGTAGCCAGAGAAAACTCAATTTCTTCCCAGACACATGCCTACAGTGGCCAGAGTCCTGTCAACAGCAGAGAATTTCAGGGAGCTTCACGGAAGCTAGAATGGAGGTTTCCAAACGAAAAGCAAGGCTAGTCCCATCATGCCCCCATTTCCATGGGCACAGGCAGCATACATCTCTGTGGTTTTTAACAAGTCAAATGAGACACAGAGTACACAGTTGTTGCTTCCCTGAATCAACTTCGCGAGGCAGGGTGTTCTGCATCTGGTGAACGGCCACACCAAGGAAAGCCCTAGCTAGGCCTCTGGGCCCGTGCCTCTTCAAAAGCCTGCCGTGCTACAGGAAAAACTGTGCTTTAGTTTCAATAGAAACGAGGTCGTCTTTCTTCAGGAGGCAGGGTGACTTCAGGTAGGAGGTCCTGAATGGAAGGAGAAGCTTACTGTTTCTCTCTGTACAGCTCAAACTAGGGAATGAGAACGAATTCCACGGCCTATTGGAACTTGCTAAAAGGTGCTCGTGAACCTGGGCGATTGCTGGCTATATCAAGATGTCCCAATAAGAGTGCACTGTGTTACCCTACACTCGACATACACACTGTGAGTCTGAAAGCTCCTGGCCTGGATATTGCTTAGAAGGGCCAGGGGAGCCTGAGGGTACTCAGTGTTCTTGCAGGGAATAGGGTTTCCAGGCGAGGCACCTGGGTGTCCTGAAAAGCGTACTGGCTTTAAAATGCAGAAGATATGCGTCTACGGCCACATGGAAACTGCTACACGCCTCCGCTTCTGCATAGCATTTCAAGGCCTTACCTCGAGGCAAGTTCTCACGTTTCTTGCCCTGTGAACAACACAGCATGTTAAGATGCTGTATTTCTCCTTGAATAGAGTGACTTCAGGTACGAGGTCCTCGATAAATTCTAAGCAGAGTGTTTTCTCAGGGCAGCTCTGACGAGGGCAATGTCGAAGACTTCCAGGGCATGTTGGACTGCCTAGAAATGTAGTTTTGATGCTGTTCGAGTGCTCTGGAAATGTAGCTCTCCTGAAGTAACGTATAGTGTGTTGCCCGAGACTCTGCAGACACAGAGAGCCTCCGTGGGACGTATGGGACTCAATGCTGCTCAGCAGGCCCACAGGGGTGTGGAGGGAGTCAGTGATCTTGGAACCAAAATGATGCTCACCCGAAGGGCGTAGGAGTCCTGAAAGGGGTAATTCTTTTAAATAAAACAGACCTCCACTAAGAGCTCATGGAAAGACCTGCATGCCTCCCTTTCTGCAGGGCTACTCAGGGCCTTACCTCGAGGCAGGGACTCACGTTGAGATTCCCTTTAGCTCTAGAGGATGGCAAGGAGAACCCCACCCCGGCCAATGAAGCTCCGTGTGTACCCAGAGAAAACTCATTTTTTTCCCAGACACATGCCTACAGTGGCCAGAGGACTGTCAACAGCAGAGAATTTCAGGGAGCTTCACGGAAGCAAGAATGGAGGTTTCCAAACGGAAAGCAAGGCTAGTACCCTCATGACCCCATTTCCATGGGCACAGGCAGCATTCATCTCTGTGGTTTTTAACAAGTCAAATGAGACACAGAGTACACAGTTGTTGCTTCCCTGAATCAACTTCTCGAGGCACGGTGTTCTGCAACTAGTGAACGGCCTCACCAAGGAAATCCCTGGCTAGGACTCTGGACCCGTGCCGCTTCAAAAGCCTGCCGTGCTACAGGAAAAACTGTGCTTTAGTTGCAATACAAAGAAGGTCGTCTTTCTTCAAGAGGCAGGGTGACTTCAGGTAGGAGGTCCTGAATGGAAGGAGAAGCTTACTGTTTCTCTCTGTACAGCTCAAACTAGGGAATGAGAGCGACTTCCACGGCATGTTGGAACTTGTTGAACATTGCTCTTGAACCTGTGCGAGTGCTGTGAATCAAGATATCACAAGAAAGAGTGCAGTGTGTTGCCCATGACTCAGCAGACACAGAGGACCTCCGAGGACCAATGTGCCTCGTTGTTGCTCAGCAGGCCTACAGGGGTGTGGAGATACTCAGAGACCTTGGAACAAAAATGATGCTCAACCGAGGGGCCTAGGAGTCCTGAAAAAAGGTACTTCATTTAAAGTAAACCCGAAGAGAGACTAAGAGCTAATGGAAAGAGCTGCATGCCTCCCGTTCTGCAGGGCTACTCAGGGCCTTACCTCGAGCCAAGGGCTCACGTTTAGATTCCCTTTAGCTCTAGAGCATGGCAAGGTGCGCCCCACCCCGGCCAATGAAGTTCCGTGTGTAGCCAGAGAAAACTCATTTTCTTCCCAGACACATGCCTACAGTGGCCAGAGGCCTGTCAACAGCAGAGAATTTCAGGGAGCTTCACCGAAGCTAAAATGGAGGTTTCCAAACGAAAAGCAAGGCTAGTCCCATCATGCCCCCATTTCCATGGGCACAGGCAGCATACATCTCTGTGGTTTTTAACAAGTCAAATGAGACACAGAGTACACAGTTGTTGCTTCCCTGAATCAACTTCTCGAGGCAGTGTGTTCTGCATCTAGTGAACGGCCACACCAAGGAAAGCCCTAGCTAGGCCTCTGGGCCCGTGCCTCTTCAAAAGCCTGCCGTGCTACAGGAAAAACTGTGCTTTAGTTTCAATAGAAACGAGGTCGTCTTTCTTCAGGAGGCAGGGTGACTTCAGGTAGGAGGTCCTGAATGGAAGGAGAAGCTTACTGTTTCTCTCTGTACAGGTCAAACTAGGGAATGAGAACGAAATCCACGGCCTATTGGAACTTGCTTAAAGGTGCTCGTGAACCTGGGCGATTGCTGGCTATATCAAGATGTCCCAATAAGAGTGCACTGTGTTACCCTACACTCGACATACACACTGTGAGTCTGAAAGCTCCTGGCCTGGATATTGCTTAGAAGGGCCAGGGGAGCCTGAGGGTACTCAGTGTTCTTGCAGGGAATAGGGTTTCCAGGCGAGGCACCTGGGTGTCCTGAAAAGCGTACTGGCTTTAAAATGCTGAAGATATGCGTCTACGGCCACATGGAAACTGCTACACGCCTCCGCTTCTGCATAGCATTTCATGGCCTTACCTCGAGGCAAGTTCTCACGTTTCTTGCCCTGTGAACGACACAGCATGTTAAGATGCTGTATTTCTCCTTGAATAGAGTGACTTCAGGTACGAGGTCCTCGATAAATTCTAAGCAGAGTGTTTTCTCAGGGCAGCTCTGACGAGGGCAATGTCGAAGACTTCCAGGGCATGTTGGACTGCCTAGAAATGTAGTTTTGATGCTGTTCGAGAGCTCTGGAAATGTAGCTCTCCTGAAGTAACGTATAGTGTGTTGCCCGAGACTCTGCAGACACAGAGAGCCTCCGTGGGACGTATGGGACTCAATGCTGCTCAGCAGGCCCACAGGGGTGTGGAGGGAGTCAGTGATCTTGGAACCAAAATGATGCTCACCCGAAGGGCGTAGGAGTCCTGAAAGGGGTAATTCTTTTAAATAAAACAGACCTCCACTAAGAGCTCATGGAAAGACCTGCATGCCTCCCTTTCTGCAGGGCTACTCAGGGCCTTACCTCGAGGCAGGGACTCACGTTGAGATTCCCTTTAGCTCTAGAGGATGGCAAGGAGAACGCCACCCCGGCCAATGAAGCTCCGTGTGTACCCAGAGAAAACTCATTTTTTTCCCAGACACATGCCTACAGTGGCCAGAGGACTGTCAACAGCAGAGAATTTCAGGGAGCTTCACGGAAGCAAGAATGGAGGTTTCCAAACGGAAAGCAAGGCTAGTACCCTCATGACCCCATTTCCATGGGCACAGGCAGCATTCATCTCTGTGGTTTTTAACAAGTCAAATGAGACACAGAGTACACAGTTGTTGCTTCCCTGAATCAACTTCTCGAGGCACGGTGTTCTGCAACTAGTGAACGGCCTCACCAAGGAAATCCCTGGCTAGGACTCTGGACCCGTGCCGCTTCAAAAGCCTGCCGTGCTACAGGAAAAACTGTGCTTTAGTTGCAATACAAAGAAGGTCGTCTTTCTTCAAGAGGCAGGGTGACTTCAGGTAGGAGGTCCTGAATGGAAGGAGAAGCTTACTGTTTCTCTCTGTACAGCTCAAACTAGGGAATGAGAGCGACTTCCACGGCATGTTGGAACTTGTTGAACATTGCTCTTGAACCTGTGCGAGTGCTGTGAATCAAGATATCACAAGAAAGAGTGCAGTGTGTTGCCCATGACACAGCAGACACAGAGGACCTCCGAGTCCGAGGACCAATGTGCCTCGTTGTTGCTCAGCAGGCCTACAGGGGTGTGGAGATACTCAGAGACCTTGGAACAAAAATGATGCTCAACCGAGGGGCCTAGGAGTCCTGAAAAAAGGTACTTCATTTAAAGTAAACCAGAAGAGCGACTAAGAGCTAATGGAAAGGGCTGCATGCCTCCCGTTCTGCAGGGCTACTCAGGGCCTTACCTCGAGCCAAGGGCTCACGTTTAGATTCCCTTTAGCTCTAGAGCATGGCAAGGTGCGCCCCACCCCGGCCAATGAAGTTCCGTGTGTAGCCAGAGAAAACTCAATTTCTTCCCAGACACATGCCTACAGTGGCCAGAGGCCTGTCAACAGCAGAGAATTTCAGGGAGCTTCACGGAAGCTAGAATGGAGGTTTCCAAACGAAAAGCAAGGCTAGTCCCATCATGCCCCCATTTCCATGGGCACAGGCAGCATACATCTCTGTGGTTTTTAACAAGTCAAATGAGACACAGAGTACACAGTTGTTGCTTCCCTGAATCAACTTCTCGAGGCAGGGTGTTCTGCATCTGGTGAACGGCCACACCAAGGAAAGCCCTAGCTAGGCCTCTGGGCCCGTGCCTCTTCAAAAGCCTGCCGTGCTACAGGAAAAACTGTGCTTTAGTTTCAATAGAAACGAGGTCGTCTTTCTTCAGGAGGCAGGGTGACTTCAGGTAGGAGGTCCTGAATGGAAGGAGAAGCTTACTGTTTCTCTCTGTACAGCTCAAACTAGGGAATGAGAACGAATTCCACGGCCTATTGGAACTTGCTTAAAGGTGCTCGTGAACCTGGGCGATTGCTGGCTATATCAAGATGTCCCAATAAGAGTGCACTGTGTTACCCTACACTCGACATACACACTGTGAGTCTGAAAGCTCCTGGCCTGGATATTGCTTAGAAGGGCCAGGGGAGCCTGAGGGTACTCAGTGTTCTTGCAGGGAATAGGGTTTCCAGGCGAGGCACCTGGGTGTCCTGAAAAGCGTACTGGCTTTAAAATGCTGAAGATATGCGTCTACGGCCACATGGAAACTGCTACACGCCTCCGCTTCTGCATAGCATTTCATGGCCTTACCTCGAGGCAAGTTCTCACGTTTCTTGCCCTGTGAACGACACAGCATGTTAAGATGCTGTATTTCTCCTTGAATAGAGTGACTTCAGGTACGAGGTCCTCGATAAATTCTAAGCAGAGTGTTTTCTCAGGGCAGCTCTGACGAGGGCAATGTCGAAGACTTCCAGGGCATGTTGGACTGCCTAGAAATGTAGTTTTGATGCTGTTCGAGAGCTCTGGAAATGTAGCTCTCCTGAAGTAACGTATAGTGTGTTGCCCGAGACTCTGCAGACACAGAGAGCCTCCGTGGGACGTATGGGACTCAATGCTGCTCAGCAGGCCCACAGGGGTGTGGAGGGAGTCAGTGATCTTGGAACCAAAATGATGCTCACCCGAAGGGCGTAGGAGTCCTGAAAGGGGTAATTCTTTTAAATAAAACAGACCTCCACTAAGAGCTCATGGAAAGACCTGCATGCCTCCCTTTCTGCAGGGCTACTCAGGGCCTTACCTCGAGGCAGGGACTCACGTTGAGATTCCCTTTAGCTCTAGAGGATGGCAAGGAGAACGCCACCCCGGCCAATGAAGCTCCGTGTGTACCCAGAGAAAACTCATTTTTTTCCCAGACACATGCCTACAGTGGCCAGAGGACTGTCAACAGCAGAGAATTTCAGGGAGCTTCACGGAAGCAAGAATGGAGGTTTCCAAACGGAAAGCAAGGCTAGTACCCTCATGACCCCATTTCCATGGGCACAGGCAGCATTCATCTCTGTGGTTTTTAACAAGTCAAATGAGACACAGAGTACACAGTTGTTGCTTCCCTGAATCAACTTCTCGAGGCACGGTGTTCTGCAACTAGTGAACGGCCTCACCAAGGAAATCCCTGGCTAGGACTCTGGACCCGTGCCGCTTCAAAAGCCTGCCGTGCTACAGGAAAAACTGTGCTTTAGTTGCAATACAAAGAAGGTCGTCTTTCTTCAAGAGGCAGGGTGACTTCAGGTAGGAGGTCCTGAATGGAAGGAGAAGCTTACTGTTTCTCTCTGTACAGCTCAAACTAGGGAATGAGAGCGACTTCCACGGCATGTTGGAACTTGTTGAACATTGCTCTTGAACCTGTGCGAGTGCTGTGAATCAAGATATCACAAGAAAGAGTGCAGTGTGTTGCCCATGACACAGCAGACACAGAGGACCTCCGAGTCCGAGGACCAATGTGCCTCGTTGTTGCTCAGCAGGCCTACAGGGGTGTGGAGATACTCAGAGACCTTGGAACAAAAATGGTGCTCAACCGAGGGGCCTAGGAGTCCTGAAAAAAGGTACTTCATTTAAAGTAAACCAGAAGAGCGACTAAGAGCTAATGGAAAGGGCTGCATGCCTCCCGTTCTGCAGGGCTACTCAGGGCCTTACCTCGAGCCAAGGGCTCACGTTTAGATTCCCTTTAGCTCTAGAGCATGGCAAGGTGCGCCCCACCCCGGCCAATGAAGTTCCGTGTGTAGCCAGAGAAAACTCAATTTCTTCCCAGACACATGCCTACAGTGGCCAGAGGCCTGTCAACAGCAGAGAATTTCAGGGAGCTTCACGGAAGCTAGAATGGAGGTTTCCAAACGAAAAGCAAGGCTAGTCCCATCATGCCCCCATTTCCATGGGCACAGGCAGCATACATCTCTGTGGTTTTTAACAAGTCAAATGAGACACAGAGTACACAGTTGTTGCTTCCCTGAATCAACTTCTCGAGGCAGGGTGTTCTGCATCTGGTGAACGGCCACACCAAGGAAAGCCCTAGCTAGGCCTCTGGGCCCGTGCCTCTTCAAAAGCCTGCCGTGCTACAGGAAAAACTGTGCTTTAGTTTCAATAGAAACGAGGTCGTCTTTCTTCAGGAGGCAGGGTGACTTCAGGTAGGAGGTCCTGAATGGAAGGAGAAGCTTACTGTTTCTCTCTGTACAGCTCAAACTAGGGAATGAGAACGAATTCCACGGCCTATTGGAACTTGCTTAAAGGTGCTCGTGAACCTGGGCGATTGCTGGCTATATCAAGATGTCCCAATAAGAGTGCACTGTGTTACCCTACACTCGACATACACACTGTGAGTCTGAAAGCTCCTGGCCTGGATATTGCTTAGAAGGGCCAGGGGAGCCTGAGGGTACTCAGTGTTCTTGCAGGGAATAGGGTTTCCAGGCGAGGCACCTGGGTGTCCTGAAAAGCGTACTGGCTTTAAAATGCAGAAGATATGCGTCTACGGCAACATGGAAACTGCTACACGCCTCCGCTTCTGCATAGCATTTCATGGCCTTACCTCGAGGCAAGTTCTCACGTTTCTTGCCCTGTGAACGACACAGCATGTTAAGATGCTGTATTTCTCCTTGAATAGAGTGACTTCAGGTACGAGGTCCTCGATAAATTCTAAGCAGAGTGTTTTCTCAGGGCAGCTCTGACGAGGGCAATGTCGAAGACTTCCAGGGCATGTTGGACTGCCTAGAAATGTAGTTTTGATGCTGTTCGAGTGCTCTGGAAATGTAGCTCTCCTGAAGTAACGTATAGTGTGTTGCCCGAGACTCTGCAGACACAGAGAGCCTCCGTGGGACGTATGGGACTCAATGCTGCTCAGCAGGCCCACAGGGGTGTGGAGGGAGTCAGTGATCTTGGAACCAAAATGATGCTCACCCGAAGGGCGTAGGAGTCCTGAAAGGGGTAATTCTTTTAAATAAAACAGACCTCCACTAAGAGCTCATGGAAAGAGCTGCATGCCTCCCTTTCTGCAGGGCTACTCAGGGCCTTACCTCGAGGCAGGGACTCACGTTAAGATTCCCTTTAGCTCTAGGGGATGGCAAGGAGAGCCCCACCCCGGCCAATGAAGCTCCGTGTGTACCCAGAGAAAACTCATTTTTTTCCCAGACACATGCCTAGAGTGGCCAGAGGACTGTCAACAGCAGAGAATTTCAGGGAGCTTCACGGAAGCAAGAATGGAGGTTTCCAAACGGAAAGCAAGGCTAGTACCCTCATGACCCCATTTCCATGGGCACAGGCAGCATTCATCTCTGTGGTTTTTAACAAGTCAAATGAGAAACAGAGTACACAGTTGTTGCTTCCCTGAATCAACTTCTCGAGGCACGGTGTTCTGCAACTAGTGAACGGCCTCACCAAGGAAATCCCTGGCTAGGACTCTGGACCCGTGCCGCTTCAAAAGCCTGCCGTGCTACAGGAAAAACTGTGCTTTAGTTGCAATACAAAGAAGGTCGTCTTTCTTCAAGAGGCAGGGTGACTTCAGGTAGGAGGTCCTGAATGGAAGGAGAAGCTTACTGTTTCTCTCTGTACAGCTCAAACTAGGGAATGACAGCGACTTCCACGGCATGTTGGAACTTGTTGAACATTGCTCTTGAACCTGTGCGAGTGCTGTGAATCAAGATATCACAAGAAAGAGTGCAGTGTGTTGCCCATGACTCAGCAGACACAGAGGACCTCCGAGGACCAATGTGCCTCGTTGTTGCTCAGCAGGCCTACAGGGGTGTGGAGATACTCAGAGACCTTGGAACAAAAATGATGCTCAACCGAGGGGCCTAGGAGTCCTGAAAAAAGGTACTTCATTTAAAGTAAACCCGAAGAGCGACTAAGAGCTAATGGAAAGAGCTGCATGCCTCCCGTTCTGCAGGGCTACTCAGGGCCTTACCTCGAGCCAAGGGCTCACGTTTAGATTCCCTTTAGCTCTAGAGCATGGCAAGGTGCGCCCCACCCCGGCCAATGAAGTTCCGTGTGTAGCCAGAGAAAACTCATTTTCTTCCCAGACACATGCCTACAGTGGCCAGAGGCCTGTCAACAGCAGAGAATTTCAGGGAGCTTCACCGAAGCTAAAATGGAGGTTTCCAAACGAAAAGCAAGGCTAGTCCCATCATGCCCCCATTTCCATGGGCACAGGCAGCATACATCTCTGTGGTTTTTAACAAGTCAAATGAGACACAGAGTACACAGTTGTTGCTTCCCTGAATCAACTTCTCGAGGCAGTGTGTTCTGCATCTAGTGAACGGCCACACCAAGGAAAGCCCTAGCTAGGCCTCTGGGCCCGTGCCTCTTCAAAATCCTGCCGTGCTACAGGAAAAACTGTGCTTTAGTTTCAATAGAAACGAGGTCGTCTTTCTTCAGGAGGCAGGGTGACTTCAGGTAGGAGGTCCTGAATGGAAGGAGAAGCTTACTGTTTCTCTCTGTACAGGTCAAACTAGGGAATGAGAACGAAATCCACGGCCTATTGGAACTTGCTTAAAGGTGCTCGTGAACCTGGGCGATTGCTGGCTATATCAAGATGTCCCAATAAGAGTGCACTGTGTTACCCTACACTCGACATACACACTGTGAGTCTGAAAGCTCCTGGCCTGGATATTGCTTAGAAGGGCCAGGGGAGCCTGAGGGTACTCAGTGTTCTTGCAGGGAATAGGGTTTCCAGGCGAGGCACCTGGGTGTCCTGAAAAGCGTACTGGCTTTAAAATGCTGAAGATATGCGTCTACGGCCACATGGAAACTGCTACACGCCTCCGCTTCTGCATAGCATTTCAAGGCCTTACCTCGAGGCAAGTTCTCACGTTTCTTGCCCTGTGAACAACACAGCATGTTAAGATGCTGTATTTCTCCTTGAATAGAGTGACTTCAGGTACGAGGTCCTCGATAAATTCTAAGCAGAGTGTTTTCTCAGGGCAGCTCTGACGAGGGCAATGTCGAAGACTTCCAGGGCATGTTGGACTGCCTAGAAATGTAGTTTTGATGCTGTTCGAGTGCTCTGGAAATGTAGCTCTCCTGAAGTAACGTATAGTGTGTTGCCCGAGACTCTGCAGACACAGAGAGCCTCCGTGGGACGTATGGGACTCAATGCTGCTCAGCAGGCCCACAGGGGTGTGGAGGGAGTCAGTGATCTTGGAACCAAAATGATGCTCACCCGAAGGGCGTAGGAGTCCTGAAAGGGGTAATTCTTTTAAATAAAACAGACCTCCACTAAGAGCTCATGGAAAGACCTGCATGCCTCCCTTTCTGCAGGGCTACTCAGGGCCTTACCTCGAGGCAGGGACTCACGTTGAGATTCCCTTTAGCTCTAGAGGATGGCAAGGAGAACCCCACCCCGGCCAATGAAGCTCCGTGTGTACCCAGAGAAAACTCATTTTTTTCCCAGACACATGCCTACAGTGGCCAGAGGACTGTCAACAGCAGAGAATTTCAGGGAGCTTCACGGAAGCAAGAATGGAGGTTTCCAAACGGAAAGCAAGGCTAGTACCCTCATGACCCCATTTCCATGGGCACAGGCAGCATTCATCTCTGTGGTTTTTAACAAGTCAAATGAGACACAGAGTACACAGTTGTTGCTTCCCTGAATCAACTTCTCGAGGCACGGTGTTCTGCAACTAGTGAACGGCCTCACCAAGGAAATCCCTGGCTAGGACTCTGGACCCGTGCCGCTTCAAAAGCCTGCCGTGCTACAGGAAAAACTGTGCTTTAGTTGCAATACAAAGAAGGTCGTCTTTCTTCAAGAGGCAGGGTGACTTCAGGTAGGAGGTCCTGAATGGAAGGAGAAGCTTACTGTTTCTCTCTGTACAGCTCAAACTAGGGAATGAGAGCGACTTCCACGGCATGTTGGAACTTGTTGAACATTGCTCTTGAACCTGTGCGAGTGCTGTGAATCAAGATATCACAAGAAAGAGTGCAGTGTGTTGCCCATGACACAGCAGACACAGAGGACCTCCGAGTCCGAGGACCAATGTGCCTCGTTGTTGCTCAGCAGGCCTACAGGGGTGTGGAGATACTCAGAGACCTTGGAACAAAAATGATGCTCAACCGAGGGGCCTAGGAGTCCTGAAAAAAGGTACTTCATTTAAAGTAAACCAGAAGAGCGACTAAGAGCTAATGGAAAGAGCTGCATGCCTCCCGTTCTGCAGGGCTACTCAGGGCCTTACCTCGAGCCAAGGGCTCACGTTTAGATTCCCTTTAGCTCTAGAGCATGGCAAGGTGCGCCCCACCCCGGCCAATGAAGTTCCGTGTGTAGCCAGAGAAAACTCAATTTCTTCCCAGACACATGCCTACAGTGGCCAGAGGCCTGTCAACAGCAGAGAATTTCAGGGAGCTTCACGGAAGCTAGAATGGAGGTTTCCAAACGAAAAGCAAGGCTAGTCCCATCATGCCCCCATTTCCATGGGCACAGGCAGCATACATCTCTGTGGTTTTTAACAAGTCAAATGAGACACAGAGTACACAGTTGTTGCTTCCCTGAATCAACTTCTCGAGGCAGGGTGTTCTGCATCTGGTGAACGGCCACACCAAGGAAAGCCCTAGCTAGGCCTCTGGGCCCGTGCCTCTTCAAAATCCTGCCGTGCTACAGGAAAAACTGTGCTTTAGTTTCAATAGAAACGAGGTCGTCTTTCTTCAGGAGGCAGGGTGACTTCAGGTAGGAGGTCCTGAATGGAAGGAGAAGCTTACTGTTTCTCTCTGTACAGCTCAAACTAGGGAATGAGAACGAATTCCACGGCCTATTGGAACTTGCTTAAAGGTGCTCGTGAACCTGGGCGATTGCTGGCTATATCAAGATGTCCCAATAAGAGTGCACTGTGTTACCCTACACTCGACATACACACTGTGAGTCTGAAAGCTCCTGGCCTGGATATTGCTTAGAAGGGCCAGGGGAGCCTGAGGGTACTCAGTGTTCTTGCAGGGAATAGGGTTTCCAGGCGAGGCACCTGGGTGTCCTGAAAAGCGTACTGGCTTTAAAATGCTGAAGATATGCGTCTACGGCCACATGGAAACTGCTACACGCCTCCGCTTCTGCATAGCATTTCATGGCCTTACCTCGAGGCAAGTTCTCACGTTTCTTGCCCTGTGAACGACACAGCATGTTAAGATGCTGTATTTCTCCTTGAATAGAGTGACTTCAGGTACGAGGTCCTCGATAAATTCTAAGCAGAGTGTTTTCTCAGGGCAGCTCTGACGAGGGCAATGTCGAAGACTTCCAGGGCATGTTGGACTGCCTAGAAATGTAGTTTTGATGCTGTTCGAGTGCTCTGGAAATGTAGCTCTCCTGAAGTAACGTATAGTGTGTTGCCCGAGACTCTGCAGACACAGAGAGCCTCCGTGGGACGTATGGGACTCAATGCTGCTCAGCAGGCCCACAGGGGTGTGGAGGGAGTCAGTGATCTTGGAACCAAAATGATGCTCACCCGAAGGGCGTAGGAGTCCTGAAAGGGGTAATTCTTTTAAATAAAACAGACCTCCACTAAGAGCTCATGGAAAGAGCTGCATGCCTCCCTTTCTGCAGGGCTACTCAGGGCCTTACCTCGAGGCAGGGACTCACGTTAAGATTACCTTTAGCTCTAGAGGATGGCAAGGAGAGCCCCACCCCGGCCAATGAAGCTCCGTGTGTACCCAGAGGAAACTCATTTTTTTCCCAGACACATGCCTAGAGTGGCCAGAGGACTGTCAACAGCAGAGAATTTCAGGGAGCTTCACGGAAGCAAGAATGGAGGTTTCCAAACGGAAAGCAAGGCTAGTACCCTCATGACCCCATTTCCATGGGCACAGGCAGCATTCATCTCTGTGGTTTTTAACAAGTCAAATGAGACACAGAGTACACAGTTGTTGCTTCCCTGAATCAACTTCTCGAGGCACGGTGTTCTGCAACTAGTGAACGGCCTCACCAAGGAAATCCCTGGCTAGGACTCTGGACCCGTGCCGCTTCAAAAGCCTGCCGTGCTACAGGAAAAACTGTGCTTTAGTTGCAATACAAAGAAGGTCGTCTTTCTTCAAGAGGCAGGGTGACTTCAGGTAGGAGGTCCTGAATGGAAGGAGAAGCTTACTGTTTCTCTCTGTACAGCTCAAACTAGGGAATGAGAGCGACTTCCACGGCATGTTGGAACTTGTTGAACATTGCTCTTGAACCTGTGCGAGTGCTGTGAATCAAGATATCACAAGAAAGAGTGCAGTGTGTTGCCCATGACTCAGCAGACACAGAGGACCTCCGAGGACCAATGTGCCTCGTTGTTGCTCAGCAGGCCTACAGGGGTGTGGAGATACTCAGAGACCTTGGAACAAAAATGATGCTCAACCGAGGGGCCTAGGAGTCCTGAAAAAAGGTACTTCATTTAAAGTAAACCCGAAGAGCGACTAAGAGCTAATGGAAAGAGCTGCATGCCTCCCGTTCTGCAGGGCTACTCAGGGCCTTACCTCGAGCCAAGGGCTCACGTTTAGATTCCCTTTAGCTCTAGAGCATGGCAAGGTGCGCCCCACCCCGGCCAATGAAGTTCCGTGTGTAGCCAGAGAAAACTCATTTTCTTCCCAGACACATGCCTAGAGTGGCCAGAGGCCTGTCAACAGCAGAGAATTTCAGGGAGCTTCACCGAAGCTAAAATGGAGGTTTCCAAACGAAAAGCAAGGCTAGTCCCATCATGCCCCCATTTCCATGGGCACAGGCAGCATACATCTCTGTGGTTTTTAACAAGTCAAATGAGACACAGAGTACACAGTTGTTGCTTCCCTGAATCAACTTCTCGAGGCAGTGTGTTCTGCATCTGGTGAACGGCCACACCAAGGAAAGCCCTAGCTAGGCCTCTGGGCCCGTGCCTCTTCAAAAGCCTGCCGTGCTACAGGAAAAACTGTGCTTTAGTTTCAATAGAAACGAGGTCGTCTTTCTTCAGGAGGCAGGGTGACTTCAGGTAGGAGGTCCTGAATGGAAGGAGAAGCTTACTGTTTCTCTCTGTACAGCTCAAACTAGGGAATGAGAACGAATTCCACGGCCTATTGGAACTTGCTTAAAGGTGCTCGTGAACCTGGGCGATAGCTGGCTATATCAAGATGTCCCAATAAGAGTGCACTGTGTTACCCTACACTCGACATACACACTGTGAGTCTGAAAGCTCCTGGCCTGGATATTGCTTAGAAGGGCAAGGGGAGCCTGAGGGTACTCAGTGTTCTTGCAGGGAATAGGGTTTCCAGGCGAGGCACCTGGGTGTCCTGAAAAGCGTACTGGCTTTAAAATGCTGAAGATATGCGTCTACGGCCACATGGAAACTGCCACACGCCTCCGCTTCTGCAAAGCATTTCATGGCCTTACCTCGAGGCAAGTTCTCACGTTTCTTGCCCTGTGAACGACACAGCATGTTAAGATGCTGTATTTCTCCTTGAATAGAGTGACTTCAGGTACGAGGTCCTCGATAAATTCTAAGCAGAGTGTTTTCTCTGGGCAGCTCTGACGAGGGCAATGTCGAAGACTTCCAGGGCATGTTGGACTGCCTAGAAATGTAGTTTTGATGCTGTTCGAGTGCTCTGGAAATGTAGCTCTCCTGAAGTAACGTATAGTGTGTTGCCCGAGACTCTGCAGACACAGAGAGCCTCCGCGGGACGTATGGGACTCAATGCTGCTCAGCAGGCCCACAGGGGTGTGGAGGGAGTCAGTGATCTTGGAACCAAAATGATGCTCACCCGAAGGGCGTAGGAGTCCTGAAAGGGGTAATTCTTTTAAATAAAACAGACCTCCACTAAGAGCTCATGGAAAGAGCTGCATGCCTCCCTTTCTGCAGGGCTACTCAGGGCCTTACCTCGAGGCAGGGACTCACGTTGAGATTCCCTTTAGCTCTAGAGGATGGCAAGGAGAGCCCCACCCTGGCCAATGAAGCTCCGTCTGTACCCAGAGAAAACTCATTTTTTTCCCAGACACATGCCTACAGTGGCCAGAGGACTGTCAACAGCAGAGAATTTCAGGGAGCTTCACGGAAGCAAGAATGGAGGTTTCCAAACGGAAAGCAAGGCTAGTACCCTCATGACCCCATTTCCATGGGCACAGGCAGCATTCATCTCTGTGGTTTTTAACAAGTCAAATGAGACACAGAGTACACAGTTGTTGCTTCCCTGAATCAACTTCTCGAGGCACGGTGTTCTGCAACTAGTGAACGGCCTCACCAAGGAAATCCCTGGCTAGGACTCTGGACCCGTGCCGCTTCAAAAGCCTGCCGTGCTACAGGAAAAACTGTGCTTTAGTTGCAATACAAAGAAGGTCGTCTTTCTTCAAGAGGCAGGGTGACTTCAGGTAGGAGGTCCTGAATGGAAGGAGAAGCTTACTGTTTCTCTCTGTATAGCTCAAACTAGGGAATGAGAGCGACTTCCACGGCATGTTGGAACTTGTTGAACATTGCTCTTGAACCTGTGCGAGTGCTGTGAATCAAGATATCAGAAGAAAGAGTGCAGTGTGTTGCCCATGACTCAGCAGACACAGAGGACCTCCGAGGACCAATGTGCCTCGTTGTTGCCCAGCAGGCCTACAGGGGTGTGGAGATACTCAGAGACCTTGGAACAAAAATGATGCTCAACCGAGGGGCCTAGGAGTCCTGAAAAAAGGTACTTCATTTAAAGTAAACCAGAAGAGTGACTAAGAGCTAATGGAAAGGGCTGCATACCTCCCGTTCTGCAGGGCTACTCAGGGCCTTACCTCGAGCCAAGGGCTCACGTTTAGATTCCCTTTAGCTCTAGAGCATGGCAAGGTGCGCCCCACTCCGGCCAATGAAGTTCCGAGTGTAGCCAGAGAAAACTCATTTTCTTCCCAGACACATGCCTACAGTGGCCAGAGGCCTGTCAACAGCAGAGAATTTCAGGGAGCTTCACCGAAGCTAAAATGGAGGTTTCCAAACGAAAAGCAAGGCTAGTCCCATCATGCCCCCATTTCCATGGGCACAGGCAGCATACATCTCTGTGGTTTTTAACAAGTCAAATGAGACACAGAGTACACAGTTGTTGCTTCCCTGAATCAACTTCTCGAGGCAGGGTGTTCTGCATCTGGTGAACGGCCTCACCAAGGAAAGCCCTAGCTAGGCCTCTGGGCCCGTGCCTCTTCAAAAGCCTGCCGTGCCACAGGAAAAACTGTGCTTTAGTTTCAATAGAAACGAGGTCGTCTTTCTTCAGGAGGCAGGGTGACTTCAGGTAGGAGGTCCTGAATGGAAGGAGAAGCTTACTGTTTCTCTCTGTACAGCTCAAACTAGGGAATGAGAACGAATTCCACGGCCTATTGGAACTTGCTTAAAGGTGCTCGTGAACCTGGTCGATTGCTGGCTATATCAAGATGTCCCAATAAGAGTGCACTGTGTTACCCTACACTCGACATACACACTGTGAGTCTGAAAGCTCCTGGCCTGGATATTGCTTAGAAGGGCCAGGGGAGCCTGAGGGTACTCAGTGTTCTTGCAGGGAATAGGGTTTCCAGGCGAGGCACCTGGGTGTCCTGAAAAGCGTACTGGCTTTAAAATGCTGAAGATATGCGTCTACGGCCACATGGAAACTGCTACACGCCTCCGCTTCTGCATAGCATTTCATGGCCTTACCTCGAGGCAAGTTCTCACGTTTCTTGCCCTGTGAACGACACAGCATGTTAAGATGCTGTATTTCTCCTTGAATAGAGTGACTTCAGGTACGAGGTCCTCGATAAATTCTAAGCAGAGTGTTTTCTCAGGGCAGCTCTGACGAGGGCAATGTCGAAGACTTCCAGGGCATGTTGGACTGCCTAGAAATGTAGTTTTGATGCTGTTCGAGTGCTCTGGAAATGTAGCTCTCCTGAAGTAACGTATAGTGTGTTGCCCGAGACTCTGCAGACACAGAGAGCCTCCGTGGGACGTATGGGACTCAATGCTGCTCAGCAGGCCCACAGGGGTGTGGAGGGAGTCAGTGATCTTGGAACCAAAATGATGCTCACCCGAAGGGCGTAGGAGTCCTGAAAGGGGTAATTCTTTTAAATAAAACAGACCTCCACTAAGAGCTCATGGAAAGAGCTGCATGCCTCCCTTTCTGCAGGGCTACTCAGGGCCTTACCTCGAGGCAGGGACTCACGTTAAGATTCCCTTTAGCTCTAGGGGATGGCAAGGAGAGACCCACCCCGGCCAATGAAGCTCCGTGTGTACCCAGAGAAAACTCATTTTTTTCACAGACACATGCCTAGAGTGGCCAGAGGACTGTCAACAGCAGAGAATTTCAGGGAGCTTCACGGAAGCAAGAATGGAGGTTTCCAAACGGAAAGCAAGGCTAGTACCCTCATGACCCCATTTCCATGGGCACAGGCAGCATTCATCTCTGTGGTTTTTAACAAGTCAAATGAGACACAGAGTACACAGTTGTTGCTTCCCTGAATCAACTTCTCGAGGCACGGTGTTCTGCAACTAGTGAACGGCCTCACCAAGGAAATCCCTGGCTAGGACTCTGGACCCGTGCCGCTTCAAAAGCCTGCCGTGCTACAGGAAAAACTGTGCTTTAGTTGCAATACAAAGAAGGTCGTCTTTCTTCAAGAGGCAGGGTGACTTCAGGTAGGAGGTCCTGAATGGAAGGAGAAGCTTACTGTTTCTCTCTGTACAGCTCAAACTAGGGAATGAGAGCGACTTCCACGGCATGTTGGAACTTGTTGAACATTGCTCTTGAACCTGTGCGAGTGCTGTGAATCAAGATATCACAAGAAAGAGTGCAGTGTGTTGCCCATGACTCAGCAGACACAGAGGACCTCCGAGGACCAATGTGCCTCGTTGTTGCTCAGCAGGCCTACAGGGGTGTGGAGATACTCAGAGACCTTGGAACAAAAATGATGCTCAACCGAGGGGCCTAGGAGTCCTGAAAAAAGGTACTTCATTTAAAGTAAACCCGAAGAGCGACTAAGAGCTAATGGAAAGAGCTGCATGCCTCCCGTTCTGCAGGGCTACTCAGGGCCTTACCTCGAGCCAAGGGCTCACGTTTAGATTCCCTTTAGCTCTAGAGCATGGGAAGGTGCGCCCCACCCCGGCCAATGAAGTTCCGTGTGTAGCCAGAGAAAACTCATTTTCTTCCCAGACACATGCCTACAGTGGCCAGAGGCCTGTCAACAGCAGAGAATTTCAGGGAGCTTCACCGAAGCTAAAATGGAGGTTTCCAAACGAAAAGCAAGGCTAGTCCCATCATGCCCCCATTTCCATGGGCACAGGCAGCATACATCTCTGTGGTTTTTAACAAGTCAAATGAGACACAGAGTACACAGTTGTTGCTTCCCTGAATCAACTTCTCGAGGCAGGGTGTTCTGCATCTAGTGAACGGCCACACAAAGGAAAGCCCTAGCTAGGCCTCTGGGCCCGTGCCTCTTCAAAAGCCTGCCGTGCTACAGGAAAAACTGTGCTTTAGTTTCAATAGAAACGAGGTCGTCTTTCTTCAGGAGGCAGGGTGACTTCAGGTAGGAGGTCCTGAATGGAAGGAGAAGCTTACTGTTTCTCTCTGTACAGGTCAAACTAGGGAATGAGAACGAAATCCACGGCCTATTGGAACTTGCTTAAAGGTGCTCGTGAACCTGGGCGATTGCTGGCTATATCAAGATGTCCCAATAAGAGTGCACTGTGTTACCCTACACTCGACATACACACTGTGAGTCTGAAAGCTCCTGGCCTGGATATTGCTTAGAAGGGCCAGGGGAGCCTGAGGGTACTCAGTGTTCTTGCAGGGAATAGGGTTTCCAGGCGAGGCACCTGGGTGTCCTGAAAAGCGTACTGGCTTTAAAATGCTGAAGATATGCGTCTACGGCCACATGGAAACTGCTACACGCCTCTGCTTCTGCATAGCATTTCATGGCCTTACCTCGAGGCAAGTTCTCACGTTTCTTGCCCTGTGAACGACACAGCATGTTAAGATGCTGTATTTCTCCTTGAATAGAGTGACTTCAGGTACGAGGTCCTCGATAAATTCTAAGCAGAGTGTTTTCTCAGGGCAGCTCTGACGAGGGCAATGTCGAAGACTTCCAGGGCATGTTGGACTGCCTAGAAATGTAGTTTTGATGCTGTTCGAGTGCTCTGGAAATGTAGCTCTCCTGAAGTAACGTATAGTGTGTTGCCCGAGACTCTGCAGACACAGAGAGCCTCCGTGGGACGTATGGGACTCAATGCTGCTCAGCAGGCCCACAGGGGTGTGGAGGGAGTCAGTGATCTTGGAACCAAAATGATGCTCACCCGAAGGGCGTAGGAGTCCTGAAAGGGGTAATTCTTTTAAATAAAACAGACCTCCACTAAGAGCTCATGGAAAGAGCTGCATGCCTCCCTTTCTGCAGGGCTACTCAGGGCCTTACCTCGAGGCAGGGACTCACGTTGAGATTCCCTTTAGCTCTAGGGGATGGCAAGGAGAGCCCCACCCCGGCCAATGAAGCTCCGTGTGTACCCAGAGAAAACTCATTGTTTTCCCAGACACATGCCTAGAGTGGCCAGAGGACTGTCAACAGCAGAGAATTTCAGGGAGCTTCACGGAAGCAAGAATGGAGGTTTCCAAACGGAAAGCAAGGCTAGTACCCTCATGACCCCATTTCCATGGGCACAGGCAGCATTCATCTCTGTGGTTTTTAACAAGTCAAATGAGACACAGAGTACACAGTTGTTGCTTCCCTGAATCAACTTCTCGAGGCACGGTGTTCTGCAACTAGTGAACGGCCTCACCAAGGAAATCCCTGGCTAGGACTCTGGACCTGTGCCGCTTCAAAAGCCTGCCGTGCTACAGGAAAAACTGTGCTTTAGTTGCAATACAAAGAAGGTCGTCTTTCTTCAAGAGGCAGGGTGACTTCAGGTAGGAGGTCCTGAATGGAAGGAGAAGCTTACTGTTTCTCTCTGTACAGCTCAAACTAGGGAATGAGAGCGACTTCCACGGCATGTTGGAACTTGTTGAACATTGCTCTTGAACCTGTGCGAGTGCTGTGAATCAAGATATCACAAGAAAGAGTGCAGTGTGTTGCCCATGACTCAGCAGACACAGAGGACCTCCGAGGACCAATGTGCCTCGTTGTTGCTCAGCAGGCCTACAGGGGTGTGGAGATACTCAGAGACCTTGGAACAAAAATGATGCTCAACCGAGGGGCCTAGGAGTCCTGAAAAAAGGTACTTCATTTAAAGTAAACCCGAAGAGCGACTAAGAGCTAATGGAAAGAGCTGCATGCCTCCCGTTCTGCAGGGCTACTCAGGGCCTTACCTCGAGCCAAGGGCTCACGTTTAGATTCCCTTTAGCTCTAGAGCATGGCAAGGTGCGCCCCACCCCGGCCAATGAAGTTCCGTGTGTAGCCAGAGAAAACTCATTTTCTTCCCAGACACATGCCTACAGTGGCCAGAGTCCTGTCAACAGCAGAGAATTTCAGGGAGCTTCACCGAAGCTAAAATGGAGGTTTCCAAACGAAAAGCAAGGCTAGTCCCATCATGCCCCCATTTCCATGGGCACAGGCAGCATACATCTCTGTGGTTTTTAACAAGTCAAATGAGACACAGAGTACACAGTTGTTGCTTCCCTGAATCAACTTCTCGAGGCAGTGTGTTCTGCATCTGGTGAACGGCCACACCAAGGAAAGCCCTAGCTAGGCCTCTGGGCCCGTGCCTCTTCAAAAGCCTGCCGTGCTACAGGAAAAACTGTGCTTTAGTTTCAATAGAAACGAGGTCGTCTTTCTTCAGGAGGCAGGGTGACTTCAGGTAGGAGGTCCTGAATGGAAGGAGAAGCTTACTGTTTCTCTCTGTACAGCTCAAACTAGGGAATGAGAACGAATTCCACGGCCTATTGGAACTTGCTTAAAGGTGCTCGTGAACCTGGGCGATAGCTGGCTATATCAAGATGTCCCAATAAGAGTGCACTGTGTTACCCTACACTCGACATACACACTGTGAGTCTGAAAGCTCCTGGCCTGGATATTGCTTAGAAGGGCCAGGGGAGCCTGAGGGTACTCAGTGTTCTTGCAGGGAATAGGGTTTCCAGGCGAGGCACCTGGGTGTCCTGAAAAGCGTACTGGCTTTAAAATGCTGAAGATATGCGTCTACGGCCACATGGAAACTGCCACACGCCTCCGCTTCTGCAAAGCATTTCATGGCCTTACCTCGAGGCAAGTTCTCACGTTTCTTGCCCTGTGAACGACACAGCATGTTAAGATGCTGTATTTCTCCTTGAATAGAGTGACTTCAGGTACGAGGTCCTCGATAAATTCTAAGCAGAGTGTTTTCTCTGGGCAGCTCTGACGAGGGCAATGTCGAAGACTTCCAGGGCATGTTGGACTGCCTAGAAATGTAGTTTTGATGCTGTTCGAGTGCTCTGGAAATGTAGCTCTCCTGAAGTAACGTATAGTGTGTTGCCCGAGACTCTGCAGACACAGAGAGCCTCCGTGGGACGTATGGGACTCAATGCTGCTCAGCAGGCCCACAGGGGTGTGGAGGGAGTCAGTGATCTTGGAACCAAAATGATGCTCACCCGAAGGGCGTAGGAGTCCTGAAAGGGGTAATTCTTTTAAATAAAACAGACCTCCACTAAGAGCTCATGGAAAGAGCTGCATGCCTCCCTTTCTGCAGGGCTACTTAGGGCCTTACCTCGAGGCAGGGACTCACGTTGAGATTCCCTTTAGCTCTAGAGGATGGCAAGGAGAGCCCCACCCTGGCCAATGAAGCTCCGTCTGTACCCAGAGAAAACTCATTTTTTTCCCAGACACATGCCTACAGTGGCCAGAGGACTGTCAACAGCAGAGAATTTCAGGGAGCTTCACGGAAGCAAGAATGGAGGTTTCCAAACGGAAAGCAAGGCTAGTACCCTCATGACCCCATTTCCATGGGCACAGGCAGCATTCATCTCTGTGGTTTTTAACAAGTCAAATGAGACACAGAGTACACAGTTGTTGCTTCCCTGAATCAACTTCTCGAGGCACGGTGTTCTGCAACTAGTGAACGGCCTCACCAAGGAAATCCCTGGCTAGGACTCTGGACCCGTGCCGCTTGAAAAGCCTGCCGTGCTACAGGAAAAACTGTGCTTTAGTTGCAATACAAAGAAGGTCGTCTTTCTTCAAGAGGCAGGGTGACTTCAGGTAGGAGGTCCTGAATGGAAGGAGAAGCTTACTGTTTCTCTCTGTACAGCTCAAACTAGGGAATGAGAGCGACTTCCACGGCATGTTGGAACTTGTTGAACATTGCTCTTGAACCTGTGCGAGTGCTGTGAATCAAGATATCACAAGAAAGAGTGCAGTGTGTTGCCCATGACTCAGCAGACACAGAGGACCTCCGAGGACCAATGTGCCTCGTTGTTGCTCAGCAGGCCTACAGGGGTGTGGAGATACTCAGAGACCTTGGAACAAAAATGATGCTCAACCGAGGGGCCTAGGAGTCCTGAAAAAAGGTACTTCATTCAAAGTAAACCAGAAGAGCGACTAAGAGCTAATGGAAAGGGCTGCATACCTCCCGTTCTGCAGGGCTACTCAGGGCCTTACCTCGAGCCAAGGGCTCACGTTTAGATTCCCTTTAGCTCTAGAGCATGGCAAGGTGCGCCCCACCCCGGCCAATGAAGTTCCGTGTGTAGCCAGAGAAAACTCATTTTCTTCCCAGACACATGCCTACAGTGGCCAGAGGCCTGTCAACAGCAGAGAATTTCAGGGAGCTTCACCGAAGCTAAAATGGAGGTTTCCAAACGAAAAGCAAGGCTAGTCCCATCATGCCCCCATTTCCATGGGCACAGGCAGCATACATCTCTGTGGTTTTTAACAAGTCAAATGAGACACAGAGTACACAGTTGTTGCTTCCCTGAATCAACTTCTCGAGGCAGGGTGTTCTGCATCTGGTGAACGGCCTCACCAAGGAAAGCCCTAGCTAGGCCTCTGGGCCCGTGCCTCTTCAAAAGCCTGCCGTGCCAGAGGAAAAACTGTGCTTTAGTTTCAATAGAAACGAGGTCGTCTTTCTTCAGGAGGCAGGGTGACTTCAGGTAGGAGGTCCTGAATGGAAGGAGAAGCTTACTGTTTCTCTCTGTACAGCTCAAACTAGGGAATGAGAACGAATTCCACGGCCTATTGGAACTTGCTTAAAGGTGCTCGTGAACCTGGTCGATTGCTGGCTATATCAAGATGTCCCAATAAGAGTGCACTGTGTTACCCTACACTCGACATACACACTGTGAGTCTGAAAGCTCCTGGCCTGGATATTGCTTAGAAGGGCCAGGGGAGCCTGAGGGTACTCAGTGTTCTTGCAGGGAATAGGGTTTCCAGGCGAGGCACCTGGGTGTCCTGAAAAGCGTACTGGCTTTAAAATGCTGAAGATATGCGTCTACGGCCACATGGAAACTGCTACACGCCTCCGCTTCTGCATAGCATTTCATGGCCTTACCTCGAGGCAAGTTCTCACGTTTCTTGCCCTGTGAACGACACAGCATGTTAAGATGCTGTATTTCTCCTTGAATAGAGTGACTTCAGGTACGAGGTCCTCGATAAATTCTAAGCAGAGTGTTTTCTCAGGGCAGCTCTGACGAGGGCAATGTCGAAGACTTCCAGGGCATGTTGGACTGCCTAGAAATGTAGTTTTGATGCTGTTCGAGTGCTCTGGAAATGTAGCTCTCCTGAAGTAACGTATAGTGTGTTGCCCGAGACTCTGCAGACACAGAGAGCCTCCGTGGGACGTATGGGACTCAATGCTGCTCAGCAGGCCCACAGGGGTGTGGAGGGAGTCAGTGATCTTGGAACCAAAATGATGCTCACCCGAAGGGCGTAGGAGTCCTGAAAGGGGTAATTCTTTTCAATAAAACAGACCTCCACTAAGAGCTCATGGAAAGAGCTGCATGCCTCCCTTTCTGCAGGGCTACTCAGGGCCTTACCTCGAGGCAGGGACTCACGTTGAGATTCCCTTTAGCTCTAGAGGATGGCAAGGAGAGCCCCACCCCGGCCAATGAAGCTCCGTCTGTACCCAGAGAAAACTCATTTTTTTCCCAGACACATGCCTACAGTGGCCAGAGGACTGTCAACAGCAGAGCATTTCAGGGAGCTTCACGGAAGCAAGAATGGAGGTTTCCAAACGGAAAGCAAGGCTAGTACCCTCATGACCCCATTTCCATGGGCACAGGCAGCATTCATCTCTGTGGTTTTTAACAAGTCAAATGAGACACAGAGTACACAGTTGTTGCTTCCCTGAATCAACTTCTCGAGGCACGGTGTTCTGCAACTAGTGAACGGCCTCACCAAGGAAATCCCTGGCTAGGACTCTGGACCCGTGCCGCTTCAAAAGCCTGCCGTGCTACAGGAAAAACTGTGCTTTAGTTGCAATACAAAGAAGGTCGTCTTTCTTCAAGAGGCAGGGTGACTTCAGGTAGGAGGTCCTGAATGGAAGGAGAAGCTTACTGTTTCTCTCTGTACAGCTCAAACTAGGGAATGAGAGCGACTTCCACGGCATGTTGGAACTTGTTGAACATTGCTCTTGAACCTGTGCGAGTGCTGTGAATCAAGATATCACAAGAAAGAGTGCAGTGTGTTGCCCATGACTCAGCAGACACAGAGGACCTCCGAGGACCAATGTGCCTCGTTGTTGCTCAGCAGGCCTACAGGGGTGTGGAGATACTCAGAGACCTTGGAACAAAAATGATGCTCAACCGAGGGGCCTAGGAGTCCTGAAAAAAGGTACTTCATTTAAAGTAAACCCGAAGAGCGACTAAGAGCTAATGGAAAGAGCTGCATGCCTCCCGTTCTGCAGGGCTACTCAGGGCCTTACCTCGAGCCAAGGGCTCACGTTTAGATTCCCTTTAGCTCTAGAGCATGGCAAGGTGCGCCCCACCCCGGCCAATGAAGTTCCGTGTGTAGCCAGAGAAAACTCATTTTCTTCCCAGACACATGCCTACAGTGGCCAGAGGCCTGTCAACAGCAGAGAATTTCAGGGAGCTTCACCGAAGCTAAAATGGAGGTTTCCAAACGAAAAGCAAGGCTAGTCCCATCATGCCCCCATTTCCATGGGCACAGGCAGCATACATCTCTGTGGTTTTTAACAAGTCAAATGAGACACAGAGTACACAGTTGTTGCTTCCCTGAATCAACTTCTCGAGGCAGTGTGTTCTGCATCTAGTGAACGGCCACACCAAGGAAAGCCCTAGCTAGGCCTCTGGGCCCGTGCCTCTTCAAAAGCCTGCCGTGCTACAGGAAAAACTGTGCTTTAGTTTCAATAGAAACGAGGTCGTCTTTCTTCAGGAGGCAGGGTGACTTCAGGTAGGAGGTCCTGAATGGAAGGAGAAGCTTACTGTTTCTCTCTGTACAGGTCAAACTAGGGAATGAGAACGAAATCCACGGCCTATTGGAACTTGCTTAAAGGTGCTCGTGAACCTGGGCGATAGCTGGCTATATCAAGATGTCCCAATAAGAGTGCACTGTGTTACCCTACACTCGAGAAACACACACTGAGTCTGAAAGCTCCTGGCCTGGATATTGCTTAGAAGGGCCAGGGGAGCCTGAGGGTACTCAGTGTTCTTGCAGGGAATAGGGTTTCCAGGCGAGGCACCTGGGTGTCCTGAAAAGCGTACTGGCTTTAAAATGCTGAAGATATGCGTCTACGGCCACATGGAAACTGCTACACGCCTCCGCTTCTGCAAAGCATTTCATGGCCTTACCTCGAGGCAAGTTCTCACGTTTCTTGCCCTGTGAACGACACAGCATGTTAAGATGCTGTATTTCTCCTTGAATAGAGTGACTTCAGGTACGAGGTCCTCGATAAATTCTAAGCAGAGTGTTTTCTCTGGGCAGCTCTGAGGAGGGCAATGTCGAAGACTTCCAGGGCATGGTGGACTGCCTAGAAATGTAGTTTTGATGCTGTTCGAGTGCTCTGGAAATGTAGCTCTCCTGAAGTAACGTATAGTGTGTTGCCCGAGACTCTGCAGACACAGAGAGCCTCCGTGGGACGTATGGGACTCAATGCTGCTCAACAGGCCCACAGGGGTGTGGAGGGAGTCAGTGATCTTGGAACCAAAATGATGCTCACCCGAAGGGCGTAGGAGTCCTGAAAGGGGTAATTCTTTTAAATAAAACAGACCTCCACTAAGAGCTCATGGAAAGAGCTGCATGCCTCCCTTTCTGCAGGGCTACTCAGGGCCTTACCTCGAGGCAGGGACTCACGTTGAGATTCCCTTTAGCTCTAGAGGATGGCAAGGAGAGCCCCACCCCGGCCAATGAAGCTCCGTGTGTACCCAGAGAAAACTCATTTTATTCCCAGACACATGCCTACAGTGGCCAGAGGACTGTCAACAGCAGAGAATTTCAGGGAGCTTCACGGAAGCAAGAATGGAGGTTTCCAAACGGAAAGCAAGGCTAGTACCCTCATGACCCCATTTCCATGGGCACAGGCAGCATTCATCTCTGTGGTTTTTAACAAGTCAAATGAGACACAGAGTACACAGTTTTTGCTTCCCTGAATCAACTTCTCGAGGCACGGTGTTCTGCAACTAGTGAACGGCCTCACCAAGGAAATCCCTGGCTAGGACTCTGGACCCGTGCCGCTTCAAAAGCCTGCCGTGCTACAGGAAAAACTGTGCTTTAGTTGCAATACAAAGAAGGTCGTCTTTCTTCAAGAGGCAGGGTGACTTCAGGTAGGAGGTCCTGAATGGAAGGAGAAGCTTACTGTTTCTCTCTGTACAGCTCAAACTAGGGAATGAGAGCGACTTCCACGGCATGTTGGAACTTGTTGAACATTGCTCTTGAACCTGTGCGAGTGCTGTGAATCAAGATATCACAAGAAAGAGTGCAGTGTGTTGCCCATGACTCAGCAGACACAGAGGACCTCCGAGGACCAATGTGCCTCGTTGTTGCTCAGCAGGCCTACAGGGGTGTGGAGATACTCAGAGACCTTGTAACAAAAATGATACTCAACCGAGGGGCCTAGGAGTCCTGAAAAAAGGTACTTCATTTAAAGTAAACCCGAAGAGCGACTAAGAGCTAATGGAAAGAGCTGCATGCCTCCCGTTCTGCAGGGCTACTCAGGGCCTTACCTCGAGCCAAGGGCTCACGTTTAGATTCCCTTTAGCTCTAGAGCATGGCAAGGTGCGCCCCACCCCGGCCAATGAAGTTCCGTGTGTAGCCAGAGAAAACTCATTTTCTTCCCAGACACATGCCTACAGTGGCCAGAGGCCTGTCAACAGCAGAGAATTTCAGGGAGCTTCACCGAAGCTAGAATGGAGGTTTCCAAACGAGAAGCAAGGCTAGTCCCATCATGCCCCCATTTCGATGGGCACAGGCAGCATACATCTCTGTGGTTTTTAACAAGTCAAATGAGACACAGAGTACACAGTTGTTGCTTCTCTGAATCAACTTCTCGAGGCAGTGTGTTCTGCATCTAGTGAACGGCCACACCAAGGAAAGCCCTAGCTAGGCCTCTGGGCCCGTGCCTCTTCAAAAGCCTGCCGTGCTACAGGAAAAACTGTGCTTTAGTTTCAATAGAAACGAGGTCGTCTTTCTTCAGGAGGCAGGGTGACTTCAGGTAGGAGGTCCTGAATGGAAGGAGAAGCTTACTGTTTCTCTCTGTACAGCTCAAACTAGGGAATGAGAACGAAATCCACGGCCTATTGGAACTTGCTTAAAGGTGCTCGTGAACCTGGGCGATAGCTGGCTATATCAAGATGTCCCAATAAGAGTGCACTGTGTTACCCTACACTCGACATACACACTGTGAGTCTGAAAGCTCCTGGCCTGGATATTGCTTAGAAGGGCCAGGGGAGCCTGAGGGTACTCAGTGTTCTTGCAGGGAATAGGGTTTCCAGGCGAGGCACCTGGGTGTCCTGAAAAGCGTACTGGCTTTAAAATGCTGAAGATATGCGTCTACGGCCACATGGAAACTGCTACACGCCTCCGCTTCTGCAAAGCATTTCATGGCCTTACCTCGAGGCAAGTTCTCACGTTTCTTGCCCTGTGAACGACACAGCATGTTAAGATGCTGTATTTCTCCTTGAATAGAGTGACTTCAGGTACGAGGTCCTCGATAAATTCTAAGCAGAGTGTTTTCTCTGGGCAGCTCTGACGAGGGCAATGTCGAAGACTTCCAGGGCATGTTGGACTGCCTAGAAATGTAGTTTTGATGCTGTTCGAGTGCTCTGGAAATGTAGCTCTCCTGAAGTAACGTATAGTGTGTTGCCCGAGACTCTGCAGACACAGAGAGCCTCCGTGGTACGTATGGGACTCAATGCTGCTCAGCAGGCCCACAGGGGTGTGGAGGGAGTCAGTGATCTTGGAACCAAAATGATGCTCACCCGAAGGGCGTAGGAGTCCTGAAAGGGGTAATTCTTTTAAATAAAACAGACCTCCACTAAGAGCTCATGGAAAGAGCTGCATGCCTCCCTTTCTGCAGGGCTACTCAGGGCCTTACCTCGAGGCAGGGACTCACGTTGAGATTCCCTTTAGCTCTAGAAGATGGCAAGGAGAGCCCCACCCCGGCCAATGAAGCTCCGTGTGTACCCAGAGAAAACTCATTTTTTTCCCAGACACATGCCTACAGTGGCCAGAGGACTGTCAACAGCAGAGAATTTCAGGAAGCTTCACGGAAGCAAGAATGGAGGTTTCCTAAACGGAAAGCAAGGCTAGTACCCTCATGACCCCATTTCCATGGGCACAGGCAGCATTCATCTCTGTGGTTTTTAACAAGTCAAATGAGACACAGAGTACACAGTTGTTGCTTCCCTGAATCAACTTCTCGAGGCACGGTGTTCTGCAACTAGTGAACGGCCTCACCAAGGAAATCCCTGGCTAGGACTCTGGACCCGTGCCGCTTCAAAAGCCTGCCGTGCTACAGGAAAAACTGTGCTTTAGTTGCAATACAAAGAAGGTCGTCTTTCTTCAAGAGGCAGGGTGACTTCAGGTAGGAGGTCCTGAATGGAAGGAGAAGCTTACTGTTTCTCTCTGTACAGCTCAAACTAGGGAATGAGAGCGACTTCCACGGCATGTTGGAACTTGTTGAACATTGCTCTTGAACCTGTGCGAGTGCTGTGAATCAAGATATCACAAGAAAGAGTGCAGTGTGTTGCCCATGACTCAGCAGACACAGAGGACCTCCGAGGACCAATGTGCCTCGTTGTTGCTCAGCAGGCCTACAGGGGTGTGGAGATACTCAGAGACCTTGGAACAAAAATGATGCTCAACCGAGGGGCCTAGGAGTCCTGAAAAAAGGTACTTCATTTAAAGTAAACCCGAAGAGCGACTAAGAGCTAATGGAAAGAGCTGCATGCCTCCCGTTCTGCAGGGATACTCAGGGCCTTACCTCGAGCCAAGGGCTCACGTTTAGATTCCCTTTAGCTCTAGAGCATGGCAAGGTGCGCCCCACCCCGGCCAATGAAGTTCCGTGTGTAGCCAGAGAAAACTCATTTTCTTCCCAGACACATGCCTACAGTGGCCAGAGGCCTGTCAACAGCAGAGAATTTCAGGGAGCTTCACCGAAGCTAAAATGGAGGTTTCCAAACGAAAAGCAAGGCTAGTCCCATCATGCCCCCATTTCCATGGGCACAGGCAGCATACATCTCTGTGGTTTTTAACAAGTCAAATGAGACACAGAGTACACAGTTGTTGCTTCCCTGAATCAACTTCTCGAGGCAGTGTGTTCTGCATCTAGTGAACGGCCACACCAAGGAAAGCCCTAGCTAGGCCTCTGGGCCCGTGCCTCTTCAAAAGCCTGCCGTGCTACAGGAAAAACTGTGCTTTAGTTTCAATAGAAACGAGGTCGTCTTTCTTCAGGAGGCAGGGTGACTTCAGGTAGGAGGTCCTGAATGGAAGGAGAAGCTTACTGTTTCTCTCTGTACAGCTCAAACTAGGGAATGAGAACGAAATCCACGGCCTATTGGAACTTGCTTAAAGGTGCTCGTGAACCTGGGCGATAGCTGGCTATATCAAGATGTCCCAATAAGAGTGCACTGTGTTACCCTACACTCGACATACACACTGTGAGTCTGAAAGCTCCTGGCCTGGATATTGCTTAGAAGGGCCAGGGGAGCCTGAGGGTACTCAGTGTTCTTGCAGGGAATAGGGTTTCCAGGCGAGGCACCTGGGTGTCCTGAAAAGCGTACTGGCTTTAAAATGCTGAAGATATGCGTCTACGGCCACATGGAAACTGCTACACGCCTCCGCTTCTGCAAAGCATTTCATGGCCTTACCTCGAGGCAAGTTCTCACGTTTCTTGCCCTGTGAACGACACAGCATGTTAAGATGCTGTATTTCTCCTTGAATAGAGTGACTTCAGGTACGAGGTCCTCGATAAATTCTAAGCAGAGTGTTTTCTCTGGGCAGCTCTGACGAGGGCAATGTCGAAGACTTCCAGGGCATGTTGGACTGCCTAGAAATGTAGTTTTGATGCTGTTCGAGTGCTCTGGAAATGTAGCTCTCCTGAAGTAACGTATAGTGTGTTGCCCGAGACTCTGCAGACACAGAGAGCCTCCGTGGTACGTATGGGACTCAATGCTGCTCAGCAGGCCCACAGGGGTGTGGAGGGAGTCAGTGATCTTGGAACCAAAATGATGCTCACCCGAAGGGCGTAGGAGTCCTGAAAGGGGTAATTCTTTTAAATAAAACAGACCTCCACTAAGAGCTCATGGAAAGAGCTGCATGCCTCCCTTTCTGCAGGGCTACTCAGGGCCTTACCTCGAGGCAGGGACTCACGTTGAGATTCCCTTTAGCTCTAGAGGATGGCAAGGAGAACCCCACCCCGGCCAATGAAGCTCCGTGTGTACCCAGAGAAAACTCATTTTTTTCCCAGACACATGCCTACAGTGGCCAGAGGACTGTCAACAGCAGAGAATTTCAGGGAGCTTCACGGAAGCAAGAATGGAGGTTTCCAAACGGAAAGCAAGGCTAGTACCCTCATGACCCCATTTCCATGGGCACAGGCAGCATTCATCTCTGTGGTTTTTAACAAGTCAAATGAGACACAGAGTACACAGTTGTTGCTTCCCTGAATCAACTTCTCGAGGCACGGTGTTCTGCAACTAGTGAACGGACTCACCAAGGAAATCCCTGGCTAGGACTCTGGACCCGTGCCGCTTCAAAAGCCTGCCGTGCTACAGGAAAAACTGTGCTTTAGTTGCAATACAAAGAAGGTCGTCTTTCTTCAAGAGGCAGGGTGACTTCAGGTAGGAGGTCCTGAATGGAAGGAGAAGCTTACTGTTTCTCTCTGTACAGCTCAAACTAGGGAATGAGAGCGACTTCCACGGCATGTTGGAACTTGTTGAACATTGCTCTTGAACCTGTGCGAGTGCTGTGAATCAAGATATCACAAGAAAGAGTGCAGTGTGTTGCCCATGACTCAGCAGACACAGAGGACCTCCGAGGACCAATGTGCCTCGTTGTTGCTCAGCAGGCCTACAGGGGTGTGGAGATACTCAGAGACCTTGGAACAAAAATGATGCTCAACCGAGGGGCCTAGGAGTCCTGAAAAAAGGTACTTCATTTAAAGTAAACCCGAAGAGCGACTAAGAGCTAATGGAAAGAGCTGCATGCCTCCCGTTCTGCAGGGCTACTCAGGGCCTTACCTCGAGCCAAGGGCTCACGTTTAGATTCCCTTTAGCTCTAGAGCATGGCAAGGTGCGCCCCACCCCGGCCAATGAAGTTCCGTGTGTAGCCAGAGAAAACTCATTTTCTTCCCAGACACATGCCTACAGTGGCCAGAGGCCTGTCAACAGCAGAGAATTTCAGGGAGCTTCACCGAAGCTAAAATGGAGGTTTCCAAACGAAAAGCAAGGCTAGTCCCATCATGCCCCCATTTCCATGGGCACAGGCAGCATACATCTCTGTGGTTTTTAACAAGTCAAATGAGACACAGAGTACACAGTTGTTGCTTCCCTGAATCAACTTCTCGAGGCAGTGTGTTCTGCATCTAGTGAACGGCCACACCAAGGAAAGCCCTAGCTAGGCCTCTGGGCCCGTGCCTCTTCAAAAGCCTGCCGTGCTACAGGAAAAACTGTGCTTTAGTTTCAATAGAAACGAGGTCGTCTTTCTTCAGGAGGCAGGGTGACTTCAGGTAGGAGGTCCTGAATGGAAGGAGAAGCTTACTGTTTCTCTCTGTACAGCTCAAACTAGGGAATGAGAACGAAATCCACGGCCTATTGGAACTTGCTTAAAGGTGCTCGTGAACCTGGGCGATTGCTGGCTATATCAAGATGTCCCAATAAGAGTGCACTGTGTTACCCTACACTCGACATACACACTGTGAGTCTGAAAGCTCCTGGTCTGGATATTGCTTAGAAGGGCCAGGGGAGCCTGAGGGTACTCAGTGTTCTTGCAGGGAATAGGGTTTCCAGGCGAGGCACCTGGGTGTCCTGAAAAGCGTACTGGCTTTAAAATGCTGAAGATATGCGTCTACGGCCACATGGAAACTGCTACACGCCTCCGCTTCTGCAAAGCATTTCATGGCCTTACCTCGAGGCAAGTTCTCACGTTTCTTGCCCTGTGAACGACACAGCATGTTAAGATGCTGTATTTCTCCTTGAATAGAGTGACTTCAGGTACGAGGTCCTCGATAAATTCTAAGCAGAGTGTTTTCTCAGGGCAGCTCTGACGAGGGCAATGTCGAAGACTTCCAGGGCATGTTGGACTGCCTAGAAATGTAGTTTTGATGCTGTTCGAGTGCTCTGGAAATGTAGCTCTCCTGAAGTAACGTATAGTGTGTTGCCCGAGACTCTGCAGACACAGAGAGCCTCCGTGGGACGTATGGGACTCAATGCTGCTCAGCAGGCCCACAGGGGTGTGGAGGGAGTCAGTGATCTTGGAACCAAAATGATGCTCACCCGAAGGGCGTAGGAGTCCTGAAAGGGGTAATTCTTTTCAATAAAACAGACCTCCACTAAGAGCTCATGGAAAGAGCTGCATGCCTCCCTTTCTGCAGGGCTACTCAGGGCCTTACCTCGAGGCAGGGACTCACGTTGAGATTCCCTTTAGCTCTAGGGGATGGCAAGGAGAGCCCCACCCCGGCCAATGAAGCTCCGTGTGTACCCAGAGAAAACTCATTTTTTTCCCAGACACATGCCTAGAGTGGCCAGAGGACTGTCAACAGCAGAGAATTTCAGGGAGCTTCACGGAAGCAAGAATGGAGGTTTCCAAACGGAAAGCAAGGCTAGTACCCTCATGACCCCATTTCCATGGGCACAGGCAGCATTCATCTCTGTGGTTTTTAACAAGTCAAATGAGACACAGAGTACACAGTTGTTGCTTCCCTGAATCAACTTCTCGAGGCACGGTGTTCTGCAACTAGTGAACGGACTCACCAAGGAAATCCCTGGCTAGGACTCTGGACCCGTGCCGCTTCAAAAGCCTGCCGTGCTACAGGAAAAACTGTGCTTTAGTTGCAATACAAAGAAGGTCGTCTTTCTTCAAGAGGCAGGGTGACTTCAGGTAGGAGGTCCTGAATGGAAGGAGAAGCTTACTGTTTCTCTCTGTACAGCTCAAACTAGGGAATGAGAGCGACTTCCACGGCATGTTGGAACTTGTTGAACATTGCTCTTGAACCTGTGCGAGTGCTGTGAATCAAGATATCACAAGAAAGAGTGCAGTGTGTTGCCCATGACTCAGCAGACACAGAGGACCTCCGAGGACCAATGTGCCTCGTTATTGCTCAGCAGGCCTACAGGGGTGTGGAGATACTCAGAGACCTTGGAACAAAAATGATACTCAACCGAGGGGCCTAGGAGTCCTGAAAAAAGGTACTTCATTTAAAGTAAACCCGAAGAGCGACTAAGAGCTAATGGAAAGAGCTGCATGCCTCCCGTTCTGCAGGGCTACTCAGGGCCTTACCTCGAGCCAAGGGCTCACGTTTAGATTCCCTTTAGCTCTAGAGCATGGCAAGGTGCGCCCCACCCCGGCCAATGAAGTTCCGTGTGTAGCCAGAGAAAACTCATTTTCTTCCCAGACACATGCCTACAGTGGCCAGAGGCCTGTCAACAGCAGAGAATTTCAGGGAGCTTCACCGAAGCTAGAATGGAGGTTTCCAAACGAAAAGCAAGGCTAGTCCCATCATGCCCCCATTTCGATGGGCACAGGCAGCATACATCTCTGTGGTTTTTAACAAGTCAAATGAGACACAGAGTACACAGTTGTTGCTTCCCTGAATCAACTTCTCGAGGCAGTGTGTTCTGCATCTAGTGAACGGCCACACCAAGGAAAGCCCTAGCTAGGCCTCTGGGCCCGTGCCTCTTCAAAAGCCTGCCGTGCTACAGGAAAAACTGTGCTTTAGTTTCAATAGAAACGAGGTCGTCTTTCTTCAGGAGGCAGGGTGACTTCAGGTAGGAGGTCCTGAATGGAAGGAGAAGCTTACTGTTTCTCTCTGTACAGCTCAAACTAGGGAATGAGAACGAAATCCACGGCCTATTGGAACTTGCTTAAAGGTGCTCGTGAACCTGGGCGATTGCTGGCTATATCAAGATGTCCCAATAAGAGTGCACTGTGTTACCCTACACTCGACATACACACTGTGAGTCTGAAAGCTCCTGGTCTGGATATTGCTTAGAAGGGCCAGGGGAGCCTGAGGGTACTCAGTGTTCTTGCAGGGAATAG
The DNA here is from genome assembly GCF_965194825.1 of Balaenoptera physalus. Taxonomy (NCBI): domain Eukaryota; kingdom Metazoa; phylum Chordata; class Mammalia; order Artiodactyla; family Balaenopteridae; genus Balaenoptera; species Balaenoptera physalus. The sequence goes on along the minus strand of NW_028126109.1, from coordinate 62,779 downwards.
GGTTTCCAGGCGAGGCACCTGGGTGTCCTGAAAAGCGTACTGGCTTTAAAATGCTGAAGATATGCGTCTACGGCCACATGGAAACTGCTACACGCCTCCGCTTCTGCATAGCATTTCATGGCCTTACCTCGAGGCAAGTTCTCACGTTTCTTGCCCTGTGAACGACACAGCATGTTAAGATGCTGTATTTCTCCTTGAATAGAGTGACTTCAGGTACGAGGTCCTCGATAAATTCTAAGCAGAGTGTTTTCTCAGGGCAGCTCTGACGAGGGCAATGTCGAAGACTTCCAGGGCATGTTGGACTTCCTAGAAATGTAGTTTTGATGCTGTTCGAGTGCTCTGGAAATGTAGCTCTCCTGAAGTAACGTATAGTGTGTTGCCCGAGACTCTGCAGACACAGAGAGCCTCCGTGGGACGTATGGGACTCAATGCTGCTCAGCAGGCCCACAGGGGTGTGGAGGGAGTCAGTGATCTTGGAACCAAAATGATGCTCACCCGAAGGGCGTAGGAGTCCTGAAAGGGGTAATTCTTTTAAATAAAACAGACCTCCACTAAGAGCTCATGGAAAGAGCTGCATGCCTCCCTTTCTGCAGGGCTACTCAGGGCCTTACCTCGAGGCAGGGACTCACGTTGAGATTCCCTTTAGCTCTAGGGGATGGCAAGGAGAGCCCCACCCCGGCCAATGAAGCTCCGTGTGTACCCAGAGAAAACTCATTTTTTTCCCAGACACATGCCTACAGTGGCCAGAGGACTGTCAACAGCAGAGAATTTCAGGGAGCTTCACGGAAGCAAGAATGGAGGTTTCCAAACGGAAAGCAAGGCTAGTACCCTCATGACCCCATTTCCATGGGCACAGGCAGCATTCATCTCTGTGGTTTTTAACAAGTCAAATGAGACACAGAGTACACAGTTGTTGCTTCCCTGAATCAACTTCTCGAGGCACGGTGTTCTGCAACTAGTGAACGGCCTCACCAAGGAAATCCCTGGCTAGGACTCTGGACCCGTGCCGCTTCAAAAGCCTGCCGTGCTACAGGAAAAACTGTGCTTTAGTTGCAATACAAAGAAGGTCGTCTTTCTTCAAGAGGCAGGGTGACTTCAGGTAGGAGGTCCTGAATGGAAGGAGAAGCTTACTGTTTCTCTCTGTACAGCTCAAACTAGGGAATGAGAGCGACTTCCACGGCATGTTGGAACTTGTTGAACATTGCTCTTGAACCTGTGCGAGTGCTGTGAATCAAGATATCACAAGAAAGAGTGCAGTGTGTTGCCCATGACTCAGCAGACACAGAGGACTTCCGAGGACCAATGTGCCTCGTTGTTGCTCAGCAGGCCTACAGGGGTGTGGAGATACTCAGAGACCTTGGAACAAAAATGATGCTCAACCGAGGGGCCTAGGAGTCCTGAAAAAAGGTACTTCATTTAAAGTAAACCCGAAGAGCGACTAAGAGCTAATGGAAAGAGCTGCATGCCTCCCGTTCTGCAGGGCTACTCAGGGCCTTACCTCGAGCCAAGGGCTCACGTTTAGATTCCCTTTAGCTCTAGAGCATGGCAAGGTGCGCCCCACCCCGGCCAATGAAGTTCCGTGTGTAGCCAGAGAAAACTCATTTTCTTCCCAGACACATGCCTACAGTGGCCAGAGGCCTGTCAACAGCAGAGAATTTCAGGGAGCTTCACCGAAGCTAGAATGGAGGTTTCCAAACGAAAAGCAAGGCTAGTCCCATCATGCCCCCATTTCGATGGGCACAGGCAGCATACATCTCTGTGGTTTTTAACAAGTCAAATGAGACACAGAGTACACAGTTGTTGCTTCCCTGAATCAACTTCTCGAGGCAGTGTGTTCTGCATCTAGTGAACGGCCACACCAAGGAAAGCCCTAGCTAGGCCTCTGGGCCCGTGCCTCTTCAAAAGCCTGCCGTGCTACAGGAAAAACTGTGCTTTAGTTTCAATAGAAACGAGGTCGTCTTTCTTCAGGAGGCAGGGTGACTTCAGGTAGGAGGTCCTGAATGGAAGGAGAAGCTTACTGTTTCTCTCTGTACAGCTCAAACTAGGGAATGAGAACGAAGTCCACGGCCTATTGGAACTTGCTTAAAGGTGCTCGTGAACCTGGGCGATAGCTGGCTATATCAAGATGTCCCAATAAGAGTGCACTGTGTTACCCTACACTCGACATACACACTGTGAGTCTGAAAGCTCCTGGCCTGGATATTGCTTAGAAGGGCCAGGGGAGCCTGAGGGTACTCAGTGTTCTTGCAGGGAATAGGGTTTCCAGGCGAGGCACCTGGGTGTCCTGAAAAGCGTACTGGCTTTAAAATGCTGAAGATATGCGTCTACGGCCACATGGAAACTGCCACACGCCTCCGCTTCTGCAAAGCATTTCATGGCCTTACCTCGAGGCAAGTTCTCACGTTTCCTGCCCTGTGAACGACAAAGCATGTTAAGATGCTGTATTTCTCCTTGAATAGAGTGACTTCAGGTACGAGGTCCTCGATAAATTCTAAGCAGAGTGTTTTCTCTGGGCAGCTCTGACGAGGGCAATGTCGAAGACTTCCAGGGCATGTTGGACTGCCTAGAAATGTAGTTTTGATGCTGTTCGAGTGCTCTGGAAATGTAGCTCTCCTGAAGTAACGTATAGTGTGTTGCCCGAGACTCTGCAGACACAGAGAGCCTCCGTGGGACGTATGGGACTCAATGCTGCTCAGCAGGCCCACAGGGGTGTGGAGGGAGTCAGTGATCTTGGAACCAAAATGATGCTCACCCGAAGGGCGTAGGAGTCCTGAAAGGGGTAATTCTTTTAAATAAAACAGACCTCCACTAAGAGCTCATGGAAAGAGCTGCATGCCTCCCTTTCTGCAGGGCTACTCAGGGCCTTACCTCGAGGCAGGGACTCACGTTGAGATTCCCTTTAGCTCTAGAGGATGGCAAGGAGAGCCCCACCCTGGCCAATGAAGCTCCGTGTGTACCCAGAGAAAACTCATTTTTTTCCCAGACACATGCCTACAGTGGCCAGAGGACTGTCAACAGCAGAGAATTTCAGGGAGCTTCACGGAAGCAAGAATGGAGGTTTCCAAACGGAAAGCAAGGCTAGTACCCTCATGACCCCATTTCCATGGGCACAGGCAGCATTCATCTCTGTGGTTTTTAACAAGTCAAATGAGACACAGAGTACACAGTTGTTGCTTCCCTGAATCAACTTCTCGAGGCACGGTGTTCTGCAACTAGTGAACGGCCTCACCAAGGAAATCCCTGGCTAGGACTCTGGACCCGTGCCGCTTCAAAAGCCTGCCGTGCTACAGGAAAAACTGTGCTTTAGTTGCAATACAAAGAAGGTCGTCTTTCTTCAAGAGGCAGGGTGACTTCAGGTAGGAGGTCCTGAATGGAAGGAGAAGCTTACTGTTTCTCTCTGTACAGCTCAAACTAGGGAATGAGAGCGACTTCCACGGCATGTTGGAACTTGTTGAACATTGCTCTTGAAACTGTGCGAGTGCTGTGAATCAAGATATCACAAGAAAGAGTGCAGTGTGTTGCCCATGACTCAGCAGACACAGAGGACCTCCGAGGACCAATGTGCCTCGTTGTTGCTCAGCAGGCCTACAGGGGTGTGGAGATACTCAGAGACCTTGGAACAAAAATGATACTCAACCGAGGGGCCTAGGAGTCCTGAAAAAAGGTACTTCATTTAAAGTAAACCCGAAGAGCGACTAAGAGCTAATGGAAAGAGCTGCATGCCTCCCGTTCTGCAGGGCTACTCAGGGAATTACCTGGAGCCAAGGGCTCACGTTTAGATTCCCTTTAGCTCTAGAGCATGGCAAGGTGCGCCCCACCCCGGCCAATGAAGTTCCGTGTGTAGCCAGAGAAAACTCATTTTCTTCCCAGACACATGCCTACAGTGGCCAGAGGCCTGTCAACAGCAGAGAATTTCAGGGAGCTTCACCGAAGCTAAAATGGAGGTTTCCAAACGAAAAGCAAGGCTAGTCCCATCATGCCCCCATTTCCATGGGCACAGGCAGCATACATCTCTGTGGTTTTTAACAAGTCAAATGAGACACAGAGTACACAGTTGTTGCTTCCCTGAATCAACTTCTCGAGGCACGGTGTTCTGCATCTAGTGAACGGCCACACCAAGGAAAGCCCTAGCTAGGCCTCTGGGCCCGTGCCTCTTCAAAAGCCTGCCGTGCTACAGGAAAAACTGTGCTTTAGTTTCAATAGAAACGAGGTCGTCTTTCTTCAGGAGGCAGGGTGACTTCAGGTAGGAGGTCCTCAATGGAAGGAGAAGCTTACTGTTTCTCTCTGTACAGTTCAAACTAGGGAATGAGAACGAAATCCACGGCCTATTGGAACTTGCTTAAAGGTGCTCGTGAACCTGGGCGATTGCTGGCTATATCAAGATGTCCCAATAAGAGTGCACTGTGTTACCCTACACTCGACATACACACTGTGAGTCTGAAAGCTCCTGGTCTGGATATTGCTTAGAAGGGCCAGGGGAGCCTGAGGGTACTCAGTGTTCTTGCAGGGAATAGGGTTTCCAGGCGAGGCACCTGGGTGTCCTGAAAAGCGTACTGGCTTTAAAATGCTGAAGATATGCGTCTACGGCCACATGGAAACTGCTACACGCCTCCGCTTCTGCATAGCATTTCATGGCCTTACCTCGAGGCAAGTTCTCACGTTTCTTGCCCTGTGAACGACACATCATGTTAAGATGCTGTATTTCTCCTTGAATAGAGTGACTTCAGGTACGAGGTCCTCGATAAATTCTAAGCAGAGTGTTTTCTCAGGGCAGCTCTGACGAGGGCAATGTCGAAGACTTCCAGGGCATGTTGGACTGCCTAGAAATGTAGTTTTGATGCTGTTCGAGTGCTCTGGAAATGTAGCTCTCCTGAAGTAACGTATAGTGTGTTGCCCGAGACTCTGCAGACACAGAGAGCCTCCGTGGGACGTATGGGACTCAATGCTGCTCAGCAGGCCCACAGGGGTGTGGAGGGAGTCAGTGATCTTGGAACCAAAATGATGCTCACCCGAAGGGCGTAGGAGTCCTGAAAGGGGTAATTCTTTTAAATAAAACAGACCTCCACTAAGAGCTCATGGAAAGAGCTGCATGCCTCCCTTTATGCAGGGCTACTCAGGGCCTTACCTCGAGGCAGGGACTCACGTTGAGATTCCCTTTAGCTCTAGGGGATGGCAAGGAGAGCCCCACCCCGGCCAATGAAGCTCCGTGTGTACCCAGAGAAAACTCATTTTTTTCCCAGACACATGCCTACAGTGGCCAGAGGACTGTCAACAGCAGAGAATTTCAGGGAGCTTCACGGAAGCAAGAATGGAGGTTTCCAAACGGAAAGCAAGGCTAGTACCCTCATGACCCCATTTCCATGGGCACAGGCAGCATTCATCTCTGTGGTTTTTAACAAGTCAAATGAGACACAGAGTACACAGTTGTTGCTTCCCTGAATCAACTTCTCGAGGCACGGTGTTCTGCAACTAGTGAACGGCCTCACCAAGGAAATCCCTGGCTAGGACTCTGGACCCGTGCCGCTTCAAAAGCCTGCCGTGCTACAGGAAAAACTGTGCTTTAGTTGCAATACAAAGAAGGTCGTCTTTCTTCAAGAGGCAGGGTGACTTCAGGTAGGAGGTCCTGAATGGAAGGAGAAGCTTACTGTTTCTCTCTGTACAGCTCAAACTAGGGAATGAGAGCGACTTCCACGGCATGTTGGAACTTGTTGAACATTGCTCTTGAACCTGTGCGAGTGCTGTGAATCAAGATATCACAAGAAAGAGTGCAGTGTGTTGCCCATGACTCAGCAGACACAGAGGACCTCCGAGGACCAATGTGCCTCGTTGTTGCTCAGCAGGCCTACAGGGGTGTGGAGATACTCAGAGACCTTGGAACAAAAATGATACTCAACCGAGGGGCCTAGGAGTCCTGAAAAAAGGTACTTCATTTAAAGTAAACCCGAAGAGCGACTAAGAGCTAATGGAAAGAGCTGCATGCCTCCCGTTCTGCAGGGCTACTCAGGGCCTTACCTCGAGCCAAGGGCTCACGTTTAGATTCCCTTTAGCTCTAGAGCATGGCAAGGTGCGCCCCACCCCGGCCAATGAAGTTCCGTGTGTAGCCAGAGAAAACTCATTTTCTTCCCAGACACATGCCTACAGTGGCCAGAGGCCTGTCAACAGCAGAGAATTTCAGGGAGCTTCACCGAAGCTAGAATGGAGGTTTCCAAACGAAAAGCAAGGCTAGTCCCATCATGCCCCCATTTCCATGGGCACAGGCAGCATACATCTCTGTGGTTTTTAACAAGTCAAATGAGACACAGAGTACACAGTTGTTGCTTCCCTGAATCAACTTCTCGAGGCAGTGTGTTCTGCATCTAGTGAACGGCCACACCAAGGAAAGCCCTAGCTAGGCCTCTGGGCCCGTGCCTCTTCAAAAGCCTGCCGTGCTACAGGAAAAACTGTGCTTTAGTTTCAATAGAAACGAGGTCGTCTTTCTTCAGGAGGCAGGGTGACTTCAGGTAGGAGGTCCTGAATGGAAGGAGAAGCTTACTGTTTCTCTCTGTACAGCTCAAACTAGGGAATGAGAACGAAATCCACGGCCTATTGGAACTTGCTTAAAGGTGCTCGTGAACCTGGGCGATAGCTGGCTATATCAAGATGTCCCAATAAGAGTGCACTGTGTTACCCTACACTCGACATACACACTGTGAGTCTGAAAGCTCCTGGCCTGGATATTGCTTAGAAGGGCCAGGGGAGCCTGAGGGTACTCAGTGTTCTTGCAGGGAATAGGGTTTCCAGGCGAGACACCTGGGTATCCTGAAAAGCGTACTGGCTTTAAAATGCTGAAGATATGCGTCTACGGCCACATGGAAACTGCCACACGCCTCCGCTTCTGCAAAGCATTTCATGGCCTTACCTCGAGGCAAGTTCTCACGTTTCTTGCCCTGTGAACGACACAGCATGTTAAGATGCTGTATTTCTCCTTGAATAGAGTGACTTCAGGTACGAGGTCCTCGATAAATTCTAAGCAGAGTGTTTTCTCTGGGCAGCTCTGACGAGGGCAATGTCGAAGACTTCCAGGGCATGTTGGACTGCCTAGAAATGTAGTTTTGATGCTGTTCGAGTGCTCTGGAAATGTAGCTCTCCTGAAGTAACGTATAGTGTGTTGCCCGAGACTCTGCAGACACAGAGAGCCTCCGTGGGACGTATGGGACTCAATGCTGCTCAGCAGGCCCACAGGGGTGTGGAGGGAGTCAGTGATCTTGGAACCAAAATGATGCTCACCCGAAGGGCGTAGGAGTCCTGAAAGGGGTAATTCTTTTCAATAAAACAGACCTCCACTAAGAGCTCATGGAAAGAGCTGCATGCCTCCCTTTCTGCAGGGCTACTCAGGGCCTTACCTCGAGGCAGGGACTCACGTTGAGATTCCCTTTAGCTCTAGAGGATGGCAAGGAGAGCCCCACCCTGGCCAATGAAGCTCCGTGTGTACCCAGAGAAAACTCATTTTTTTCCCAGACACATGCCTACAGTGGCCAGAGGACTGTCAACAGCAGAGAATTTCAGGGAGCTTCACGGAAGCAAGAATGGAGGTTTCCAAACGGAAAGCAAGGCTAGTACCCTCATGACCCCATTTCCATGGGCACAGGCAGCATTCATCTCTGTGGTTTTTAACAAGTCAAATGAGACACAGAGTACACAGTTGTTGCTTCCCTGAATCAACTTCTCGAGGCAGGGTGTTCTGCATCTGGTGAACGGCCTCACCAAGGAAAGCCCTAGCTAGGCCTCTGGGCCCGTGCCTCTTCAAAAGCCTGCCGTGCCACAGGAAAAACTGTGCTTTAGTTTCAATAGAAACGAGGTCGTCTTTCTTCAGGAGGCAGGGTAACTTCAGGTAGGAGGTCCTGAATGGAAGGAGAAGCTTACTGTTTCTCTCTGTACAGCTCAAACTAGGGAATGAGAGCGACTTCCACGGCATGTTGGAACTTGTTGAACATTGCTCTTGAACCTTTGCGAGTGCTGTGAATCAAGATATCACAAGAAAGAGTGCAGTGTGTTGCCCATGACTCAGCAGACACAGAGGACCTCCGAGTCCGAGGACCAATGTGCCTCGTTGTTGCTCAGCAGGCCTACAGGGGTGTGGAGATACTCAGAGACCTTGGAAAAAAAATGATGCTCAACCGAGGGGCCTCGGAATCCTGAAAAAAGTACTTCATTTAAAGTAAACCAGAAGAGCGACTAAGAGCTAATGGAAAGAGCTGCATGCCTCCCGTTCTGCAGGGCTACTCAGGGCCTTACCTCGAGCCAAGGGCTCACGTTTAGATTCCCTTTAGCTCTAGAGCATGGCAAGGTGCGCCCCACCCCGGCCAATGAAGTTCCGGGAGTAGCCAGAGAAAACTCATTTTCTTCCCAGACACATGCCTACAGTGGCCAGAGGCCTGTCAACAGCAGAGAATTTCAGGGAGCTTCACGGAAGCTAGAATGGAGGTTTCCAAACGAAAAGCAAGGCTAGTCCCATCATGCCCCCATTTCCATGGGCACAGGCAGCATACATCTCTGTGGTTTTTAACAAGTCAAATGAGACACAGAGTACACAGTTGTTGCTTCCCTGAATCAACTTCTCGAGGCAGGATGTTCTGCATCTGGTGAACGGCCTCACCAAGGAAAGCCCTAGCTAGGCTACTGGGCCCGTGCCTCTTCAAAAGCCTGCCGTGCCACAGGAAAAACTGTGCTTTAGTTTCAATAGAAACGAGGTCGTCTTTCTTCAGGAGGCAGGGTGACTTCAGGTAGGAGGTCCTGAATGGAAGGAGAAGCTTACTGTTTCTCTCTGTACAGCTCAAACTAGGGAATGAGAGCGACTTCCACGGCATGTTGGAACTTGTTGAACATTGCTCTTGAACCTTTGCGAGTGCTGTGAATCAAGATATCACAAGAAAGAGTGCAGTGTGTTGCCCATGACTCAGCAGACACAGAGGACCTCCGAGTCCGAGGACCAATGTGCCTCGTTGTTGCTCAGCAGGCCTACAGGGGTGTGGAGATACTCAGAGACCTTGGAAAAAAAATGATGCTCAACCGAGGGGCCTCGGAATCCTGAAAAAAGTACTTCATTTAAAGTAAACCAGAAGAGCGACTAAGAGCTAATGGAAAGAGCTGCATGCCTCCCGTTCTGCAGGGCTACTCAGGGCCTTACCTCGAGCCAAGGGCTCACGTTTAGATTCCCTTTAGCTCTAGAGCATGGCAAGGTGCGCCCCACCCCGGCCAATGAAGTTCCGTGTGTAGCCAGAGAAAACTCAATTTCTTCCCAGACACATGCCTACAGTGGCCAGAGGCCTGTCAACAGCAGAGAATTTCAGGGAGCTTCACGGAAGCTAGAATGGAGGTTTCCAAACGAAAAGCAAGGCTAGTCCCATCATGCCCCCATTTCCATGGGCACAGGCAGCATACATCTCTGTGGTTTTTAACAAGTCAAATGAGACACAGAGTACACAGTTGTTGCTTCCCTGAATCAACTTCTCGAGGCAGGGTGTTCTGCATCTGGTGAACGGCCTCACCAAGGAAAGCCCTAGCTAGGCCTCTGGGCCCGTGCCTCTTCAAAAGCCTGCCGTGCTACAGGAAAAACTGTGCTTTAGTTTCAATAGAAACGAGGTCGTCTTTCTTCAGGAGGCAGGGTGACTTCAGGTAGGAGGTCCTGAATGGAAGGAGAAGCTTACTGTTTCTCTCTGTACAGCTCAAACTAGGGAATGAGAACGAATTCCACGGCCTATTGGAACTTGCTTAAAGGTGCTCGTGAACCTGGGCGATTGCTGGCTATATCAAGATGTCCCAATAAGAGTGCACTGTGTTACCCTACACTCGACATACACACTGTGAGTCTGAAAGCTCCTGGCCTGGATATTGCTTAGAAGGGCCAGGGGAGCCTGAGGGTACTCAGTGTTCTTGCAGGGAATAGGGTTTCCGGGCGAGGCACCTGGGTGTCCTGAAAAGCGTACTGGCTTTAAAATGCTGAAGATATGCGTCTACGGCCACATGGAAACTGCTACACGCCTCCGCTTCTGCATAGCATTTCATAGCCTTACCTCGAGGCAAGTTCTCACGTTTCTTGCCCTGTGAACGACACAGCATGTTAAGATGCTGTATTTCTCCTTGAATAGAGTGACTTCAGGTACGAGGTCCTCGATAAATTCTAAGCAGAGTGTTTTCTCAGGGCAGCTCTGACGAGGGCAATGTCGAAGACTTCCAGGGCATGTTGGACTGCCTAGAAATGTAGTTTTGATGCTGTTCGAGTGCTCTGGAAATGTAGCTCTCCTGAAGTAACGTATAGTGTGTTGCCCGAGACTCTGCAGACACAGAGAGCCTCCGTGGGACGTATGGGACTCAATGCTGCTCAGCAGGCCCACAGGGGTGTGGAGGGAGTCAGTGATCTTGGAACCAAAATGATGCTCACCCGAAGGGCGTAGGAGTCCTGAAAGGGGTAATTCTTTTAAATAAAACAGACCTCCACTAAGAGCTCATGGAAAGAGCTGCATGCCTCCCTTTCTGCAGGGCTACTCAGGGCCTTACCTCGAGGCAGGGACTCACGTTGAGATTCCCTTTAGCTCTAGAGGATGGCAAGGAGAGCCCCACCCCGGACAATGAAGCTCCGTGTGTACCCAGAGAAAACTCATTTTTTTCCCAGACACATGCCTACAGTGGCCAGAGGACTGTCAACAGCAGAGAATTTCAGGGAGCTTCACGGAAGCAAGAATGGAGGTTTCCAAACGGAAAGCAAGGCTAGTACCCTCATGACCCCATTTCCATGGGCACAGGCAGCATTCATCTCTGTGGTTTTTAACAAGTCAAATGAGACACAGAGTACACAGTTGTTGCTTCCCTGAATCAACTTCTCGAGGCACGGTGTTCTGCAACTAGTGAACGGCCTCACCAAGGAAATCCCTGGCTAGGACTCTGGACCCGTGCCGCTTCAAAAGCCTGCCGTGCTACAGGAAAAACTGTGCTTTAGTTGCAATACAAAGAAGGTCGTCTTTCTTCAAGAGGCAGGGTGACTTCAGGTAGGAGGTCCTGAATGGAAGGAGAAGCTTACTGTTTCTCTCTGTACAGCTCAAACTAGGGAATGAGAGCGACTTCCACGGCATGTTGGAACTTGTTGAACATTGCTCTTGAACCTGTGCGAGTGCTGTGAATCAAGATATCACAAGAAAGAGTGCAGTGTGTTGCCCATGACTCAGCAGACACAGAGGACCTCCGAGGACCAATGTGCCTCGTTGTTGCTCAGCAGGCCTACAGGGGTGTGGAGATACTCAGAGACCTTGGAACAAAAATGATGCTCAACCGAGGGACCTAGGAGTCCGGAAAAAAGGTACTTCATTTAAAGTAAACCAGAAGAGCGACTAAGAGCTAATGGAAAGAGCTGCATGCCTCCCGTTCTGCAGGGCTACTCAGGGCCTTACCTCGAGCCAAGGGCTCACGTTTAGATTCCCTTTAGCTCTAGAGCATGGCAAGGTGCGTCCCACCCCGGCCAATGAAGTTCCGTGTGTAGCCAGAGAAAACTCATTTTCTTCCCAGACACATGCCTACAGTGGCCAGAGGCCTGTCAACAGCAGAGAATTTCAGGGAGCTTCACCGAAGCTAGAATGGAGGTTTCCAAACGAAAAGCAAGGCTAGTCCCATCATGCCCCCATTTCCATGGGCACAGGCAGCATACATCTCTGTGGTTTTTAACAAGTCAAATGAGACACAGAGTACACAGTTGTTGCTTCCCTGAATCAACTTCTCGAGGCAGGATGTTCTGCATCTGGTGAACGGCCTCACCAAGGAAAGCCCTAGCTAGGCCACTGGGCCCGTGCCTCTTCAAAAGCCTGCCGTGCCACAGGAAAAACTGTGCTTTAGTTTCAATAGAAACGAGGTCGTCTTTCTTCAGGAGGCAGGGTGACTTCAGGTAGGAGGTCCTGAATGGAAGGAGAAGCTTACTGTTTCTCTCTGTACAGCTCAAACTAGGGAATGAGAGCGACTTCCACGGCATGTTGGAACTTGTTGAACATTGCTCTTGAACCTTTGCGAGTGCTGTGAATCAAGATATCACAAGAAAGAGTGCAGTGTGTTGCCCATGACTCAGCAGACACAGAGGACCTCCGAGTCCGAGGACCAATGTGCCTCGTTGTTGCTCAGCAGGCCTACAGGGGTGTGGAGATACTCAGAGACCTTGGAAAAAAAATGATGCTCAACCGAGGGGCCTCGGAATCCTGAAAAAAGTACTTCATTTAAAGTAAACCAGAAGAGCGACTAAGAGCTAATGGAAAGAGCTGCATGCCTCCCGTTCTGCAGGGCTACTCAGGGCCTTACCTCGAGCCAAGGGCTCACGTTTAGATTCCCTTTAGCTCTAGAGCATGGCAAGGTGCGCCCCACCCCGGCCAATGAAGTTCCGTGTGTAGCCAGAGAAAACTCAATTTCTTCCCAGACACATGCCTACAGTGGCCAGAGGCCTGTCAACAGCAGAGAATTTCAGGGAGCTTCACGGAAGCTAGAATGGAGGTTTCCAAACGAAAAGCAAGGCTAGTCCCATCATGCCCCCATTTCCATGGGCACAGGCAGCATACATCTCTGTGGTTTTTAACAAGTCAAATGAGACACAGAGTACACAGTTGTTGCTTCCCTGAATCAACTTCTCGAGGCAGGGTGTTCTGCATCTGGTGAACGGCCTCACCAAGGAAAGCCCTAGCTAGGCCTCTGGGCCCGTGCCTCTTCAAAAGCCTGCCGTGCTACAGGAAAAACTGTGCTTTAGTTTCAATAGAAACGAGGTCGTCTTTCTTCAGGAGGCAGGGTGACTTCAGGTAGGAGGTCCTGAATGGAAGGAGAAGCTTACTGTTTCTCTCTGTACAGCTCAAACTAGGGAATGAGAACGAATTCCACGGCCTATTGGAACTTGCTTAAAGGTGCTCGTGAACCTGGGCGATTGCTGGCTATATCAAGATGTCCCAATAAGAGTGCACTGTGTTACCCTACACTCGACATACACACTGTGAGTCTGAAAGCTCCTGGCCTGGATATTGCTTAGAAGGGCCAGGGGAGCCTGAGGGTACTCAGTGTTCTTGCAGGGAATAGGGTTTCCGGGCGAGGCACCTGGGTGTCCTGAAAAGCGTACTGGCTTTAAAATGCTGAAGATATGCGTCTACGGCCACATGGAAACTGCTACACGCCTCCGCTTCTGCATAGCATTTCATAGCCTTACCTCGAGGCAAGTTCTCACGTTTCTTGCCCTGTGAACGACACAGCATGTTAAGATGCTGTATTTCTCCTTGAATAGAGTGACTTCAGGTACGAGGTCCTCGATAAATTCTAAGCAGAGTGTTTTCTCAGGGCAGCTCTGACGAGGGCAATGTCGAAGACTTCCAGGGCATGTTGGACTGCCTAGAAATGTAGTTTTGATGCTGTTCGAGTGCTCTGGAAATGTAGCTCTCCTGAAGTAACGTATAGTGTGTTGCCCGAGACTCTGCAGACACAGAGAGCCTCCGTGGGACGTATGGGACTCAATGCTGCTCAGCAGGCCCACAGGGGTGTGGAGGGAGTCAGTGATCTTGGAACCAAAATGATGCTCACCCGAAGGGCGTAGGAGTCCTGAAAGGGGTAATTCTTTTAAATAAAACAGACCTCCACTAAGAGCTCATGGAAAGAGCTGCATGCCTCCCTTTCTGCAGGGCTACTCAGGGCCTTACCTCGAGGCAGGGACTCACGTTGAGATTCCCTTTAGCTCTAGAGGATGGCAAGGAGAGCCCCACCCCGGACAATGAAGCTCCGTGTGTACCCAGAGAAAACTCATTTTTTTCCCAGACACATGCCTACAGTGGCCAGAGGACTGTCAACAGCAGAGAATTTCAGGGAGCTTCACGGAAGCAAGAATGGAGGTTTCCAAACGGAAAGCAAGGCTAGTACCCTCATGACCCCATTTCCATGGGCACAGGCAGCATTCATCTCTGTGGTTTTTAACAAGTCAAATGAGACACAGAGTACACAGTTGTTGCTTCCCTGAATCAACTTCTCGAGGCACGGTGTTCTGCAACTAGTGAACGGCCTCACCAAGGAAATCCCTGGCTAGGACTCTGGACCCGTGCCGCTTCAAAAGCCTGCCGTGCTACAGGAAAAACTGTGCTTTAGTTGCAATACAAAGAAGGTCGTCTTTCTTCAAGAGGCAGGGTGACTTCAGGTAGGAGGTCCTGAATGGAAGGAGAAGCTTACTGTTTCTCTCTGTACAGCTCAAACTAGGGAATGAGAGCGACTTCCACGGCATGTTGGAACTTGTTGAACATTGCTCTTGAACCTGTGCGAGTGCTGTGAATCAAGATATCACAAGAAAGAGTGCAGTGTGTTGCCCATGACTCAGCAGACACAGAGGACCTCCGAGGACCAATGTGCCTCGTTGTTGCTCAGCAGGCCTACAGGGGTGTGGAGATACTCAGAGACCTTGGAACAAAAATGATGCTCAACCGAGGGACCTAGGAGTCCGGAAAAAAGGTACTTCATTTAAAGTAAACCAGAAGAGCGACTAAGAGCTAATGGAAAGAGCTGCATGCCTCCCGTTCTGCAGGGCTACTCAGGGCCTTACCTCGAGCCAAGGGCTCACGTTTAGATTCCCTTTAGCTCTAGAGCATGGCAAGGTGCGTCCCACCCCGGCCAATGAAGTTCCGTGTGTAGCCAGAGAAAACTCATTTTCTTCCCAGACACATGCCTACAGTGGCCAGAGGCCTGTCAACAGCAGAGAATTTCAGGGAGCTTCACCGAAGCTAGAATGGAGGTTTCCAAACGAAAAGCAAGGCTAGTCCCATCATGCCCCCATTTCCATGGGCACAGGCAGCATACATCTCTGTGGTTTTTAACAAGTCAAATGAGACACAGAGTACACAGTTGTTGCTTCCCTGAATCAACTTCTCGAGGCAGGATGTTCTGCATCTGGTGAACGGCCTCACCAAGGAAAGCCCTAGCTAGGCCACTGGGCCCGTGCCTCTTCAAAAGCCTGCCGTGCCACAGGAAAAACTGTGCTTTAGTTTCAATAGAAACGAGGTCGTCTTTCTTCAGGAGGCAGGGTGACTTCAGGTAGGAGGTCCTGAATGGAAGGAGAAGCTTACTGTTTCTCTCTGTACAGCTCAAACTAGGGAATGAGAGCGACTTCCACGGCATGTTGGAACTTGTTGAACATTGCTCTTGAACCTTTGCGAGTGCTGTGAATCAAGATATCACAAGAAAGAGTGCAGTGTGTTGCCCATGACTCAGCAGACACAGAGGACCTCCGAGTCCGAGGACCAATGTGCCTCGTTGTTGCTCAGCAGGCCTACAGGGGTGTGGAGATACTCAGAGACCTTGGAAAAAAAATGATGCTCAACCGAGGGGCCTCGGAATCCTGAAAAAAGTACTTCATTTAAAGTAAACCAGAAGAGCGACTAAGAGCTAATGGAAAGAGCTGCATGCCTCCCGTTCTGCAGGGCTACTCAGGGCCTTACCTCGAGCCAAGGGCTCACGTTTAGATTCCCTTTAGCTCTAGAGCATGGCAAGGTGCGCCCCACCCCGGCCAATGAAGTTCCGTGTGTAGCCAGAGAAAACTCAATTTCTTCCCAGACACATGCCTACAGTGGCCAGAGGCCTGTCAACAGCAGAGAATTTCAGGGAGCTTCACGGAAGCTAGAATGGAGGTTTCCAAACGAAAAGCAAGGCTAGTCCCATCATGCCCCCATTTCCATGGGCACAGGCAGCATACATCTCTGTGGTTTTTAACAAGTCAAATGAGACACAGAGTACACAGTTGTTGCTTCCCTGAATCAACTTCTCGAGGCAGGGTGTTCTGCATCTGGTGAACGGCCTCACCAAGGAAAGCCCTAGCTAGGCCTCTGGGCCCGTGCCTCTTCAAAAGCCTGCCGTGCTACAAGAAAAACTGTGCTTTAGTTTCAATAGAAACGAGGTCGTCTTTCTTCAGGAGGCAGGGTGACTTCAGGTAGGAGGTCCTGAATGGAAGGAGAAGCTTACTGTTTCTCTCTGTACAGCTCAAACTAGGGAATGAGAACGAATTCCACGGCCTATTGGAACTTGCTTAAAGGTGCTCGTGAACCTGGGCGATTGCTGGCTATATCAAGATGTCCCAATAAGAGTGCACTGTGTTACCCTACACTCGACATACACACTGTGAGTCTGAAAGCTCCTGGCCTGGATATTGCTTAGAAGGGCCAGGGGAGCCTGAGGGTACTCAGTGTTCTTGCAGGGAATAGGGTTTCCGGGCGAGGCACCTGGGTGTCCTGAAAAGCGTACTGGCTTTAAAATGCTGAAGATATGCGTCTACGGCCACATGGAAACTGCTACACGCCTCCGCTTCTGCATAGCATTTCATAGCCTTACCTCGAGGCAAGTTCTCACGTTTCTTGCCCTGTGAACGACACAGCATGTTAAGATGCTGTATTTCTCCTTGAATAGAGTGACTTCAGGTACGAGGTCCTCGATAAATTCTAAGCAGAGTGTTTTCTCAGGGCAGCTCTGACGAGGGCAATGTCGAAGACTTCCAGGGCATGTTGGACTGCCTAGAAATGTAGTTTTGATGCTGTTCGAGTGCTCTGGAAATGTAGCTCTCCTGAAGTAACGTATAGTGTGTTGCCCGAGACTCTGCAGACACAGAGAGCCTCCGTGGGACGTATGGGACTCAATGCTGCTCAGCAGGCCCACAGGGGTGTGGAGGGAGTCAGTGATCTTGGAACCAAAATGATGCTCACCCGAAGGGCGTAGGAGTCCTGAAAGGGGTAATTCTTTTAAATAAAACAGACCTCCACTAAGAGCTCATGGAAAGAGCTGCATGCCTCCCTTTCTGCAGGGCTACTCAGGGCCTTACCTCGAGGCAGGGACTCACGTTGAGATTCCCTTTAGCTCTAGAGGATGGCAAGGAGAGCCCCACCCCGGACAATGAAGCTCCGTGTGTACCCAGAGAAAACTCATTTTTTTCCCAGACACATGCCTACAGTGGCCAGAGGACTGTCAACAGCAGAGAATTTCAGGGAGCTTCACGGAAGCAAGAATGGAGGTTTCCAAACGGAAAGCAAGGCTAGTACCCTCATGACCCCATTTCCATGGGCACAGGCAGCATTCATCTCTGTGGTTTTTAACAAGTCAAATGAGACACAGAGTACACAGTTGTTGCTTCCCTGAATCAACTTCTCGAGGCACGGTGTTCTGCAACTAGTGAACGGCCTCACCAAGGAAATCCCTGGCTAGGACTCTGGACCCGTGCCGCTTCAAAAGCCTGCCGTGCTACAGGAAAAACTGTGCTTTAGTTGCAATACAAAGAAGGTCGTCTTTCTTCAAGAGGCAGGGTGACTTCAGGTAGGAGGTCCTGAATGGAAGGAGAAGCTTACTGTTTCTCTCTGTACAGCTCAAACTAGGGAATGAGAGCGACTTCCACGGCATGTTGGAACTTGTTGAACATTGCTCTTGAACCTGTGCGAGTGCTGTGAATCAAGATATCACAAGAAAGAGTGCAGTGTGTTGCCCATGACTCAGCAGACACAGAGGACCTCCGAGGACCAATGTGCCTCGTTGTTGCTCAGCAGGCCTACAGGGGTGTGGAGATACTCAGAGACCTTGGAACAAAAATGATGCTCAACCGAGGGACCTAGGAGTCCGGAAAAAAGGTACTTCATTTAAAGTAAACCAGAAGAGCGACTAAGAGCTAATGGAAAGAGCTGCATGCCTCCCGTTCTGCAGGGCTACTCAGGGCCTTACCTCGAGCCAAGGGCTCACGTTTAGATTCCCTTTAGCTCTAGAGCATGGCAAGGTCCGTCCCACCCCGGCCAATGAAGTTCCGTGTGTAGCCAGAGAAAACTCATTTTCTTCCCAGACACATGCCTACAGTGGCCAGAGGCCTGTCAACAGCAGAGAATTTCAGGGAGCTTCACCGAAGCTAGAATGGAGGTTTCCAAACGAAAAGCAAGGCTAGTCCCATCATGCCCCCATTTCCATGGGCACAGGCAGCATACATCTCTGTGGTTTTTAACAAGTCAAATGAGACACAGAGTACACAGTTGTTGCTTCCCTGAATCAACTTCTCGAGGCAGGGTGTTCTGCATCTAGTGAACGGCCACACCAAGGAAAGCCCTATCTAGGCCTCTGGGCCCGTGCCTCTTCAAAAGCCTGCCGTGCTACAGGAAAAACTGTGCTTCAGTTTCAATAGAAACGAGGTCGTCTTTCTTCAGGAGGCAGGGTGACTTCAGGTAGGAGGTCCTGAATGGAAGGAGAAGCTTACTGTTTCTCTCTGTACAGCTCAAACTAGGGAATGAGAACGAATACCACGGCCTATTGGAACTTGCTTAAAGGTGCTCGTGAACCTGGGCGATTGCTGGCTATATCAAGATGTCCCAATAAGAGTGCACTTTGTCACCCTACACTCGACATACACACTCTGAGTCTGAAAGCTCTTGGCCTGGATTTTGCTTAGAAGGGCCAGGGGAGCCTGAGGGTACTCAGTGTTCTTGCAGGGAATAGGGTTTCCAGGCGAGGCACCTGGGTGTCCTGAAAAGCGTACTGGCTTTAAAATGCTGAAGATATGCGTCTACGGCCACATGGAAACTGCTACACGCCTCTGCTTCTGCAAAGCATTTCATGGCCTTACCTCGAGGCAAGTTCTCACGTTTCTTGCCCTGTGAACGACACAGCATGTTAAGATGCTGTATTTCTCCTTGAATAGAGTGACTTCAGGTACGAGGTCCTCGATAAATTCTAAGCAGAGTGTTTTCTCTGGGCAGCTCTGACGAGGGCAATGTCGAAGACTTCCAGGGCATAGTGGACTGCCTAGAAATGTAGTTTTGATGCTGTTCGAGTGCTCTGGAAATGTAGCTCTCCTGAAGTAACGTATAGTGTGTTGCCCGAGACTCTGCAGACACAGAGAGCCTCCGTGGGACGTATGGGACTCAATGCTGCTCAGCAGGCCCACAGGGGTGTGGAGGGAGTCAGTGATCTTGGAACCAAAATGATGCTCACCCGAAGGGCTTCGGAGTCCTGAAAGGGGTAATTCTTTTAAATAAAACAGACCTCCACTAAGAGCTCATGGAAAGAGCTGCATGCCTCCCTTTCTGCAGGGCTACTCAGGGCCTTACCTCGAGGCAGGGACTCACGTTGAGATTCCCTTTAGCTCTAGAGGATGGCAAGGAGAGCCCCACCCCGGCCAATGAAGCTCCGTGTGTACCCAGAGAAAACTCATTTTTTTCCCAGACACATGCCTACAGTGGCCAGAGGACTGTCAACAGCAGAGAATTTCAGGGAGCTTCACGGAAGCAAGAATGGAGGTTTCCAAACGGAAAGCAAGGCTAGTACCCTCATGACCCCATTTCCATGGGCACAGGCAGCATTCATCTCTGTGGTTTTTAACAAGTCAAATGAGACACAGAGTACACAGTTGTTGCTTCCCTGAATCAACTTCTCGAGGCACGGTGTTCTGCAACTAGTGAACGGCCTCACCAAGGAAATCCCTGGCTAGGACTCTGGACCCGTGCCGCTTCAAAAGCCTGCCGTGCTACAGGAAAAACTGTGCTTTAGTTGCAATACAAAGAAGGTCGTCTTTCTTCAAGAGGCAGGGTGACTTCAGGTAGGAGGTCCTGAATGGAAGGAGAAGCTTACTGTTTCTCTCTGTACAGCTCAAACTAGGGAATGAGAGCGACTTCCACGGCATGTTGGAACTTGTTGAACATTGCTCTTGAACCTGTGCGAGTGCTGTGAATCAAGATATCACAAGAAAGAGTGCAGTGTGTTGCCCATGACTCAGCAGACACAGAGGACCTCCGAGGACCAATGTGCCTCGTTGTTGCTCAGCAGGCCTACAGGGGTGTGGAGATACTCAGAGACCTTGGAACAAAAATGATGCTCAACCGAGGGGCCTAGGAGTCCTGAAAAAAGTACTTCATTTAAAGTAAACCAGAAGAGCGACTAAGAGCTAATGGAAAGAGCTGCATGCCTCCCGTTCTGCAGGGCTACTCAGGGCCTTACCTCGAGCCAAGGGCTCACGTTTAGATTCCCTTTAGCTCTAGAGCATGGCAAGGTGCGTCCCACCCCGGCCAATGAAGTTCCGTGTGTAGCCAGAGAAAACTCATTTTCTTCCCAGACACATGCCTACAGTGGCCAGAGGCCTGTCAACAGCAGAGAATTTCAGGGAGCTTCACCGAAGCTAGAATGGAGGTTTCCAAACGAAAAGCAAGGCTAGTCCCATCATGCCCCCATTTCCATGGGCACAGGCAGCATACATCTCTGTGGTTTTTAACAAGTCAAATCAGACACAGAGTACACAGTTGTTGCTTCCCTGAATCAACTTCTCGAGGCAGGGTGTTCTGCATCTAGTGAACGGCCACACCAAGGAAAGCCCTATCTAGGCCTCTGGGTCCGTGCCGCTTCAAAAGCCTGCCGTGCTACAGGAAAAACTGTGCTTCAGTTTCAATAGAAACGAGGTCGTCTTTCTTCAGGAGGCAGGGTGACTTCAGGTAGGAGGTCCTGAATGGAAGGAGAAGCTTACTGTTTCTCTCTGTACAGCTCAAACTAGGGAATGAGAACGAATACCACGGCCTATTGGAACTTGCTTAAAGGTGCTCGTGAACCTGGGCGATTGCTGGCTATATCAAGATGTCCCAATAAGAGTGCACTTTGTCACCCTACACTCGACATACACACTCTGAGTCTGAAAGCTCTTGGCCTGGATTTTGCTTAGAAGGGCCAGGGGAGCCTGAGGGTACTCAGTGTTCTTGCAGGGAATAGGGTTTCCAGGCGAGGCACCTGGGTGTCCTGAAAAGTGTACTGGCTTTAAAATGCTGAAGATATGCGTCTACGGCCACATGGAAACTGCTACACGCCTCTGCTTCTGCAAAGCATTTCATGGCCTTACCTCGAGGCAAGTTCTCACGTTTCTTGCCCTGTGAACGACACAGCATGTTAAGATGCTGTATTTCTCCTTGAATAGAGTGACTTCAGGTACGAGGTCCTCGATAAATTCTAAGCAGAGTGTTTTCTCTGGGCAGCTCTGACGAGGGCAATGTCGAAGACTTCCAGGGCATGTTGGACTGCCTAGAAATGTAGTTTTGATGCTGTTCGAGTGCTCTGGAAATGTAGCTCTCCTGAAGTAACGTATAGTGTGTTGCCCGAGACTCTGCAGACACAGAGAGCCTCCGTGGGACGTATGGGACTCAATGCTGCTCAGCAGGCCCACAGGGGTGTGGAGGGAGTCAGTGATCTTGGAACCAAAATGATGCTCACCCGAAGGGCGTAGGAGTCCTGAAAGGGGTAATTCTTTTAAATAAAACAGACCTCCACTAAGAGCTCATGGAAAGAGCTGCATGCCTCCCTTTCTGCAGGGCTACTCAGGGCCTTACCTCGAGGCAGGGACTCACGTTGAGATTCCCTTTAGCTCTAGAGGATGGCAAGGAGAGCCCCACCCCGGACAATGAAGCTCCGTGTGTACCCAGAGAAAACTCATTTTTTTCCCAGACACATGCCTACAGTGGCCAGAGGACTGTCAACAGCAGAGAATTTCAGGGAGCTTCACGGAAGCAAGAATGGAGGTTTCCAAACGGAAAGCAAGGCTAGTACCCTCATGACCCCATTTCCATGGGCACAGGCAGCATTCATCTCTGTGGTTTTTAACAAGTCAAATGAGACACAGAGTACACAGTTGTTGCTTCCCTGAATCAACTTCTCGAGGCACGGTGTTCTGCAACTAGTGAACGGCCTCACCAAGGAAATCCCTGGCTAGGACTCTGGACCCGTGCCGCTTCAAAAGCCTGCCGTGCTACAGGAAAAACTGTGCTTTAGTTGCAATAGAAAGAAGGTCGTCTTTCTTCAAGAGGCAGGGTGACTTCAGGTAGGAGGTCCTGAATGGAAGGAGAAGCTTACTGTTTCTCTCTGTACAGCTCAAACTAGGGAATGAGAGCGACTTCCACGGCATGTTGGAACTTGTTGAACATTGCTCTTGAACCTGTGCGAGTGCTGTGAATCAAGATATCACAAGAAAGAGTGCAGTGTGTTGCCCATGACTCAGCAGACACAGAGGACCTCCGAGGACCAATGTGCCTCGTTATTGCTCAGCAGGCCTACAGGGGTGTGGAGATACTCAGAGACCTTGGAACAAAAATGATGCTCAACCGAGGGACCTAGGAGTCCGGAAAAAAGGTACTTCATTTAAAGTAAACCAGAAGAGCGACTAAGAGCTAATGGAAAGAGCTGCATGCCTCCCGTTCTGCAGGGCTACTCAGGGCCTTACCTCGAGCCAAGGGCTCACGTTTAGATTCCCTTTAGCTCTAGAGCATGGCAAGGTGCGCCCCACCCAGGCCAATGAAGTTCCGTGTGTAGCCAGAGAAAACTCATTTTCTTCCCAGACACATGCCTACAGTGGCCAGAGGCCTGTCAACAGCAGAGAATTTCAGGGAGCTTCACCGAAGCTAGAATGGAGGTTTCCAAACGAAAAGCAAGGCTAGTCCCATCATGCCCCCATTTCCATGGGCACAGGCAGCATACATCTCTGTGGTTTTTAACAAGTCAAATGAGACACAGAGTACACAGTTGTTGCTTCCCTGAATCAACTTCTCGAGGCAGGGTGTTCTGCATCTAGTGAACGGCCACACCAAGGAAAGCCCTATCTAGGCCTCTGGGCCCGTGCCTCTTCAAAAGCCTGCCGTGCTACAGGAAAAACTGTGCTTCAGTTTCAATAGAAACGAGGTCGTCTTTCTTCAGGAGGCAGGGTGACTTCAGGTAGGAGGTTCTGAATGGAAGGAGAAGCTTACTGTTTCTCTCTGTACAGCTCAAACTAGGGAATGAGAACGAATACCACGGCCTATTGGAACTTGCTTAAAGGTGCTCGTGAACCTGGGCGATTGCTGGCTATATCAAGATGTCCCAATAAGAGTGCACTTTGTCACCCTACACTCGACATACACACTCTGAGTCTGAAAGCTCTTGGCCTGGATTTTGCTTAGAAGGGCCAGGGGAGCCTGAGGGTACTCAGTGTTCTTGCAGGGAATAGGGTTTCCAGGCGAGGCACCTGGGTGTCCTGAAAAGTGTACTGGCTTTAAAATGCTGAAGATATGCGTCTACGGCCACATGGAAACTGCTACACGCCTCTGCTTCTGCAAAGCATTTCATGGCCTTACCTCGAGGCAAGTTCTCACGTTTCTTGCCCTGTGAACGACACAGCATGTTAAGATGCTGTATTTCTCCTTGAATAGAGCGACTTCAGTTACGAGGTCCTCGATAAATTCTAAGCAGAGTGTTTTCTCTGGGCAGCTCTGACGAGGGCAATGTCGAAGACTTCCAGGGCATAGTGGACTGCCTAGAAATGTAGTTTTGATGCTGTTCGAGTGCTCTGGAAATATAGCTCTCCTGAAGTAACGTATAGTGTGTTGCCCGAGACTCTGCAGACACAGAGAGCCTCCGTGGGACGTATGGGACTCAATGCTGCTCAGCAGGCCCACAGGGGTGTGGAGGGAGTCAGTGATCTTGGAACCAAAATGATGCTCACCCGAAGGGCGTAGGAGTCCTGAAAGGGGTAATTCTTTTCAATAAAACAGACCTCCACTAAGAGCTCATGGAAAGAGCTGCATGCCTCCCTTTCTGCAGGGCTACTCAGGGCCTTACCTCGAGGCAGGGACTCACGTTGAGATTCCCTTTAGCTCTAGAGGATGGCAAGGAGAGCCCCACCCCGGCCAATGAAGCTCCGTGTGTACACAGAGAAAACTCATTTTTTTCCCAGACACATGCCTACAGTGGCCAGAGGACTGTCAACAGCAGAGAATTTCAGGGAGCTTCACGGAAGCAAGAATGGAGGTTTCCAAATGGAAAGCAAGGCTAGTACCCTCATGACCCCATTTCCATGGGCACAGGCAGCATTCATCTCTGTGGTTTTTAACAAGTCAAATGAGACACAGAGTACACAGTTGTTGCTTCCCTGAATCAACTTCTCGAGGCACGGTGTTCTGCAACTAGTGAACGGCCTCACCAAGGAAATCCCTGGCTAGGACTCTGGACCCGTGCCGCTTCAAAAGCCTGCCGTGCTACAGGAAAAACTGTGCTTTAGTTGCAATACAAAGAAGGTCGTCTTTCTTCAAGAGGCAGGGTGACTTCAGGTAGGAGGTCCTGAATGGAAGGAGAAGCTTACTGTTTCTCTCTGTACAGCTCAAACTAGGGAATGAGAGCGACTTCCACGGCATGTTGGAACTTGTTGAACATTGCTCTTGAACCTGTGCGAGTGCTGTGAATCAAGATATCACAAGAAAGAGTGCAGTGTGTTGCCCATGACTCAGCAGACACAGAGGACCTCCGAGTCCGAGGACCAATGTGCCTCGTTGTTGCTCAGCAGGCCTACAGGGGTGTGGAGATACTCAGAGACCTTGGAAAAAAAATGATGCTCAACCGAGGGGCCTAGGAGTCCTGAAAAAAGTACTTCATTTAAAGTAAACCAGAAGAGCGACTAAGAGCTAATGGAAAGAGCTGCATGCCTCCCGTTCTGCAGGGCTACTCAGGGCCTTACCTCGAGCCAAGGGCTCACGTTTAGATTCCCTTTAGCTCTAGAGCATGGCAAGGTGCGCCCCACCCCGGCCAATGAAGTTCCGTGTGTAGCCAGAGAAACTCAATTTCTTCCCAGACACATGCCTACAGTGGCCAGAGGCCTGTCAAAAGCAGAGAATTTCAGGGAGCTTCACGGAAGCTAGAATGGAGGTTTCCAAACGAAAAGCAAGGCTAGTCCCATCATGCCCCCATTTCAATGGGCACAGGCTGCATACATCTCTGTGGTTTTTAACAAGTCAAATGAGACACAGAGTACACAGTTGTTGCTTCCCTGAATCAACTTCTCGAGGCAGGGTGTTCTGCATCTGGTGAACGGCCTCACCAAGGAAAGCCCTAGCTAGGCCTCTGGGCCCGTGCCTCTTCAAAAGCCTGCCGTGCTACAGGAAAAACTGTGCTTTAGTTTCAATAGAAACGAGGTCGTCTTTCTTCAGGAGGCAGGGTGACTTCAGGTAGGAGGTCCTGAATGGAAGGAGAAGCTTACTGTTTCTCTCTGTACAGCTCAAACTAGGGAATGAGAACGAATTCCACGGCCTATTGGAACTTGCTTAAAGGTGCTCGTGAACCTGGGCGATTGCTGGCTATATCAAGATGTCCCAATAAGAGTGCACTGTGTTACCCTACACTCGACATACACACTGTGAGTCTGAAAGCTCCTGGCCTGGATATTGCTTAGAAGGGCCAGGGGAGCCTGAGGGTACTCAGTGTTCTTGCAGGGAATAGGGTTTCCAGGCGAGGCACCTGGGTGTCCTGAAAAGCGTACTGGCTTTAAAATGCTGAAGATATGCGTCTACGGCCACATGGAAACTGCTACACGCCTCCGCTTCTGCAAAGCATTTCATGGCCTTACCTCGAGGCAAGTTCTCACGTTTCTTGCCCTGTGAACGACACAGCATGTTAAGATGCTGTATTTCTCCTTGAATAGAGTGACTTCAGGTACGAGGTCCTCGATAAATTCTAAGCAGAGTGTTTTCTCTGGGCAGCTCTGACGAGGGCAATGTCGAAGACTTCCAGGGCATGTTGGACTGCCTAGAAATGTAGTTTTGATGCTGTTCGAGTGCTCTGGAAATGTAGCTCTCCTGAAGTAACGTATAGTGTGTTGCCCGAGACTCTGCAGACACAGAGAGCCTCCGTGGGACGTATGGGACTCAATGCTGCTCAGCAGGCCCACAGGGGTGTGGAGGGAGTCAGTGATCTTGGAACCAAAATGATGCTCACCCGAAGGGCGTAGGAGTCCTGAAAGGGGTAATTCTTTTCAATAAAACAGACCTCCACTAAGAGCTCATGGAAAGAGCTGCATGCCTCCCTTTCTGCAGGGCTACTCAGGGCCTTACCTCGAGGCAGGGACTCACGTTGAGATTCCCTTTAGCTCTAGAGGATGGCAAGGAGAGCCCCACCCCGGCCAATGAAGCTCCGTGTGTACCCAGAGAAAACTCATTTTTTTCCCAGACACATGCCTACAGTGGCCAGAGGACTGTCAACAGCAGAGAATTTCAGGGAGCTTCACGGAAGCAAGAATGGAGGTTTCCAAACGGAAAGCAAGGCTAGTACCCTCATGACCCCATTTCCATGGGCACAGGCAGCATTCATCTCTGTGGTTTTTAACAAGTCAAATGAGACACAGAGTACACAGTTGTTGCTTCCCTGAATCAACTTCTCGAGGCACGGTGTTCTGCAACTAGTGAACGGC
Organism: Balaenoptera physalus; assembly: GCF_965194825.1. Classification (NCBI taxonomy): domain Eukaryota; kingdom Metazoa; phylum Chordata; class Mammalia; order Artiodactyla; family Balaenopteridae; genus Balaenoptera; species Balaenoptera physalus. Next base: position 36,558 of record NW_028126109.1, on the reverse strand, counting down.
CTCACCAAGGCAATCCCTGGCTAGGACTCTGGGCCCGTGCCGCTTCAAAAGCCTGCCGTGCTACAGGAAAAACTGTGCTTTAGTTGCAATACAAAGAAGGTCGTCTTTCTTCAAGAGGCAGGGTGACTTCAGGTAGGAGGTCCTGAATGGAAGGAGAAGCTTACTGTTTCTCTCTGTACAGCTCAAACTAGGGAATGAGAGCGACTTCCACGGCATGTTGGAACTTGTTGAACATTGCTCTTGAACCTGTGCGAGTGCTGTGAATCAAGATATCACAAGAAAGAGTGCAGTGTGTTGCCCATGACTCAGCAGACACAGAGGACCTCCGAGGACCAATGTGCCTCGTTGTTGCTCAGCAGGCCTACAGGGGTGTGGAGATACTCAGAGCCCTTGGAACAAAAATGATGCTCAACCGAGGGGCCTAGGAGTCCTGAAAAAAGGTACTTCATTTAAAGTAAACCAGAAGAGCGACTAAGAGCTAATGGAAAGAGCTGCATGCCTCCCGTTCTGCAGGGCTACTCAGGGCCTTACCTCGAGCCAAGTGCTCACGTTTAGATTCCCTTTAGCTCTAGAGGATGGCAAGGTGCGCCCCACCCCGGCCAAGGAAGTTCCGTGTGTAGCCAGAGAAAACTCATTTTCTTCCCAGACACATGCCTACAGTGGCCAGAGGCCTGTCAACAGCAGAGAATTTCAGGGAGCTTCACCGAAGCTAGAATGGAGGTTTCCAAACGAAAAGCAAGGCTAGTCCCATCATGCCCCCATTTCCATGGGCACAGGCTGCATTCATCTCTGTGGTTTTTAACAAGTCAAATGAGACACAGAGTACACAGTTGTTGCTTCCCTGAATCAACTTCTCGAGGCACGGTGTTCTGCAACTAGTGAACGGCCTCACCAAGGAAATCCCTGGCTAGGACCCTGGACCCGTGCCGCTTCGAAAGCCTGCCGTGCTACAGGAAAAACTGTGCTTTAGTTGCAATACAAAGAAGGTCGTCTTTCTTCAAGAGGCAGGGTGACTTCAGGTAGGAGGTCCTGAATGGAAGGAGAAGCTTACTGTTTCTCTCTGTACAGCTCAAACTAGGGAATGAGAGCGACTTCCACGGCATGTTGGAACTTGTTGAACATTGCTCTTGAACCTGTGCGAGTGCTGTGAATCAAGATATCACAAGAAGGAGTGCAGTTTGTTGCCCATGACTCAGCAGACACAGAGGACCTCCGAGGACCAATGTGCCTCGTTGTTGCTCAGCAGGCCTACAGGGGTGTGGAGATACTCAGAGACCTTGGAACAAAAATGATGCTCAACCGAGGGGCCTAGGAGTCCTGAAAAAAGGTACTTCATTTAAAGTAAACCCGAAGAGCGACTAAGAGCTAATGGAAAGAGCTGCATGCCTCCCGTTCTGCAGGGCTACTCAGGGCCTTACCTCGAGCCAAGGGCTCACGTTTAGATTCCCTTTAGCTCTAGAGCATGGCAAGGTGCGCCCCACCCCGGCCAATGAAGTTCCGTGTGTAGCCAGAGAAAACTCATTTTCTTCCCAGACACATGCCTACAGTGGCCAGAGGCCTGTCAACAGCAGAGAATTTCAGGGAGCTTCACCGAAGCTAAAATGGAGGTTTCCAAACGAAAAGCAAGGCTAGTCCCATCATGCCCCCATTTCCATGGGCACAGGCAGCATACATCTCTGTGGTTTTTAACAAGTCAAATGAGACACAGAGTACACAGTTGTTGCTTCCCTGAATCAACTTCTCGAGGCAGTGTGTTCTGCATCTAGTGAACGGCCACACCAAGGAAAGCCCTAGCTAGGCCTCTGGGCCCGTGCCTCTTCAAAAGCCTGCCGTGCTACAGGAAAAACTGTGCTTTAGTTTCAATAGAAACGAGGTCGTCTTTCTTCAGGAGGCAGGGTGACTTCAGGTAGGAGGTCCTGAATGGAAGGAGAAGCTTACTGTTTCTCTCTGTACAGCTCAAACTAGGGAATGAGAACGAAATCCACGGCCTATTGGAACTTGCTTAAAGGTGCTCGTGAACCTGGGCGATTGCTGGCTATATCAAGATGTCCCAATAAGAGTGCACTGTGTTACCCTACACTCGACATACACACTGTGAGTCTGAAAGCTCCTGGTCTGGATATTGCTTAGAAGGGCCAGGGGAGCCTGAGGGTACTCAGTGTTCTTGCAGGGAATAGGGTTTCCAGGCGAGGCACCTGGGTGTCCTGAAAAGCGTACTGGCTTTAAAATGCTGAAGATATGCGTCTACGGCCACATGGAAACTGCTACACGCCTCCGCTTCTGCATAGCATTTCATGGCCTTACCTCGAGGCAAGTTCTCACGTTTCTTGCCCTGTGAACGACACAGCATGTTAAGATGCTGTATTTCTCCTTGAATAGAGTGACTTCAGGTACGAGGTCCTCGATAAATTCTAAGCAGAGTGTTTTCTCTGGGCAGCTCTGACGAGGGCAATGTCGAAGACTTCCAGGGCATGTTGGACTGCCTAGAAATGTAGTTTTGATGCTGTTCGAGTGCTCTGGAAATGTAGCTCTCCTGAAGTAACGTATAGTGTGTTGCCCGAGACTCTGCAGACACAGAGAGCCTCCGTGGGACGTATGGGACTCAATGCTGCTCAGCAGGCCCACAGGGGTGTGGAGGGAGTCAGTGATCTTGGAACCAAAATGATGCTCACCCGAAGGGCTTCGGAGTCCTGAAAGGGGTAATTCTTTTAAATAAAACAGACCTCCACTAAGAGCTCATGGAAAGAGCTGCATGCCTCCCTTTCTGCAGGGCTACTCAGGGCCTTACCTCGAGGCAGGGACTCACGTTGAGATTCCCTTTAGCTCTAGGGGATGGCAAGGAGAGCCCCACCCCGGCCAATGAAGCTCCGTGTGTACCCAGAGAAAACTCATTGTTTTCCCAGACACATGCCTAGAGTGGCCAGAGGACTGTCAACAGCAGAGAATTTCAGGGAGCTTCACGGAAGCAAGAATGGAGGTTTCCAAACGGAAAGCAAGGCTAGTACCCTCATGACCCCATTTCCATGGGCACAGGCAGCATTCATCTCTGTGGTTTTTAACAAGTCAAATGAGACACAGAGTACACAGTTGTTGCTTCCCTGAATCAACTTCTCGAGGCACGGTGTTCTGCAACTAGTGAACGGCCTCACCAAGGAAATCCCTGGCTAGGACTCTGGACCCGTGCCGCTTCAAAAGCCTGCCGTGCTACAGGAAAAACTGTGCTTTAGTTGCAATACAAAGAAGGTCGTCTTTCTTCAAGAGGCAGGGTGACTTCAGGTAGGAGGTCCTGAATGGAAGGAGAAGCTTACTGTTTCTCTCTGTACAGCTCAAACTAGGGAATGAGAGCGACTTCCACGGCATGTTGGAACTTGTTGAACATTGCTCTTGAACCTGTGCGAGTGCTGTGAATCAAGATATCACAAGAAAGAGTGCAGTGTGTTGCCCATGACTCAGCAGACACAGAGGACCTCCGAGTCCGAGGACCAATGTGCCTCGTTGTTGCTCAGCAGGCCTACAGGGGTGTGGAGATACTCAGAGACCTTGGAAAAAAAATGATGCTCAACCGAGGGGCCCCGGAATCCTGAAAAAAGTACTTCATTTAAAGTAAACCAGAAGAGCGACTAAGAGCTAATGGAAAGAGCTGCATGCCTCCCGTTCTGCAGGGCTACTCAGGGCCTTACCTCGAGCCAAGGGCTCACGTTTAGATTCCCTTTAGCTCTAGAGCATGGCAAGGTGCTCCCCACCCCGGCCAATGAAGTTCCGTGTGTAGCCAGAGAAAACTCATTTTCTTCCCAGACACATGCCTACAGTGGCCAGAGGCCTGTCAACAGCAGAGAATTTCAGGGAGCTTCACGGAAGCTAGAATGGAAGTTTCCAAACGAAAAGCAAGGCTAGTCCCATCATGCCCCCATTTCCATGGGCACAGGCAGCATACATCTCTGTGGTTTTTAACAAGTCAAATGAGACACAGAGTACACAGTTGTTGCTTCCCTGAATCAACTTCTCGAGGCAGGATGTTCTGCATCTGGTGAACGGCCTCACCAAGGAAAGCCCTAGCTAGGCCTCTGGGCCCGTGCCTCTTCAAAAGCCTGCCGTGCCACAGGAAAAACTGTGCTTTAGTTTCAATAGAAACGAGGTCGTCTTTCTTCAGGAGGCAGGGTGACTTCAGGTAGGAGGTCCTGAATGGAAGGAGAAGCTTACTGTTTCTCTCTGTACAGCTCAAACTAGGGAATGAGAACGAATTCCACGGCCTATTGGAACTTGCTTAAAGGTGCTCGTGAACCTGGGCGATTGCTGGCTATATCAAGATGTCCCAATAAGAGTGCACTGTGTTACCCTACACTCGACATACACACTGTGAGTCTGAAAGCTCCTGGCCTGGATATTGCTTAGAAGGGCCAGGGGAGCCTGAGGGTACTCAGTGTTCTTGCAGGGAATAGGGTTTCCGGGCGAGGCACCTGGGTGTCCTGAAAAGCGTACTGGCTTTAAAATGCTGAAGATATGCGTCTACGGCCACATGGAAACTGCTACACGCCTCCGCTTCTGCATAGCATTTCATAGCCTTACCTCGAGGCAAGTTCTCACGTTTCTTGCCCTGTGAACGACACAGCATGTTAAGATGCTGTATTTCTCCTTGAATAGAGTGACTTCAGGTACGAGGTCCTCGATAAATTCTAAGCAGAGTGTTTTCTCAGGGCAGCTCTGACGAGGGCAATGTCGAAGACTTCCAGGGCATGTTGGACTGCCTAGAAATGTAGTTTTGATGCTGTTCGAGTGCTCTGGAAATGTAGCTCTCCTGAAGTAACGTATAGTGTGTTGCCCGAGACTCTGCAGACACAGAGAGCCTCCGTGGGACGTATGGGACTCAATGCTGCTCAGCAGGCCCACAGGGGTGTGGAGGGAGTCAGTGATCTTGGAACCAAAATGATGCTCACCCGAAGGGCGTAGGAGTCCTGAAAGGGGTAATTCTTTTAAATAAAACAGACCTCCACTAAGAGCTCATGGAAAGAGCTGCATGCCTCCCTTTCTGCAGGGCTACTCAGGGCCTTACCTCGAGGCAGGGACTCACGTTGAGATTCCCTTTAGCTCTAGAGGATGGCAAGGAGAGCCCCACCCCGGCCAATGAAGCTCCGTGTGTACCCAGAGAAAACTCATTGTTTTCCCAGACACATGCCTAGAGTGGCCAGAGGACTGTCAACAGCAGAGAATTTCAGGGAGCTTCACGGAAGCAAGAATGGAGGTTTCCAAACGGAAAGCAAGGCTAGTACCCTCATGACCCCATTTCCATGGGCACAGGCAGCATTCATCTCTGTGGTTTTTAACAAGTCAAATGAGACACAGAGTACACAGTTGTTGCTTCCCTGAATCAACTTCTCGAGGCACGGTGTTCTGCAACTAGTGAACGGCCTCACCAAGGAAATCCCTGGCTAGGACTCTGGACCCGTGCCGCTTCAAAAGCCTGCCGTGCTACAGGAAAAACTGTGCTTTAGTTGCAATACAAAGAAGGTCGTCTTTCTTCAAGAGGCAGGGTGACTTCAGGTAGGAGGTCCTGAATGGAAGGAGAAGCTTACTGTTTCTCTCTGTACAGCTCAAACTAGGGAATGAGAGCGACTTCCACGGCATGTTGGAACTTGTTGAACATTGCTCTTGAACCTGTGCGAGTGCTGTGAATCAAGATATCACAAGAAAGAGTGCAGTGTGTTGCCCATGACTCAGCAGACACAGAGGACCTCCGAGGACCAATGTGCCTCGTTGTTGCTCAGCAGGCCTACAGGGGTGTGGAGATACTCAGAGACCTTGGAACAAAAATGATGCTCAACCGAGGGACCTAGGAGTCCTGAAAAAAGGTACTTCATTTAAAGTAAACTAGAAGAGCGACTAAGAGCTAATGGAAAGAGCTGCATGCCTCCCGTTCTGCAGGGCTACTCAGGGCCTTACCTCGAGCCAAGGGCTCACGTTTAGATTCCCTTTAGCTCTAGAGCATGGCAAGGTGCGTCCCACCCCGGCCTATGAAGTTCCGTGTGTAGCCAGAGAAAACTCATTTTCTTCCCAGACACATGCCTACAGTGGCCAGAGGCCTGTCAACAGCAGAGAATTTCAGGGAGCTTCACCGAAGCTAGAATGGAGGTTTCCAAACGAAAAGCAAGGCTAGTCCCATCATGCCCCCTTTTCCATGGGCACAGGCAGCATACATCTCTGTGGTTTTTAACAAGTCAAATGAGACACAGAGTACACAGTTGTTGCTTCCCTGAATCAACTTCTCGAGGCAGGGTGTTCTGCATCTGGTGAACGGCCAAACCAAGGAAAGCCCTAGCTAGGCCTCTGGGCCCGTGCCTCTTCAAAAGCCTGCCGTGCTACAGGAAAAACTGTGCTTTAGTTTCAATAGAAACGAGGTCGTCTTTCTTCAGGAGGCAGGGTGACTTCAGGTAGGAGGTCCTGAATGGAAGGAGAAGCTTACTGTTTCTCTCTGTACAGCTCAAACTAGGGAATGAGAACGAATTCCACGGCCTATTGGAACTTGCTTAAAGGTGCTCGTGAACCTGGGCGATTGCTGGCTATATCAAGATGTCCCAATAAGAGTGCACTGTGTTACCCTACACTCGACATACACACTGTGAGTCTGAAAGCTCCTGGCCTGGATATTGCTTAGAAGGGCCAAGGGAGCCTGAGGGTACTCAGTGTTCTTGCAGGGAATAGGGTTTCCAGGCGAGGCACCTGGGTGTCCTGAAAAGCGTACTGGCTTTAAAATGCTGAAGATATGCGTCTACGGCCACATGGAAACTGCTACACGCCTCCGCTTCTGCAAAGCATTTCATGGCCTTACCTCGAGGCAAGTTCTCACGTTTCTTGCCCTGTGAACGACACAGCATGTTAAGATGCTGTATTTCTCCTTGAATAGAGTGACTTCAGGTACGAGGTCCTCGATAAATTCTAAGCAGAGTGTTTTCTCTGGGCAGCTCTGACGAGGGCAATGTCGAAGACTTCCAGGGCATGTTGGACTGCCTAGAAATGTAGTTTTGATGCTGTTCGAGTGCTCTGGAAATGTAGCTCTCCTGAAGTAACGTATAGTGTGTTGCCCGAGACTCTGCAGACACAGAGAGCCTCCGTGGGACGTATGGGACTCAATGCTGCTCAGCAGGCCCACAGGGGTGTGGAGGGAGTCAGTGATCTTGGAACCAAAATGATGCTCACCCGAAGGGCGTAGGAGTCCTGAAAGGGGTAATTCTTTTAAATAAAACAGACCTCCACTAAGAGCTCATGGAAAGAGCTGCATGCCTCCCTTTCTGCAGGGCTACTCAGGGCCTTACCTCGAGGCAGGGACTCACGTTGAGATTCCCTTTAGCTCTAGGGGATGGCAAGGAGAGCCCCACCCCGGCCAATGAAGCTCCGTGTGTACCCAGAGAAAACTCATTTTTTTCCCAGACACATGCCTAGAGTGGCCAGAGGACTGTCAACAGCAGAGAATTTCAGGGAGCTTCACGGAAGCAAGAATGGAGGTTTCCAAACGGAAAGCAAGGCTAGTACCCTCATGACCCCATTTCCATGGGCACAGGCAGCATTCATCTCTGTGGTTTTTAACAAGTCAAATGAGACACAGAGTACACAGTTGTTGCTTCCCTGAATCAACTTCTCGAGGCACGGTGTTCTGCAACTAGTGAACGGCCTCACCAAGGAAATCCCTGGCTAGGAATCTGGACCCGTGCCGCTTCAAAAGCCTGCCGTGCTACAGGAAAAACTGTGCTTTAGTTGCAATACAAAGAAGGTCGTCTTTCTTCAAGAGGCAGGGTGACTTCAGGTAGGAGGTCCTGAATGGAAGGAGAAGCTTACTGTTTCTCTCTGTACAGCTCAAACTAGGGAATGAGAGCGACTTCCACGGCATGTTGGAACTTGTTGAACATTGCTCTTGAACCTGTGCGAGTGCTGTGAATCAAGATATCAGAAGAAAGAGTGCAGTGTGTTGCCCATGACTCAGCAGACACAGAGGACCTCCGAGGACCAATGTGCCTCGTTGTTGCTCAGCAGGCCTACAGGGGTGTGGAGATACTCAGAGACCTTGGAACAAAAATGATGCTCAACCGAGGGACCTAGGAGTCCGGAAAAAAGGTACTTCATTTAAAGTAAACCAGAAGAGCGACTAAGAGCTAATGGAAAGAGCTGCATGCCTCCCGTTCTGCAGGGCTACTCAGGGCCTTACCTCGAGCCAAGGGCTCACGTTTAGATTCCCTTTAGCTCTAGAGCATGGCAAGGTGCGCCTCACCCCGGCCAACGAAGTTCCGTGTGTAGCCAGAGAAAACTCATTTTCTTCCCAGACACATGCCTACATTGGCCAGAGGCCTGTCAACAGCAGAGAATTTCAGGGAGCTTCACCGAAGCTAGAATGGAGGTTTCCAAACGAAAAGCAAGGCTAGTCCCATCATGCCCCCATTTCCATGGGCACAGGCAGCATACATCTCTGTGGTTTTTAACAAGTCAAATGAGACACAGAGTACACAGTTGTTGCTTCCCTGAATCAACTTCTCGAGGCAGGGTGTTCTGCATCTGGTGAACGGCCAAACCAAGGAAAGCCCTAGCTAGGCCTCTGGGCCCGTGCCTCTTCAAAAGCCTGCCGTGCTACAGGAAAAACTGTGCTTTAGTTTCAATAGAAACGAGGTCGTCTTTCTTCAGGAGGCAGGGTGACTTCAGGTAGGAGGTCCTGAATTGAAGGAGAAGCTTACTGTTTCTCTCTGTACAGCTCAAACTAGGGAATGAGAACGAATTCCACGGCCTATTGGAACTTGCTTAAAGGTGCTCGTGAACCTGGGCGATTGCTGGCTATATCAAGATGTCCCAATAAGAGTGCACTGTGTTACCCTACACTCGACATACACACTGTGATTCTGAAAGCTCCTGGCCTGGATATTGCTTAGAAGGGCCAGGGGAGCCTGAGGGTACTCAGTGTTCTTGCAGGGAATAGGGTTTCCAGGCGAGGCACCTGGGTGTCCTGAAAAGCGTACTGGCTTTAAAATGCTGAAGATATGCGTCTACGGCCACATGGAAACTGCTACACGCCTCCGCTTCTGCAAAGCATTTCATGGCCTTACCTCGAGGCAAGTTCTCACGTTTCTTGCCCTGTGAACGACACAGCATGTTAAGATGCTGTATTTCTCCTTGAATAGAGTGACTTCAGGTACGAGGTCCTCGATAAATTCTAAGCAGAGTGTTTTCTCTGGGCAGCTCTGACGAGGGCAATGTCGAAGACTTCCAGGGCATGTTGGACTGCCTAGAAATGTAGTTTTGATGCTGTTCGAGTGCTCTGGAAATGTAGCTCTCCTGAAGTAACGTATAGTGTGTTGCCCGAGACTCTGCAGACACAGAGAGCCTCCGTGGGACGTATGGGACTCAATGCTGCTCAGCAGGCCCACAGGGGTGTGGAGGGAGTCAGTGATCTTGGAACCAAAATGATGCTCACCCGAAGGGCGTAGGAGTCCTGAAAGGGGTAATTCTTTTAAATAAAACAGACCTCCACTAAGAGCTCATGGAAAGAGCTGCATGCCTCCCTTTCTGCAGGGCTACTCAGGGCCTTACCTCGAGGCAGGGACTCACGTTGAGATTCCCTTTAGCTCTAGAAGATGGCAAGGAGAGCCCCACCCCGGCCAATGAAGCTCCGTGTGTACCCAGAGAAAACTCATTTTTTTCCCAGACACATGCCTACAGTGGCCAGAGGACTGTCAACAGCAGAGAATTTCAGGAAGCTTCACGGAAGCAAGAATGGAGGTTTCCAAACGGAAAGCAAGGCTAGTACCCTCATGACCCCATTTCCATGGGCACAGGCAGCATTCATCTCTGTGGTTTTTAACAAGTCAAATGAGACACAGAGTACACAGTTGTTGCTTCCCTGAATCAACTTCTCGAGGCACGGTGTTCTGCAACTAGTGAACGGCCTCACCAAGGAAATCCCTGGCTAGGACTCTGGACCCGTGCCGCTTCAAAAGCCTGCCGTGCTACAGGAAAAACTGTGCTTTAGTTGCAATACAAAGAAGGTCGTCTTTCTTCAAGAGGCAGGGTGACTTCAGGTAGGAGGTCCTGAATGGAAGGAGAAGCTTACTGTTTCTCTCTGTACAGCTCAAACTAGGGAATGAGGGCGACTTCCACGGCATGTTGGAACTTGTTGAACATTGCTCTTGAACCTGTGCGAGTGCTGTGAATCAAGATATCACAAGAAAGAGTGCAGTGTGTTGCCCATGACTCAGCAGACACAGAGGACCTCCGAGGACCAATGTGCCTCGTTGTTGCTCAGCAGGCCTACAGGGGTGTGGAGATACTCAGAGACCTTGGAACAAAAATGATGCTCAACCGAGGGGCCTAGGAGTCCTGAAAAAAGGTACTTCATTTAAAGTAAACCAGAAGAGCGACTAAGAGCTAATGGAAAGAGCTGCATGCCTCCCGTTCTGCAGGGCTACTCAGGGCCTTACCTCGAGCCAAGGGCTCACGTTTAGATTCCCTTTAGCTCTAGAGCATGGCAAGGTGCGTCTCACCCCGGCCAACGAAGTTCCGTGTGTAGCCAGAGAAAACTCATTTTCTTCCCAGACACATGCCTACAGTGGCCAGAGGCCTGTCAACAGCAGAGAATTTCAGGGAGCTTCACCGAAGCTAGAATGGAGGTTTCCAAACGGAAAGCAAGGCTAGTACCCTCATGACCCCATTTCCATGGGCACAGGCAGCATTCATCTCTGTGGTTTTTAACAAGTCAAATGAGACACAGAGTACACAGTTGTTGCTTCCCTGAATCAACTTCTCGAGGCACGGTGTTCTGCAACTAGTGAACGGCCTCACCAAGGAAATCCCTGGCTAGGAATCTGGACCCGTGCCGCTTCAAAAGCCTGCCGTGCTACAGGAAAAACTGTGCTTTAGTTGCAATACAAAGAAGGTCGTCTTTCTTCAAGAGGCAGGGTGACTTCAGGTAGGAGGTCCTGAATGGAAGGAGAAGCTTACTGTTTCTCTCTGTACAGCTCAAACTAGGGAATGAGAGCGACTTCCACGGCATGTTGGAACTTGTTGAACATTGCTCTTGAACCTGTGCGAGTGCTGTGAATCAAGATATCAGAAGAAAGAGTGCAGTGTGTTGCCCATGACTCAGCAGACACAGAGGACCTCCGAGGACCAATGTGCCTCGTTGTTGCTCAGCAGGCCTACAGGGGTGTGGAGATACTCAGAGACCTTGGAACAAAAATGATGCTCAACCGAGGGACCTAGGAGTCCGGAAAAAAGGTACTTCATTTAAAGTAAACCAGAAGAGCGACTAAGAGCTAATGGAAAGAGCTGCATGCCTCCCGTTCTGCAGGGCTACTCAGGGCCTTACCTCGAGCCAAGGGCTCACGTTTAGATTCCCTTTAGCTCTAGAGCATGGCAAGGTGCGCCTCACCCCGGCCAACGAAGTTCCGTGTGTAGCCAGAGAAAACTCATTTTCTTCCCAGACACATGCCTACATTGGCCAGAGGCCTGTCAACAGCAGAGAATTTCAGGGAGCTTCACCGAAGCTAGAATGGAGGTTTCCAAACGAAAAGCAAGGCTAGTCCCATCATGCCCCCATTTCCATGGGCACAGGCAGCATACATCTCTGTGGTTTTTAACAAGTCAAATGAGACACAGAGTACACAGTTGTTGCTTCCCTGAATCAACTTCTCGAGGCAGGGTGTTCTGCATCTGGTGAACGGCCAAACCAAGGAAAGCCCTAGCTAGGCCTCTGGGCCCGTGCCTCTTCAAAAGCCTGCCGTGCTACAGGAAAAACTGTGCTTTAGTTTCAATAGAAACGAGGTCGTCTTTCTTCAGGAGGCAGGGTGACTTCAGGTAGGAGGTCCTGAATTGAAGGAGAAGCTTACTGTTTCTCTCTGTACAGCTCAAACTAGGGAATGAGAACGAATTCCACGGCCTATTGGAACTTGCTTAAAGGTGCTCGTGAACCTGGGCGATTGCTGGCTATATCAAGATGTCCCAATAAGAGTGCACTGTGTTACCCTACACTCGACATACACACTGTGATTCTGAAAGCTCCTGGCCTGGATATTGCTTAGAAGGGCCAGGGGAGCCTGAGGGTACTCAGTGTTCTTGCAGGGAATAGGGTTTCCAGGCGAGGCACCTGGGTGTCCTGAAAAGCGTACTGGCTTTAAAATGCTGAAGATATGCGTCTACGGCCACATGGAAACTGCTACACGCCTCCGCTTCTGCAAAGCATTTCATGGCCTTACCTCGAGGCAAGTTCTCACGTTTCTTGCCCTGTGAACGACACAGCATGTTAAGATGCTGTATTTCTCCTTGAATAGAGTGACTTCAGGTACGAGGTCCTCGATAAATTCTAAGCAGAGTGTTTTCTCTGGGCAGCTCTGACGAGGGCAATGTCGAAGACTTCCAGGGCATGTTGGACTGCCTAGAAATGTAGTTTTGATGCTGTTCGAGTGCTCTGGAAATGTAGCTCTCCTGAAGTAACGTATAGTGTGTTGCCCGAGACTCTGCAGACACAGAGAGCCTCCGTGGGACGTATGGGACTCAATGCTGCTCAGCAGGCCCACAGGGGTGTGGAGGGAGTCAGTGATCTTGGAACCAAAATGATGCTCACCCGAAGGGCGTAGGAGTCCTGAAAGGGGTAATTCTTTTAAATAAAACAGACCTCCACTAAGAGCTCATGGAAAGAGCTGCATGCCTCCCTTTCTGCAGGGCTACTCAGGGCCTTACCTCGAGGCAGGGACTCACGTTGAGATTCCCTTTAGCTCTAGAAGATGGCAAGGAGAGCCCCACCCCGGCCAATGAAGCTCCGTGTGTACCCAGAGAAAACTCATTTTTTTCCCAGACACATGCCTACAGTGGCCAGAGGACTGTCAACAGCAGAGAATTTCAGGAAGCTTCACGGAAGCAAGAATGGAGGTTTCCAAACGGAAAGCAAGGCTAGTACCCTCATGACCCCATTTCCATGGGCACAGGCAGCATTCATCTCTGTGGTTTTTAACAAGTCAAATGAGACACAGAGTACACAGTTGTTGCTTCCCTGAATCAACTTCTCGAGGCACGGTGTTCTGCAACTAGTGAACGGCCTCACCAAGGAAATCCCTGGCTAGGACTCTGGACCCGTGCCGCTTCAAAAGCCTGCCGTGCTACAGGAAAAACTGTGCTTTAGTTGCAATACAAAGAAGGTCGTCTTTCTTCAAGAGGCAGGGTGACTTCAGGTAGGAGGTCCTGAATGGAAGGAGAAGCTTACTGTTTCTCTCTGTACAGCTCAAACTAGGGAATGAGGGCGACTTCCACGGCATGTTGGAACTTGTTGAACATTGCTCTTGAACCTGTGCGAGTGCTGTGAATCAAGATATCACAAGAAAGAGTGCAGTGTGTTGCCCATGACTCAGCAGACACAGAGGACCTCCGAGGACCAATGTGCCTCGTTGTTGCTCAGCAGGCCTACAGGGGTGTGGAGATACTCAGAGACCTTGGAACAAAAATGATGCTCAACCGAGGGGCCTAGGAGTCCTGAAAAAAGGTACTTCATTTAAAGTAAACCAGAAGAGCGACTAAGAGCTAATGGAAAGAGCTGCATGCCTCCCGTTCTGCAGGGCTACTCAGGGCCTTACCTCGAGCCAAGGGCTCACGTTTAGATTCCCTTTAGCTCTAGAGCATGGCAAGGTGCGTCTCACCCCGGCCAACGAAGTTCCGTGTGTAGCCAGAGAAAACTCATTTTCTTCCCAGACACATGCCTACAGTGGCCAGAGGCCTGTCAACAGCAGAGAATTTCAGGGAGCTTCACCGAAGCTAGAATGGAGGTTTCCAAACGAAAAGCAAGGCTAGTCCCATCATGCCCCCATTTCCATGGGCACAGGCAGCATACATCTCTGTGGTTTTTAACAAGTCAAATGAGACACAGAGTACACAGTTGTTGCTTCCCTGAATCAACTTCTCGAGGCAGGTCTTCTGCATCTGGTGAACGGCCAAACCAAGGAAAGCCCTAGCTAGGCCTCTGGGCCCGTGCCTCTTCAAAAGCCTGCCGTGCTACAGGAAAAACTGTGCTTTAGTTTCAATAGAAACGAGGTCGTCTTTCTTCAGGAGGCAGGGTGACTTCAGGTAGGAGGTCCTGAATGGAAGGAGAAGCTTACTGTTTCTCTCTGTACAGCTCAAACTAGGGAATGAGAACGAATTCCACGGCCTATTGGAACTTGCTTAAAGGTGCTCGTGAACCTGGGCGATTGCTGGCTATATCAAGATGTCCCAATAAGAGTGCACTGTGTTACCCTACACTCGACATACACACTGTGAGTCTGAAAGCTCCTGGCCTGGATATTGCTTAGAAGGGCCAGGGGAGCCTGAGGGTACTCAGTGTTCTTGCAGGGAATAGGGTTTCCAGGCGAGGCACCTGGGTGTCCTGAAAAGCGTACTGGCTTTAAAATGCTGAAGATATGCGTCTACGGCCACATGGAAACTGCTACACGCCTCCGCTTCTGCAAAGCATTTCATGGCCTTACCTCGAGGCAAGTTCTCACGTTTCTTGCCCTGTGAACGACACAGCATGTTAAGATGCTGTATTTCTCCTTGAATAGAGTGACTTCAGGTACGAGGTCCTCGATAAATTCTAAGCAGAGTGTTTTCTCTGGGCAGCTCTGACGAGGGCAATGTCGAAGACTTCCAGGGCATGTTGGACTGCCTAGAAATGTAGTTTTGATGCTGTTCGAGTGCTCTGGAAATGTAGCTCTCCTGAAGTAACGTATAGTGTGTTGCCCGAGACTCTGCAGACACAGAGAGCCTCCGTGGGACGTATGGGACTCAATGCTGCTCAGCAGGCCCACAGGGGTGTGGAGGGAGTCAGTGATCTTGGAACCAAAATGATGCTCACCCGAAGGGCGTAGGAGTCCTGAAAGGGGTAATTCTTTTCAATAAAACAGACCTCCACTAAGAGCTCATGGAAAGAGCTGCATGCCTCCCTTTCTGCAGGGCTACTCAGGGCCTTACCTCGAGGCAGGGACTCACGTTGAGATTCCCTTTAGCTCTAGAGGATGGCAAGGAGAGCCCCACCCCGGCCAATGAAGCTCCGTGTGTACCCAGAGAAAACTCATTTTTTTCCCAGACACATGCCTAGAGTGGCCAGAGGACTGTCAACAGCAGAGAATTTCAGGGAGCTTCACGGAAGCAAGAATGGAGGTTTCCAAACGGAAAGCAAGGCTAGTACCCTCATGACCCCATTTCCATGGGCACAGGCAGCATTCATCTCTGTGGTTTTTAACAAGTCAAATGAGACACAGAGTACACAGTTGTTGCTTCCCTGAATCAACTTCTCGAGGCACGGTGTTCTGCAACTAGTGAACGGCCTCACCAAGGAAATCCCTGGCTAGGACTCTGGACCCGTGCCGCTTCAAAAGCCTGCCGTGCTACAGGAAAAACTGTGCTTTAGTTGCAATACAAAGAAGGTCGTCTTTCTTCAAGAGGCAGGGTGACTTCAGGTAGGAGGTCCTGAATGGAAGGAGAAGCTTACTGTTTCTCTCTGTACAGCTCAAACTAGGGAATGAGAGCGACTTCCACGGCATGTTGGAACTTGTTGAACATTGCTCTTGAACCTGTGCGAGTGCTGTGAATCAAGATATCACAAGAAAGAGTGCAGTGTGTTGCCCATGACTCAGCAGACACAGAGGACCTCCGAGTCCGAGGACCAATGTGCCTCGTTGTTGCTCAGCAGGCCTACAGGGGTGTGGAGATACTCAGAGACCTTGGAAAAAAAATGATGCTCAACCGAGGGGCCTAGGAGTCCTGAAAAAAGTACTTCATTTAAAGTAAACCAGAAGAGCGACTAAGAGCTAATGGAAAGAGCTGCATGCCTCCCGTTCTGCAGGGCTACTCAGGGCCTTACCTCGAGCCAAGGGCTCACGTTTAGATTCCCTTTAGCTCTAGAGCATGGCAAGGTGCGCCCCACCCCGGCCAATGAAGTTCCGTGTGTAGCCAGAGAAACTCAATTTCTTCCCAGACACATGCCTACAGTGGCCAGAGGCCTGTCAACAGCAGAGAATTTCAGGGAGCTTCACGGAAGCTAGAATGGAGGTTTCCAAACGAAAAGCAAGGCTAGTCCCATCATGCCCCCATTTCCATGGGCACAGGCAGCATACATCTCTGTGGTTTTTAACAAGTCAAATGAGACACAGAGTACACAGTTGTTGCTTCCCTGAATCAACTTCTCGAGGCAGTGTGTTCTGCATCTAGTGAACGGCCACACCAAGGAAAGCCCTAGCTAGGCCTCTGGGCCCGTGCCTCTTCAAAAGCCTGCCGTGCTAAAGGAAAAACTGTGCTTTAGTTTCAATAGAAACGAGGTCGTCTTTCTTCAGGAGGCAGGGTGACTTCAGGTAGGAGGTCCTGAATGGAAGGAGAAGCTTACTGTTTCTCTCTGTACAGCTCAAACTAGGGCATGAGAACGAATTCCACGGCCTATTGGAACTTGCTTAAAGGTGCTCGTGAACCTGGGCGATAGCTGGCTATATCAAGATGTCCCAATAAGAGTGCACTGTGTTACCCTACACTCGACATACACACTGTGAGTCTGAAAGCTCCTGGCCTGGATATTGCTTAGAAGGGCCAGGGGAGCCTGAGGGTACTCAGTGTTCTTGCAGGGAATAGGGTTTCCAGGCGAGGCACCTGGGTGTCCTGAAAAGCGTACTGGCTTTAAAATGCTGAAGATATGCGTCTACGGCCACATGGAAACTGCTACACGCCTCCGCTTCTGCAAAGCATTTCATGGCCTTACCTCGAGGCAAGTTCTCACGTTTCTTGCCCTGTGAACGACACAGCATGTTAAGATGCTGTATTTCTCCTTGAATAGAGTGACTTCAGGTACGAGGTCCTCGATAAATTCTAAGCAGAGTGTTTTCTCTGGGCAGCTCTGAGGAGGGCAATGTCGAAGACTTCCAGGGCATGGTGGACTGCCTAGAAATGTAGTTTTGATGCTGTTCGAGTGCTCTGGAAATGTAGCTCTCCTGAAGTAACAGATAGTGTGTTGCCCGAGACTCTGCAGACACAGAGAGCCTCCGTGGGACGTATGGGACTCAATGCTGCTCAGCAGGCCCACAGGGGTGTGGAGGGAGTCAGTGATCTTGGAACCAAAATGATGCTCACCCGAAGGGCGTAGGAGTCCTGAAAGGGGTAATTCTTTTCAATAAAACAGACCTCCACTAAGAGCTCATGGAAAGAGCTGCATGCCTCCCTTTCTGCAGGGCTACTCAGGGCCTTACCTCGAGGCAGGGACTCACGTTGAGATTCCCTTTAGCTCTAGAGGATGGCAAGGAGAGCCCCACCCCGGCCAATGAAGCTCCGTGTGTACCCAGAGAAAACTCATTTTTTTCCCAGACACATGCCTACAGTGGCCAGAGGACTGTCAACAGCAGAGAATTTCAGGGAGCTTCACGGAAGCAAGAATGGAGGTTTCCAAACGGAAAGCAAGGCTAGTACCCTCATGACCCCATTTCCATGGGCACAGGCAGCATTCATCTCTGTGGTTTTTAACAAGTCAAATGAGACACAGAGTACACAGTTGTTGCTTCCCTGAATCAACTTCTCGAGGCACGGTGTTCTGCAACTAGTGAACGGCCTCACCAAGGAAATCCCTGGCTAGGACTCTGGACCCGTGCCGCTTCAAAAGCCTGCCGTGCTACAGGAAAAACTGTGCTTTAGTTGCAATACAAAGAAGGTCGCCTTTCTTCAAGAGGCAGGGTGACTTCAGGTAGGAGGTCCTGAATGGAAGGAGAAGCTTACTGTTTCTCTCTGTACAGCTCAAACTAGGGAATGAGAGCGACTTCCACGGCATGTTGGAACTTGTTGAACATTGCTCTTGAACCTGTGCGAGTGCTGTGAATCAAGATATCACAAGAAACAGTGCAGTGTGTTGCCCATGACTCAGCAGACACAGAGGACCTCCGAGGACCAATGTGCCTCGTTGTTGCTCAGCAGGCCTACAGGGGTGTGGAGATACTCAGAGACCTTGGAACAAAAATGATGCTCAACCGAGGGGCCTAGGAGTCCTGAAAAAAGGTACTTCATTTAAAGTAAACCAGAAGAGGGACTAAGAGCTAATGGAAAGAGTTGCATGCCTCCCTTTCTGCAGGGCTACTCAGGGCCTTACCTCGAGCCAAGGGCTCACGTTTAGATTCCCTTTAGCTCTAGAGCATGGCAAGGTGCGCCCCACCCCGGCCAATGAAGTTCCGTGTGTAGCCAGAGAAAACTCATTTTCTTCCCAGACACATGCCTACAGTGGCCAGAGGCCTGTCAACAGCAGAGAATTTCAGGGAGCTTCACCGAAGCTAGAACGTAGGTTTCCAAACGAAAAGCAAGGCTAGTCCCATCATGCCCCCATTTCCATGGGCACAGGCAGCATACATCTCTGTGGTTTTTAACAAGTCAAATGAGACACAGAGTACACAGTTGTTGCTTCCCTGAATCTACTTCTCGAGGCAGTGTGTTCTGCATCTAGTGAACGGCCACACCAAGGAAAGCCCTAGCTAGGCCTCTGGGCCCGTGCCTCTTCAAAAGCCTGCCGTGCTACAGGAAAAACTGTGCTTTAGTTAAAATAGAAACGAGGTCGTCTTTCTTCAGGAGGCAGGGTGACTTCAGGTAGGAGGTCCTGAATGGAAGGAGAAGCTTACTGTTTCTCTCTGTACAGCTCAAACTAGGGAATGAGAACGAATTCCACGGCCTATTGGAACTTGCTTAAAGGTGCTCGTGAACCTGGGCGATAGCTGGCTATATCAAGATGTCCCAATAAGAGTGCACTGTGTTACCCTACACTCGAGAAACACACACTGAGTCTGAAAGCTCCTGGCCTGGATATTGCTTAGAAGGGCCAGGGGAGCCTGAGGGTACTCAGTGTTCTTGCAGGGAATAGGGTTTCCAGGCGAGGCACCTGGGTGTCCTGAAAAGCGTACTGGCTTTAAAATGCTGAAGATATGCGTCTACGGCCACATGGAAACTGCTACACGCCTCCGCTTCTGCAAAGCATTTCATGGCCTTACCTCGAGGCAAGTTCTCACGTTTCTTGCCCTGTGAACGACACAGCATGTTAAGATGCTGTATTTCTCCTTGAATAGAGTGACTTCAGGTACGAGGTCCTCGATAAATTCTAAGCAGAGTGTTTTCTCTGGGCAGCTCTGAGGAGGGCAATGTCGAAGACTTCCAGGGCATGGTGGACTGCCTAGAAATGTAGTTTTGATGCTGTTCGAGTGCTCTGGAAATGTAGCTCTCCTGAAGTAACGTATAGTGTGTTGCCCGAGACTCTGCAGACACAGAGAGCCTCCGTGGGACGTATGGGACTCAATGCTGCTAAGCAGGCCCACAGGGGTGTGGAGGGAGTCAGTGATCTTGGAACCAAAATGATGCTCACCCGAAGGGCGTAGGAGTCCTGAAAGGGGTAATTCTTTTCAATAAAACAGACCTCCACTAAGAGCTCATGGAAAGAGCTGCATGCCTCCCTTTCTGCAGGGCTACTCAGGGCCTTACCTCGAGGCAGGGACTCACGTTGAGATTCCCTTTAGCTCTAGAGGATGGCAAGGAGAGCCCCACCCCGGCCAATGAAGCTCCGTGTGTACCCAGAGAAAACTCATTTTTTTCCCAGACACATGCCTACAGTGGCCAGAGGACTGTCAACAGCAGAGAATTTCAGGGAGCTTCACGGAAGCAAGAATGGAGGTTTCCAAACGGAAAGCAAGGCTAGTACCCTCATGACCCCATTTCCATGGGCACAGGCAGCATTCATCTCTGTGGTTTTTAACAAGTCAAATGAGACACAGAGTACACAGTTGTTGCTTCCCTGAATCAACTTCTCGAGGCACGGTGTTCTGCAACTAGTGAACGGCCTCACCAAGGAAATCCCTGGCTAGGACTCTGGACCCGTGCCGCTTCAAAAGCCTGCCGTGCTACAGGAAAAACTGTGCTTTAGTTGCAATACAAAGAAGGTCGTCTTTCTTCAAGAGGCAGGGTGACTTCAGGTAGGAGGTCCTGAATGGAAGGAGAAGCTTACTGTTTCTCTCTGTACAGCTCAAACTAGGGAATGAGAGCGACTTCCAAGGCATGTTGGAACTTGTTGAACATTGCTCTTGAACCTGTGCGAGTGCTGTGAATCAAGATATCACAAGAAACAGTGCAGTGTGTTGCCCATGACTCAGCAGACACAGAGGACCTCCGAGGACCAATGTGCCTCGTTGTTGCTCAGCAGGCCTACAGGGGTGTGGAGATACTCAGAGACCTTGGAACAAAAATGATGCTCAACCGAGGGGCCTAGGAGTCCTGAAAAAAGGTACTTCATTTAAAGTAAACCAGAAGAGGGACTAAGAGCTAATGGAAAGAGTTGCATGCCTCCCTTTCTGCAGGGCTACTCAGGGCCTTACCTCGAGCCAAGGGCTCACGTTTAGATTCCCTTTAGCTCTAGAGCATGGCAAGGTGCGCCCCACCCCGGCCAATGAAGTTCCGTGTGTAGCCAGAGAAAACTCATTTTCTTCCCAGACACATGCCTATAGTGGCCAGAGGCCTGTCAACAGCAGAGAATTTCAGGGAGCTTCACCGAAGCTAGAACGGAGGTTTCCAAACGAAAAGCAAGGCTAGTCCCATCATGCCCCCATTTCCATGGGCACAGGCAGCATACATCTCTGTGGTTTTTAACAAGTCAAATGAGACACAGAGTACACAGTTGTTGCTTCCCTGAATCTACTTCTCGAGGCAGTGTGTTCTGCATCTAGTGAACGGCCACACCAAGGAAAGCCCTAGCTAGGCCTCTGGGCCCGTGCCTCTTCAAAAGCCTGCCGTGCTACAGGAAAAACTGTGCTTTAGTTAAAATAGAAACGAGGTCGTCTTTCTTCAGGAGGCAGGGTGACTTCAGGTAGGAGGTCCTGAATGGAAGGAGAAGCTTACTGTTTCTCTCTGTACAGCTCAAACTAGGGAATGAGAACGAATTCCACGGCCTATTGGAACTTGCTTAAAGGTGCTCGTGAACCTGGGCGATAGCTGGCTATATCAAGATGTCCCAATAAGAGTGCACTGTGTTACCCTACACTCGAGAAACACACACTGAGTCTGAAAGCTCCTGGCCTGGATATTGCTTAGAAGGGCCAGGGGAGCCTGAGGGTACTCAGTGTTCTTGCAGGGAATAGGGTTTCCAGGCGAGGCACCTGGGTGTCCTGAAAAGCGTACTGGCTTTAAAATGCTGAAGATATGCGTCTACGGCCACATGGAAACTGCTACACGCCTCCGCTTCTGCAAAGCATTTCATGGCCTTACCTCGAGGCAAGTTCTCACGTTTCTTGCCCTGTGAACGACACAGCATGTTCAGATGCTGTATTTCTCCTTGAATAGAGTGACTTCAGGTACGAGGTCCTCGATAAATTCTAAGCAGAGTGTTTTCTCTGGGCAGCTCTGAGGAGGGCAATGTCGAAGACTTCCAGGGCATGGTGGACTGCCTAGAAATGTAGTTTTGATGCTGTTCGAGTGCTCTGGAAATGTAGCTCTCCTGAAGTAACGTATAGTGTGTTGCCCGAGACTCTGCAGACACAGAGAGCCTCCGTGGGACGTATGGGACTCAATGCTGCTAAGCAGGCCCACAGGGGTGTGGAGGGAGTCAGTGATCTTGGAACCAAAATGATGCTCACCCGAAGGGCGTAGGAGTCCTGAAAGGGGTAATTCTTTTCAATAAAACAGACCTCCACTAAGAGCTCATGGAAAGAGCTGCATGCCTCCCTTTCTGCAGGGCTACTCAGGGCCTTACCTCGAGGCAGGGACTCACGTTGAGATTCCCTTTAGCTCTAGAGGATGGCAAGGAGAGCCCCACCCCGGCCAATGAAGCTCCGTGTGTACCCAGAGAAAACTCATTTTTTTCCCAGACACATGCCTACAGTGGCCAGAGGACTGTCAACAGCAGAGAATTTCAGGGAGCTTCACGGAAGCAAGAATGGAGGTTTCCAAACGGAAAGCAAGGCTAGTACCCTCATGACCCCATTTCCATGGGCACAGGCAGCATTCATCTCTGTGGTTTTTAACAAGTCAAATGAGACACAGAGTACACAGTTGTTGCTTCCCTGAATCAACTTCTCGAGGCACGGTGTTCTGCAACTAGTGAACGGCCTCACCAAGGAAATCCCTGGCTAGGACTCTGGACCCGTGCCGCTTCAAAAGCCTGCCGTGCTACAGGAAAAACTGTGCTTTAGTTGCAATACAAAGAAGGTCGTCTTTCTTCAAGAGGCAGGGTGACTTCAGGTAGGAGGTCCTGAATGGAAGGAGAAGCTTACTGTTTCTCTCTGTACAGCTCAAACTAGGGAATGAGAGCGACTTCCACGGCATGTTGGAACTTGTTGAACATTGCTCTTGAACCTGTGCGAGTGCTGTGAATCAAGATATCACAAGAAAGAGTGCAGTGTGTTGCCCATGACTCAGCAGACACAGAGGACCTCCGAGTCCGAGGACCAATGTGCCTCGTTGTTGCTCAGCAGGCCTACAGGGGTGTGGAGATACTCAGAGACCTTGGAAAAAAAATGATGCTCAACCGAGGGGCCTAGGAGTCCTGAAAAAAGTACTTCATTTAAAGTAAACCAGAAGAGCGACTAAGAGCTCATGGAAAGAGCTGCATGCCTCCCTTTCTGCAGGGCTACTCAGGGCCTTACCTCGAGGCAGGGACTCACGTTGAGATTCCCTTTAGCTCTAGAGGATGGCAAGGAGAGCCCCACCCCGGCCAATGAAGCTCCGTGTGTACCCAGAGAAAACTCATTTTTTTCCCAGACACATGCCTACAGTGGCCAGAGGACTGTCAACAGCAGAGAATTTCAGGGAGCTTCACGGAAGCAAGAATGGAGGTTTCCAAACGGAAAGCAAGGCTAGTACCCTCATGACCCCATTTCCATGGGCACAGGCAGCATTCATCTCTGTGGTTTTTAACAAGTCAAATGAGACACAGAGTACACAGTTGTTGCTTCCCTGAATCAACTTCTCGAGGCACGGTGTTCTGCAACTAGTGAACGGCCTCACCAAGGAAATCCCTGGCTAGGACTCTGGACCCGTGCCGCTTCAAAAGCCTGCCGTGCTACAGGAAAAACTGTGCTTTAGTTGCAATACAAAGAAGGTCGTCTTTCTTCAAGAGGCAGGGTGACTTCAGGTAGGAGGTCCTGAATGGAAGGAGAAGCTTACTGTTTCTCTCTGTACAGCTCAAACTAGGGAATGAGAGCGACTTCCAAGGCATGTTGGAACTTGTTGAACATTGCTCTTGAACCTGTGCGAGTGCTGTGAATCAAGATATCACAAGAAACAGTGCAGTGTGTTGCCCATGACTCAGCAGACACAGAGGACCTCCGAGGACCAATGTGCCTCGTTGTTGCTCAGCAGGCCTACAGGGGTGTGGAGATACTCAGAGACCTTGGAACAAAAATGATGCTCAACCGAGGGGCCTAGGAGTCCTGAAAAAAGGTACTTCATTTAAAGTAAACCAGAAGAGGGACTAAGAGCTAATGGAAAGAGTTGCATGCCTCCCTTTCTGCAGGGCTACTCAGGGCCTTACCTCGAGCCAAGGGCTCACGTTTAGATTCCGTTTAGCTCTAGAGCATGGCAAGGTGCGCCCCACCCCGGCCAATGAAGTTCCGTGTGTAGCCAGAGAAAACTCATTTTCTTCCCAGACACATGCCTACAGTGGCCAGAGGCCTGTCAACAGCAGAGAATTTCAGGGAGCTTCACCGAAGCTAGAACGTAGGTTTCCAAACGAAAAGCAAGGCTAGTCCCATCATGCCCCCATTTCCATGGGCACAGGCAGCATACATCTCTGTGGTTTTTAACAAGTCAAATGAGACACAGAGTACACAGTTGTTGCTTCCCTGAATCTACTTCTCGAGGCAGTGTGTTCTGCATCTAGTGAACGGCCACACCAAGGAAAGCCCTAGCTAGGCCTCTGGGCCCGTGCCTCTTCAAAAGCCTGCCGTGCTACAGGAAAAACTGTGCTTTAGTTAAAATAGAAACGAGGTCGTCTTTCTTCAGGAGGCAGGGTGACTTCAGGTAGGAGGTCCTGAATGGAAGGAGAAGCTTACTGTTTCTCTCTGTACAGCTCAAACTAGGGCATGAGAACGAATTCCACGGCCTATTGGAACTTGCTTAAAGGTGCTCGTGAACCTGGGCGATAGCTGGCTATATCAAGATGTCCCAATAAGAGTGCACTGTGTTACCCTACACTCGAGAAACACACACTGAGTCTGAAAGCTCCTGGCCTGGATATTGCTTAGAAGGGCCAGGGGAGCCTGAGGGTACTCAGTGTTCTTGCAGGGAATAGGGTTTCCAGGCGAGGCACCTGGGTGTCCTGAAAAGCGTACTGGCTTTAAAATGCTGAAGATATGCGTCTACGGCCACATGGAAACTGCTACACGCCTCCGCTTCTGCAAAGCATTTCATGGCCTTACCTCGAGGCAAGTTCTCACGTTTCTTGCCCTGTGAACGACACAGCATGTTAAGATGCTGTATTTCTCCTTGAATAGAGTGACTTCAGGTACGAGGTCCTCGATAAATTCTAAGCAGAGTGTTTTCTCTGGGCAGCTCTGAGGAGGGCAATGTCGAAGACTTCCAGGGCATGGTGGACTGCCTAGAAATGTAGTTTTGATGCTGTTCGAGTGCTCTGGAAATGTAGCTCTCCTGAAGTAACGTATAGTGTGTTGCCCGAGACTCTGCAGACACAGAGAGCCTCCGTGGGACGTATGGGACTCAATGCTGCTCAGCAGGCCCACAGGGGTGTGGAGGGAGTCAGTGATCTTGGAACCAAAATGATGCTCACCCGAAGGGCGTAGGAGTCCTGAAAGGGGTAATTCTTTTCAATAAAACAGACCTCCACTAAGAGCTCATGGAAAGAGCTGCATGCCTCCCTTTCTGCAGGGCTACTCAGGGCCTTACCTCGAGGCAGGGACTCACGTTGAGATTCCCTTTAGCTCTAGAGGATGGCAAGGAGAGCCCCACCCCGGCCAATGAAGCTCCGTGTGTACCCAGAGAAAACTCATTTTTTTCCCAGACACATGCCTACAGTGGCCAGAGGACTGTCAACAGCAGAGAATTTCAGGGAGCTTCACGGAAGCAAGAATGGAGGTTTCCAAACGGAAAGCAAGGCTAGTACCCTCATGACCCCATTTCCATGGGCACAGGCAGCATTCATCTCTGTGGTTTTTAACAAGTCAAATGAGACACAGAGTACACAGTTGTTGCTTCCCTGAATCAACTTCTCGAGGCACGGTGTTCTGCAACTAGTGAACGGCCTCACCAAGGAAATCCCTGGCTAGGACTCTGGACCCGTGCCGCTTCAAAAGCCTGCCGTGCTACAGGAAAAACTGTGCTTTAGTTGCAATACAAAGAAGGTCGTCTTTCTTCAAGAGGCAGGGTGACTTCAGGTAGGAGGTCCTGAATGGAAGGAGAAGC
This sequence comes from Balaenoptera physalus, assembly GCF_965194825.1. Lineage (NCBI taxonomy): Eukaryota > Metazoa > Chordata > Mammalia > Artiodactyla > Balaenopteridae > Balaenoptera > Balaenoptera physalus. Next base: position 11,154 of record NW_028126109.1, on the reverse strand, counting down.
TTACTGTTTCTCTCTGTACAGCTCAAACTAGGGAATGAGAGCGACTTCCAAGGCATGTTGGAACTTGTTGAACATTGCTCTTGAACCTGTGCGAGTGCTGTGAATCAAGATATCACAAGAAACAGTGCAGTGTGTTGCCCATGACTCAGCAGACACAGAGGACCTCCGAGGACCAATGTGCCTCGTTGTTGCTCAGCAGGCCTACAGGGGTGTGGAGATACTCAGAGACCTTGGAACAAAAATGATGCTCAACCGAGGGGCCTAGGAGTCCTGAAAAAAGGTACTTCATTTAAAGTAAACCAGAAGAGGGACTAAGAGCTAATGGAAAGAGTTGCATGCCTCCCTTTCTGCAGGGCTACTCAGGGCCTTACCTCGAGCCAAGGGCTCACGTTTAGATTCCCTTTAGCTCTAGAGCATGGCAAGGTGCGCCCCACCCCGGCCAATGAAGTTCCGTGTGTAGCCAGAGAAAACTCATTTTCTTCCCAGACACATGCCTACAGTGGCCAGAGGCCTGTCAACAGCAGAGAATTTCAGGGAGCTTCACCGAAGCTAGAACGGAGGTTTCCAAACGAAAAGCAAGGCTAGTCCCATCATGCCCCCATTTCCATGGGCACAGGCAGCATACATCTCTGTGGTTTTTAACAAGTCAAATGAGACACAGAGTACACAGTTGTTGCTTCCCTGAATCTACTTCTCGAGGCAGTGTGTTCTGCATCTAGTGAACGGCCACACCAAGGAAAGCCCTAGCTAGGCCTCTGGGCCCGTGCCTCTTCAAAAGCCTGCCGTGCTACAGGAAAAACTGTGCTTTAGTTAAAATAGAAACGAGGTCGTCTTTCTTCAGGAGGCAGGGTGACTTCAGGTAGGAGGTCCTGAATGGAAGGAGAAGCTTACTGTTTCTCTCTGTACAGCTCAAACTAGGGAATGAGAACGAATTCCACGGCCTATTGGAACTTGCTTAAAGGTGCTCGTGAACCTGGGCGATAGCTGGCTATATCAAGATGTCCCAATAAGAGTGCACTGTGTTACCCTACACTCGAGAAACACACACTGAGTCTGAAAGCTCCTGGCCTGGATATTGCTTAGAAGGGCCAGGGGAGCCTGAGGGTACTCAGTGTTCTTGCAGGGAATAGGGTTTCCAGGCGAGGCACCTGGGTGTCCTGAAAAGCGTACTGGCTTTAAAATGCTGAAGATATGCGTCTACGGCCACATGGAAACTGCTACACGCCTCCGCTTCTGCAAAGCATTTCATGGCCTTACCTCGAGGCAAGTTCTCACGTTTCTTGCCCTGTGAACGACACAGCATGTTAAGATGCTGTATTTCTCCTTGAATAGAGTGACTTCAGGTACGAGGTCCTCGATAAATTCTAAGCAGAGTGTTTTCTCTGGGCAGCTCTGAGGAGGGCAATGTCGAAGACTTCCAGGGCATGGTGGACTGCCTAGAAATGTAGTTTTGATGCTGTTCGAGTGCTCTGGAAATGTAGCTCTCCTGAAGTAACGTATAGTGTGTTGCCCGAGACTCTGCAGACACAGAGAGCCTCCGTGGGACGTATGGGACTCAATGCTGCTAAGCAGGCCCACAGGGGTGTGGAGGGAGTCAGTGATCTTGGAACCAAAATGATGCTCACCCGAAGGGCGTAGGAGTCCTGAAAGGGGTAATTCTTTTCAATAAAACAGACCTCCACTAAGAGCTCATGGAAAGAGCTGCATGCCTCCCTTTCTGCAGGGCTACTCAGGGCCTTACCTCGAGGCAGGGACTCACGTTGAGATTCCCTTTAGCTCTAGAGGATGGCAAGGAGAGCCCCACCCCGGCCAATGAAGCTCCGTGTGTACCCAGAGAAAACTCATTTTTTTCCCAGACACATGCCTACAGTGGCCAGAGGACTGTCAACAGCAGAGAATTTCAGGGAGCTTCACGGAAGCAAGAATGGAGGTTTCCAAACGGAAAGCAAGGCTAGTACCCTCATGACCCCATTTCCATGGGCACAGGCAGCATTCATCTCTGTGGTTTTTAACAAGTCAAATGAGACACAGAGTACACAGTTGTTGCTTCCCTGAATCAAATTCTCGAGGCACGGTGTTCTGCAACTAGTGAACGGCCTCACCAAGGAAATCCCTGGCTAGGACTCTGGACCCGTGCCGCTTCAAAAGCCTGCCGTGCTACAGGAAAAACTGTGCTTTAGTTGCAATACAAAGAAGGTCGTCTTTCTTCAAGAGGCAGGGTGACTTCAGGTAGGAGGTCCTGAATGGAAGGAGAAGCTTACTGTTTCTCTCTGTACAGCTCAAACTAGGGAATGAGAGCGACTTCCACGGCATGTTGGAACTTGTTGAACATTGCTCTTGAACCTGTGCGAGTGCTGTGAATCAAGATATCACAAGAAAGAGTGCAGTGTGTTGCCCATGACTCAGCAGACACAGAGGACCTCCGAGTCCGAGGACCAATGTGCCTCGTTGTTGCTCAGCAGGCCTACAGGGGTGTGGAGATACTCAGAGACCTTGGAAAAAAAATGATGCTCAACCGAGGGGCCTAGGAGTCCTGAAAAAAGTACTTCATTTAAAGTAAACCAGAAGAGCGACTAAGAGCTCATGGAAAGAGCTGCATGCCTCCCTTTCTGCAGGGCTACTCAGGGCCTTACCTCGAGGCAGGGACTCACGTTGAGATTCCCTTTAGCTCTAGAGGATGGCAAGGAGAGCCCCACCCCGGCCAATGAAGCTCCGTGTGTACCCAGAGAAAACTCATTTTTTTCCCAGACACATGCCTACAGTGGCCAGAGGACTGTCAACAGCAGAGAATTTCAGGGAGCTTCACGGAAGCAAGAATGGAGGTTTCCAAACGGAAAGCAAGGCTAGTACCCTCATGACCCCATTTCCATGGGCACAGGCAGCATTCATCTCTGTGGTTTTTAACAAGTCAAATGAGACACAGAGTACACAGTTGTTGCTTCCCTGAATCAACTTCTCGAGGCACGGTGTTCTGCAACTAGTGAACGGCCTCACCAAGGAAATCCCTGGCTAGGACTCTGGACCCGTGCCGCTTCAAAAGCCTGCCGTGCTACAGGAAAAACTGTGCTTTAGTTGCAATACAAAGAAGGTCGTCTTTCTTCAAGAGGCAGGGTGACTTCAGGTAGGAGGTCCTGAATGGAAGGAGAAGCTTACTGTTTCTCTCTGTACAGCTCAAACTAGGGAATGAGAGCGACTTCCAAGGCATGTTGGAACTTGTTGAACATTGCTCTTGAACCTGTGCGAGTGCTGTGAATCAAGATATCACAAGAAAGAGTGCAGTGTGTTGCCCATGACTCAGCAGACACAGAGGACCTCCGAGGACCAATGTGCCTCGTTGTTGCTCAGCAGGCCTACAGGGGTGTGGAGATACTCAGAGACCTTGGAACAAAAATGATGCTCAACCGAGGGGCCTAGGAGTCCTGAAAAAAGGTACTTCATTTAAAGTAAACCAGAAGAGGGACTAAGAGCTAATGGAAAGAGTTGCATGCCTCCCTTTCTGCAGGGCTACTCAGGGCCTTACCTCGAGCCAAGGGCTCACGTTTAGATTCCCTTTAGCTCTAGAGCATGGCAAGGTGCGCCCCACCCCGGCCAATGAAGTTCCGTGTGTAGCCAGAGAAAACTCATTTTCTTCCCAGACACATGCCTACAGTGGCCAGAGGCCTGTCAACAGCAGAGAATTTCAGGGAGCTTCACCGAAGCTAGAACGTAGGTTTCCAAACGAAAAGCAAGGCTAGTCCCATCATGCCCCCATTTCCATGGGCACAGGCAGCATACATCTCTGTGGTTTTTAACAAGTCAAATGAGACACAGAGTACACAGTTGTTGCTTCCCTGAATCTACTTCTCGAGGCAGTGTGTTCTGCATCTAGTGAACGGCCACACCAAGGAAAGCCCTAGCTAGGCCTCTGGGCCCGTGCCTCTTCAAAAGCCTGCCGTGCTACAGGAAAAACTGTGCTTTAGTTAAAATAGAAACGAGGTCGTCTTTCTTCAGGAGGCAGGGTGACTTCAGGTAGGAGGTCCTGAATGGAAGGAGAAGCTTACTGTTTCTCTCTGTACAGCTCAAACTAGGGAATGAGAACGAATTCCACGGCCTATTGGAACTTGCTTAAAGGTGCTCGTGAACCTGGGCGATAGCTGGCTATATCAAGATGTCCCAATAAGAGTGCACTGTGTTACCCTACACTCGAGAAACACACACTGAGTCTGAAAGCTCCTGGCCTGGATATTGCTTAGAAGGGCCAGGGGAGCCTGAGGGTACTCAGTGTTCTTGCAGGGAATAGGGTTTCCAGGCGAGGCACCTGGGTGTCCTGAAAAGCGTACTGGCTTTAAAATGCTGAAGATATGCGTCTACGGCCACATGGAAACTGCTACACGCCTCCGCTTCTGCAAAGCATTTCATGGCCTTACCTCGAGGCAAGTTCTCACGTTTCTTGCCCTGTGAACGACACAGCATGTTAAGATGCTGTATTTCTCCTTGAATAGAGTGACTTCAGGTACGAGGTCCTCGATAAATTCTAAGCAGAGTGTTTTCTCTGGGCAGCTCTGAGGAGGGCAATGTCGAAGACTTCCAGGGCATGGTGGACTGCCTAGAAATGTAGTTTTGATGCTGTTCGAGTGCTCTGGAAATGTAGCTCTCCTGAAGTAACGTATAGTGTGTTGCCCGAGACTCTGCAGACACAGAGAGCCTCCGTGGGACGTATGGGACTCAATGCTGCTAAGCAGGCCCACAGGGGTGTGGAGGGAGTCAGTGATCTTGGAACCAAAATGATGCTCACCCGAAGGGCGTAGGAGTCCTGAAAGGGGTAATTCTTTTCAATAAAACAGACCTCCACTAGGAGCTCATGGAAAGAGCTGCATGCCTCCCTTTCTGCAGGGCTACTCAGGGCCTTACCTCGAGGCAGGGACTCACGTTGAGATTCCCTTTAGCTCTAGAGGATGGCAAGGAGAGCCCCACCCCGGCCAATGAAGCTCCGTGTGTACCCAGAGAAAACTCATTTTTTTCCCAGACACATGCCTACAGTGGCCAGAGGACTGTCAACAGCAGAGAATTTCAGGGAGCTTCACGGAAGCAAGAATGGAGGTTTCCAAACGGAAAGCAAGGCTAGTACCCTCATGACCCCATTTCCATGGGCACAGGCAGCATTCATCTCTGTGGTTTTTAACAAGTCAAATGAGACACAGAGTACACAGTTGTTGCTTCCCTGAATCAACTTCTCGAGGCACGGTGTTCTGCAACTAGTGAACGGCCTCACCAAGGAAATTCCTGGCTAGGACTCTGGACCCGTGCCGCTTCAAAAGCCTGCCGTGCTACAGGAAAAACTGTGCTTTAGTTGCAATACAAAGAAGGTCGTCTTTCTTCAAGAGGCAGGGTGACTTCAGGTAGGAGGTCCTGAATGGAAGGAGAAGCTTACTGTTTCTCTCTGTACAGCTCAAACTAGGGAATGAGAGCGACTTCCACGGCATGTTGGAACTTGTTGAACATTGCTCTTGAAACTGTGCGAGTGCTGTGAATCAAGATATCACAAGAAAGAGTGCAGTGTGTTGCCCATGACTCAGCAGACACAGAGGACCTCCGAGGACCAATGTGCCTCGTTGTTGCTCAGCAGGCCTACAGGGGTGTGGAGATACTCAGAGACCTTGGAACAAAAATGATGCTCAACCGAGGGGCCTAGGAGTCCTGAAAAAAGGTACTTCATTTAAAGTAAACCAGAAGAGCGACTAAGAGCTAATGGAAAGAGCTGCATGCCTCCCGTTCTGCAGGGCTACTCAGGGCCTTACCTCGAGCCAAGGGCTCACGTTTAGATTCCCTTTAGCTCTAGAGCATGGCAAGGTGCGTCCCACCCCGGCCAATGAAGTTCCGTGTGTAGCCAGAGAAAACTCATTTTCTTCCCAGACACATGCCTACAGTGGCCAGAGGACTGTCAACAGCAGAGAATTTCAGGGAGCTTCACCGAAGCTAGAATGGAGGTTTCCAAACGAAAAGCAAGGCTAGTCCCATCATGCCCCCATTTCCATGGGCACAGGCAGCATACATCTCTGTGGTTTTTAACAAGTCAAATCAGACACAGAGTACACAGTTGTTGCTTCCCTGAATCAACTTCTCGAGGCAGGGTGTTCTGCATCTAGTGAACGGCCACACCAAGGAAAGCCCTAGCTAGGCCTCTGGGCCCGTGCCTCTTCAAAAGCCTGCTGTGCTACAGGAAAAACTGTGCTTTAGTTTCAATAGAAACGAGGTCGTCTTTCTTCAGGAGGCAGGGTGACTTCAGGTAGGAGGTCCTGAATGGAAGGAGAAGCTTACTGTTTCTCTCTGTACAGCTCAAACTAGGGAATGAGAACGAATTCCACGGCCTATTGGAACTTGCTTAAAGGTGCTCGTGAACCTGGGCGATTGCTGGCTATATCAAGATGTCCCAATAAGAGTGCACTTTGTTACCCTACACTCGACATACACACTCTGAGTCTGAAAGCTCTTGGCCTGGATTTTGCTTAGAAGGGCCAGGATAGCCTGAGGGTACTCAGTGTTCTTGCAGGGAATAGGGTTTCCAGGCGAGGCACCTGGGTGTCCTGAAAAGCGTACTGGCTTTAAAATGCTGAAGATATGCGTCTACGGCCACATGGAAACTGCTACACGCCTCTGCTTCTGCAAAGCATTTCATGGCCTTACCTCGAGGCAAGTTCTCACGTTTCTTGCCCTGTGAACGACACAGCATGTTAAGATGCTGTATTTCTCCTTGAATAGAGTGACTTCAGGTACGAGGTCCTCGATAAATTCTAAGCAGAGTGTTTTCTCTGGGCAGCTCTGACGAGGGCAATGTCGAAGACTTCCAGGGCATGTTGGACTGCCTAGAAATGTAGTTTTGATGCTGTTCGAGTGCTCTGGAAATGTAGCTCTCCTGAAGTAACGTATAGTGTGTTGCCCGAGACTCTGCAGACACAGAGAGCCTCCGTGGGACGTATGGGACTCAATGCTGCTCAGCAGGCCCACAGGGGTGAGGAGGGAGTCAGTGATCTTGGAACCAAAATGATGCTCACCCGAAGGGCGTAGGAGTCCTGAAAGGGGTAATTCTTTTCAATAAAACAGACCTCCACTAAGAGCTCATGGAAAGAGCTGCATGCCTCCCTTTCTGCAGGGCTACTCAGGGCCTTACCTCGAGGCAGGGACTCACGTTGAGATTCCCTTTAGCTCTAGAGGATGGCAAGGAGAGCCCCACCCCGGCCAATGAAGCTCCGTGTGTACCCAGAGAAAACTCATTTTTTTCCCAGACACATGCCTACAGTGGCCAGAGGACTGTCAACAGCAGAGAATTTCAGGGAGCTTCACGGAAGCAAGAATGGAGGTTTCCAAACGGAAAGCAAGGCTAGTACCCTCATGACCCCATTTCCATGGGCACAGGCAGCATTCATCTCTGTGGTTTTTAACAAGTCAAATGAGACACAGAGTACACAGTTGTTGCTTCCCTGAATCAACTTCTCGAGGCACGGTGTTCTGCAACTAGTGAACGGCCTCACCAAGGAAATCCCTGGCTAGGACTCTGGACCCGTGCCGCTTCAAAAGCCTGCCGTGCTACAGGAAAAACTGTGCTTTAGTTGCAATACAAAGAAGGTCGTCTTTCTTCAAGAGGCAGGGTGACTTCAGGTAGGAGGTCCTGAATGGAAGGAGAAGCTTACTGTTTCTCTCTGTACAGCTCAAACTAGGGAATGAGAGCGACTTCCACGGCATGTTGGAACTTGTTGAACATTGCTCTTGAACCTGTGCGAGTGCTGTGAATCAAGATATCACAAGAAAGAGTGCAGTGTGTTGCCCATGACTCAGCAGACACAGAGGACCTCCGAGGACCAATGTGCCTCGTTGTTGCTCAGCAGGCCTACAGGGGTGTGGAGATACTCAGAGACCTTGGAACAAAAATGATGCTCAACCGAGGGGCCTAGGAGTCCTGAAAAAAGGTACTTCATTTAAAGTAAACCAGAAGAGCGACTAAGAGCTAATGGAAAGAGCTGCATGCCTCCCGTTCTGCAGGGCTACTCAGGGCCTTACCTCGAGCCAAGGGCTCACGTTCAGATTCCCTTTAGCTCTAGAGCATGGCAAGGTGCGTCCCACCTCGGCCAATGAAGTTCCATGTGTAGCCAGAGAAAACTCATTTTCTTCCCAGACACATGCCTACAGTGGCCAGAGGCCTGTCAACAGCAGAGAATTTCAGGGAGCTTCACAGAAGCTAGAATGGAGGTTTCCAAACGAAAAGCAAGCCTAGTCCCATCATGCCCCCATTTCCATGGGCACAGGCAGCATACATCTCTGTGGTTTTTAACAAGTCAAATGAGACACAGAGTACACAGTTGTTGCTTCCCTGAATCAACTTCTCGAGGCACGGTGTTCTGCAACTAGTGAACGGCCTCACCAAGGAAATTCCTGGCTAGGACTCTGGACCCGTGCCGCTTCAAAAGCCTGCCGTGCTACAGGAAAAACTGTGCTTTAGTTGCAATACAAAGAAGGTCGTCTTTCTTCAAGAGGCAGGGTGACTTCAGGTAGGAGGTCCTGAATGGAAGGAGAAGCTTACTGTTTCTCTCTGTACAGCTCAAACTAGGGAATGAGAGCGACTTCCACGGCATGTTGGAACTTGTTGAACATTGCTCTTGAAACTGTGCGAGTGCTGTGAATCAAGATATCACAAGAAAGAGTGCAGTGTGTTGCCCATGACTCAGCAGACACAGAGGACCTCCGAGGACCAATGTGCCTCGTTGTTGCTCAGCAGGCCTACAGGGGTGTGGAGATACTCAGAGACCTTGGAACAAAAATGATGCTCAACCGAGGGGCCTAGGAGTCCTGAAAAAAGGTACTTCATTTAAAGTAAACCAGAAGAGCGACTAAGAGCTAATGGAAAGAGCTGCATGCCTCCCGTTCTGCAGGGCTACTCAGGGCCTTACCTCGAGCCAAGGGCTCACGTTTAGATTCCCTTTAGCTCTAGAGCATGGCAAGGTGCGTCCCACCCCGGCCAATGAAGTTCCGTGTGTAGCCAGAGAAAACTCATTTTCTTCCCAGACACATGCCTACAGTGGCCAGAGGACTGTCAACAGCAGAGAATTTCAGGGAGCTTCACCGAAGCTAGAATGGAGGTTTCCAAACGAAAAGCAAGGCTAGTCCCATCATGCCCCCATTTCCATGGGCACAGGCAGCATACATCTCTGTGGTTTTTAACAAGTCAAATCAGACACAGAGTACACAGTTGTTGCTTCCCTGAATCAACTTCTCGAGGCAGGGTGTTCTGCATCTAGTGAACGGCCACACCAAGGAAAGCCCTAGCTAGGCCTCTGGGCCCGTGCCTCTTCAAAAGCCTGCTGTGCTACAGGAAAAACTGTGCTTTAGTTTCAATAGAAACGAGGTCGTCTTTCTTCAGGAGGCAGGGTGACTTCAGGTAGGAGGTCCTGAATGGAAGGAGAAGCTTACTGTTTCTCTCTGTACAGCTCAAACTAGGGAATGAGAACGAATTCCACGGCCTATTGGAACTTGCTTAAAGGTGCTCGTGAACCTGGGCGATTGCTGGCTATATCAAGATGTCCCAATAAGAGTGCACTTTGTTACCCTACACTCGACATACACACTCTGAGTCTGAAAGCTCTTGGCCTGGATTTTGCTTAGAAGGGCCAGGATAGCCTGAGGGTACTCAGTGTTCTTGCAGGGAATAGGGTTTCCAGGCGAGGCACCTGGGTGTCCTGAAAAGCGTACTGGCTTTAAAATGCTGAAGATATGCGTCTACGGCCACATGGAAACTGCTACACGCCTCTGCTTCTGCAAAGCATTTCATGGCCTTACCTCGAGGCAAGTTCTCACGTTTCTTGCCCTGTGAACGACACAGCATGTTAAGATGCTGTATTTCTCCTTGAATAGAGTGACTTCAGGTACGAGGTCCTCGATAAATTCTAAGCAGAGTGTTTTCTCTGGGCAGCTCTGACGAGGGCAATGTCGAAGACTTCCAGGGCATGTTGGACTGCCTAGAAATGTAGTTTTGATGCTGTTCGAGTGCTCTGGAAATGTAGCTCTCCTGAAGTAACGTATAGTGTGTTGCCCGAGACTCTGCAGACACAGAGAGCCTCCGTGGGACGTATGGGACTCAATGCTGCTCAGCAGGCCCACAGGGGTGAGGAGGGAGTCAGTGATCTTGGAACCAAAATGATGCTCACCCGAAGGGCGTAGGAGTCCTGAAAGGGGTAATTCTTTTCAATAAAACAGACCTCCACTAAGAGCTCATGGAAAGAGCTGCATGCCTCCCTTTCTGCAGGGCTACTCAGGGCCTTACCTCGAGGCAGGGACTCACGTTGAGATTCCCTTTAGCTCTAGAGGATGGCAAGGAGAGCCCCACCCCGGCCAATGAAGCTCCGTGTGTACCCAGAGAAAACTCATTTTTTTCCCAGACACATGCCTACAGTGGCCAGAGGACTGTCAACAGCAGAGAATTTCAGGGAGCTTCACGGAAGCAAGAATGGAGGTTTCCAAACGGAAAGCAAGGCTAGTACCCTCATGACCCCATTTCCATGGGCACAGGCAGCATTCATCTCTGTGGTTTTTAACAAGTCAAATGAGACACAGAGTACACAGTTGTTGCTTCCCTGAATCAACTTCTCGAGGCACGGTGTTCTGCAACTAGTGAACGGCCTCACCAAGGAAATCCCTGGCTAGGACTCTGGACCCGTGCCGCTTCAAAAGCCTGCCGTGCTACAGGAAAAACTGTGCTTTAGTTGCAATACAAAGAAGGTCGTCTTTCTTCAAGAGGCAGGGTGACTTCAGGTAGGAGGTCCTGAATGGAAGGAGAAGCTTACTGTTTCTCTCTGTACAGCTCAAACTAGGGAATGAGAGCGACTTCCACGGCATGTTGGAACTTGTTGAACATTGCTCTTGAACCTGTGCGAGTGCTGTGAATCAAGATATCACAAGAAAGAGTGCAGTGTGTTGCCCATGACTCAGCAGACACAGAGGACCTCCGAGGACCAATGTGCCTCGTTGTTGCTCAGCAGGCCTACAGGGGTGTGGAGATACTCAGAGACCTTGGAACAAAAATGATGCTCAACCGAGGGGCCTAGGAGTCCTGAAAAAAGGTACTTCATTTAAAGTAAACCAGAAGAGCGACTAAGAGCTAATGGAAAGAGCTGCATGCCTCCCGTT